>NW_012101390.1:389139-390090 GCF_000951045.1 Mandrillus leucophaeus | reverse complement strand
GCCAAACTAAGCTTCATAAGTGAAGGAGAAATAAAATCCTTTACAGACACACAAATGCTGAGAGATTTTGTCACCACCAGGCCTGCCTTACAAGACCTCCTGAGGGAAGTATTAACATGGAAAGGAACAACCGGTACCAGCCACTGCAAAAACATGACAAATTGTAAAGGCCATCAATGCTAGGAAGAAACTGCATCAACTAATGGGCAAAATAACCAGCTAACGTCATAATGACAGGACCAAATTCACATATAACAATATTATCCTCAACTGTAAATGGGCTAAATGCTCCAATTAAAAGACACAGACTGGCAAATTGGATAGAGTCAAGACCCATCACTGTGCTGTATTCAGGAGACCCATCTCACGTGCAGAACACACATAGGCTCAAAATAAAGGGATGGAGAAAGATCTACCAAGCAAATGGAGAACAAAAAATCAGGGGTTGCAATCCTAGTTTCTGATAAAACAGACTTTAAACCAACAAAAATCAAAAGAGACAAAGAAGGCCATTACATAATGGTAAAGGGGTCAATTCAACAAGAAGAGCTAACTACCCAAAATATACATGCACCCGATACAGGAGCACCCAGATTCATAAAGCAAGTCCTTAGAGACTTACAAAGAGACTTAGACTCCCATACAATAATAATGGGGGACTTAAACACCCCACTGTCAACATTACACAGATCAACGAGACAGAAAGCTAACAAGGATATCCAGGAATTGAACTCATCTCTGCACCAAGCAGACCTAATAGACATCTACAGAACTCTCCAACCCAAATCAACAGAATATACATTCTTCTCAGCACCACATCGCACTTATTCCAAAATTGAACACATAGTTGGAAGCACTCAGCAAATGTAAAAGAACAGAAATTATAACAAACTGTCTCTCAGACCACAGTGCAATCAAACTAGAACTCAGGACTAAGAAACTCACTCAAAA
>NW_012101390.1:383309-386229 GCF_000951045.1 Mandrillus leucophaeus | reverse complement strand
CTCGTGATCCACCCACCTTGGCTTCCCAAAGTGCTAGGATTATAGGTGTGAGCCACTGTGCCTGGCCTACACTGGTCTTTTTTAAGGAAACTAAAACACAGAGTCTACCTGGGCATAAAATCTGTATTTAGAGAAAATAGAACAAAGAAACTCTTAAGAGACTAAGGATACATTTGCTTCCCTTAACATAATTCAAACAGCTTAGCTTTGGAAACTAGCCCTTTGTCTCATTGAGCTACAATTTCTAATTTATATGATTTTAAGAAAAATACTATGTCTTATCCATCCTCTCATCCCCAGAGCACTTAGCAGAGTATCTGCCTTATAGAATGAACTTAATAAATGACTTAATTAATGATTTAATCAATCAACATCCCTGTGGCAGTGGTGGAAGTTATGATGCTCATTTATTTGTTGATGGAATCAGACAACAGAGAGGCTGAAAAATTAGCCCAATACCAAAGAGAATGTTCTTACTTTAACTGTGCTGTGTCATTATCAATACCTTGGGAAGATAGGCTTAATTAGTTATATAGAATACTTTCTTTATTAAGGCTAATATCAATTGGTAGTAAAATTCTGGGTTAGACTGGTAAACAAAAATACATAAGCTTTGGAAAAAGAGATAATTACTAGCAGGAGGTACCATGGACTCACTAAAAACAAATTATGCCAAGCCTAACTGTTATGGAAAATAAAATTGCCACACATTTCACATCAAAGAGAGAAGTTGTTGACATTGTGTATCTGAATTTCATCAAGGCACTGACAGACTATATCATGTGTCCATTATGCTACATGGAAAAATTAAATAGATTAGAGAATATTTATATGGCTTCATAACTGGTTAAAATATATCCAAAGACTCTGCTTAGTAGGTCAATATAAAACACTGATATAGTCTCTAATGGTTAATACTAGGCTTTGTCTTTAAATAATTATACTAAAAATAAAGACATAGAAGACATGATTCAATGATATAGATAAAGATGATAGTCAATATATTGAATAACAGAAATAGAAAGCTTTATGTGGATTGGAATTATTAGAGTATAACATATAAGGATAAATTTAATAGGGATAAATAGAAATTCCTGCATTTGTGTCCAAAAATAAATACTATGGTACATAGGATTGAGGAGATTGGCTGGCCAATGGTTGTAAAAAAAATCTGCTACATTTTAATTGATCAAAAAGCATTAAGGTAAGCCAAGTTGGCAATGCCATCACCAAATAAGCCAATTTTATTTTTAGGTTACATTAATGGAAGTGTGATGTGTAAAATGTCAGAGGTGATAGTCCCTGTTGTTCTGTGAGATAGCTTGAAAGCATCCAGAGTATTTTGTTCTTTACTAGATAACACAATTTAAGCTGGATATTAATAAAACTGGTAGACTACAGAGCAGCATTTCCCAAGCTGATCTATGGATGACTTGTATCCCAAGTGACAAGTGACTAGGTGTTTTGTGGAGGGGAGAAAAAGTTCCATGGTCAGAAAGGCTACATATGAAAACTGTTTCCTGGAGGTTGCAAGATGTCTGAATAGGAACAGTTCCAGTCTACAGCTCCCAGTGTGAGTCACGCAGAAGATGGATGATTCCTGCATTTCCAACTGAGGTTTGAAGACAGTAGTGGTTCTCCCAGCATGGAGTTTGAGATCTGAGAACCGATAGACTGCCTCCTCAAGTGGGTTCCTAACCCCCTAGTAGCCTAACTGGGAGACACCTCTCAGTAGGGGCCGACTGACACCTCATACAGCCAGGTGACAGTCTGAGACGAAGCTTCCAGAGGAAGGATCAGGCAGCAACATTTGTCGTTCTGCAATATTTGCTGTTCTGCAGCCTCCGCTGGTGATACGCAGGCAAACAGAGTCTGGAGTGGACCTCCAGCAAACTCCAACAGACCTGTAGCTGAGGGTCCTGACTGTTAGAAGGAAAACTAACAAACAGAAAGGACATCCACACAAAAACCCCATGTGTACGTCACCATCATCAAAGATCAAAGGTAGATAAAACCACAAAGATGGGGAGAAAAGAGACCAGAAAAGCTGAAAATTCTAAAAATCAGAACACCTCTTCTCCTCCAAAGGAACACAGCTCCTCGCCAGCAATGGAACAAGGCTGGATGGAGGATGACTTTGATGAGTAGAGAGAAGAAGGCTTCAGACAATCAGTAATAACAAACTTCTCCAAGCTAAAGGAAGATGTGTGAACCCATCGCAAAGAAGCTAAAAACCTTGAAAAAAGATTAGACGAATGACTAATGAGAAGAAACAGTGTAAAGAAGACCTTAAATGACCTGATGGAGCTGAAAACCATGGCACGAGAACTACATGATGCCTGTACAAGCTTCAGTAGCCAATTTGATCAAGTGGAAGAAAGGGTACCAGTGATTGAAGATCAAATTAAAGAAATGAAGTGAGAAGACAAGGTTAGAGAAAAAAGAGTAAAAAGAACAAAGCCTCCAAGAAACATGGGACTATGTGAAAAGATCAAATCTACATCTGACTGGTGTATCTGAAAGTGATGAGAGAATGGAATCAAATTGTAAAACACTCTTCAGGATATTATCCAGGAGAACATCCCAACCTAGCAAGGCAGGCCAACATTCAAATTCAGGAAATACAGAGAATGCCACAAAGACACTCCTCGAGAAGAGCAACTCCAAACCACATAATTGTAAGATTCACCAAAGTAGAAATGAAGGAAAAAATGTTAAGGGCAGCCAGAGAGAAAGGTTGGGTTATCCACAAAGGGAAGCCCATCAGACTAACAGCGGATCTCTTGACAGAAACTCCACAAGCCAGAAGAGTGGGGGCCAAAATTCAACATTCTTAAAGAAAAGAATTTTCAACCCAGAATTTCATATCCAGCCAAACTAAGCTTCATAAGTGAAGGAGAAATAAAATCCTTTACAGACA
>NW_012101390.1:353592-382622 GCF_000951045.1 Mandrillus leucophaeus | reverse complement strand
AAAGAACAGAAATTATAACAAACTGTCTCTCAGACCACAGTGCAATCAAACTAGAACTCAGGACTAAGAAACTCACTCAAAACCACTCAACTACATGGAAAATGAACAACCTGCTCCTGAATGACTATTGGGTACATAACGAAATGAAGGCAGAAAAAAAGATGTTCTTTGAAACCAAGGAAAACAAAGACACAACATACCAGAACCTCTGGAACATATTTAAAGCAGTGTGTAGAGGGAAATTTATAGCACTAAATGCCCACAAGAGAAAGCAGGAAAGATCTAAAATTGACATCACATTTAAAAGAACTAGAAAAGTAGGAGCAAACACATTCAAAAGCTGGCAGAAGGCAAGAAATAACTAAGATCAGAGCAGAACTGAAGGAGATAGAGACACAAAGCACCCTTCAAAAAAAATCAATGAATCCAGGAGCTGGTTTTTTGAAAAGATCAGCAAAATTGATAGACTGCTAGCAAGACAAATAAAGAAGAAAAGAGAGAAGAATCAAATACAAACAATAAAATTGATAAAGGGGATATCACCACTGATGCCACAGAAATACAAACTACCATAAGAGAATACTATAAACACCTCTATGCAAATAAACTAGAAAATATAGAAAGAATGGACGAATTCCTGGACACATACATCCTCCCAAGAGTAAACCAGGAAGAAGTTGAATCCCTGAATAAACCAAGTGCAGGCTCTGAAATTGCGGCAATAATTAAAAGCCTGGCAACCAAAAAAAGTCCAGGACCAAACGGATTCACAGCTTAATTCTGCCATAGGTACAAGGAGGAGCTGGTACCATTCCTTCTGAAACTATTCCAATCAATAGAAAAAGAGGGAATCTTCCCTAACTCATTTTATGAGGCCAGCATCATTCTGATACCAAAGCCTGGCAGAGACACAACACAAAAGGAGAATTTTAGACCAATATCCCTGATGAACATCGATGCAAAAATCCTCAACAAAATACTGGCAAACTGAATCCAGCAGCACATCAAAAAGCTTATCCACCCCAATCAAGTTAGCTTCATCCCTGGGATGCAAGGCTGGTTCAACATATGCAAATCAATAAACGTAATCCAGCATATAAACAGAACCAAAGACACAAACCACATGATTATCTCAATAGATGCAGAAAAGGCCTTCGACAAAATTCAACAGCGCTTCATGTTAAAAATTCTCAATATACTAGGTATTGATGAGATGTATCTCAAAACAATAAGAGCTATTTATGACAAACGCACAACCAATATCATATTGAATGGGCAAAAACTGGAAGCATTCCCTTTGAAAACTGGCACAAGACAGGGATGCCCTCTCTCACCACTCCTACTCAACATAGTGTTTGGAAAAAAAAAAAAAACATACTGTTGGAAGTTCTGGCCAGGGCAATCAGGCAGGAGAAAGAAATAAAGGGTATTCAATTAGGAAAAGAGGAAGTCAAATTATCCCTGTTTGCAGATTACATGATTGTATATTGAGAAAACCCCATCGTCTCAGCCCAAAATCTCCATAAGCTGATAAGCAACTTCAGCAAAGTCTCAGGATAAAAAATCAATGTACAAAAATCACAAGCTTTCTTATACACCAATAACAGACAAACAGGGAGCCAAATAATGAGTGAACTCCCATTCACAATTGCTTTGAAGAGAATAAAATACCTAGGAATCCAACTTACAAGGGTTGTGAAGGACCTCTTCAAGGAGAATTACAAACCACTGCTCAACGAAATAAAAGAGGGCACAAACAAATGGAAGAACATTCCACGCTCATGGATAGGAAGAATCAGTATCGTGAAAATGGCCATACTGCCCAAAGTAATTTATAGATTCAATGGCATTCCCATCAAGCTACCAATGACTTTCTTCGCAGAATTGGAAAAAACTACTTTAAAGTTCACATGGAACCAAAAAAGAGTCCGCATTGCCAAGACCTGTTGTGGGGTGGGGGGAGTGGGGAGGGATAGCATTAGGAAATATGCCTAATGTACATCACGAGTTAATGGGTGCAGCACACCAACATGGTACATGTATACATATGTAAAAAACCTGCACGTTGTGCACATGTACCCTAGAACTTAAAGTATAATAATAAAAAAAACCTGTTTCCTATGTACTCATAATTACTATCAACATAAAAAGGAATCTTTGTAGTCTTGCATTAAAAATCCATTTGACTTTGTTAAGCTACCTAAACATTTGACAAAACAATTTTGTTTTTCAAAACACTGGATCACTTGTTGATTTCTCACAGGATGTTAATATTCAGTGGAACACAGTTTGAGGAATGTTGACTGAGAAGACAGTGATCAGGACTGTGAAACACCCCGAAACCAGAAAGCATGAAGGACACTTGGAGACACTGAAGACAGAATTCCCCTCAAATTTCCAGAGGCTCATCACATAAAAATAGACTTTGGAAGGGAAAAAAAAAAAAAAGCCAACTCTTCCATAATTAAAACTGGCACCATGAATTAAAAGGGACCATCTACAGAACTTCTTAGGAAGGTTTAAAGTGGGAGCACTAACTCACTTATTAGAGGTAATCAAGCAGAAGCTAGATAGCTAAGTATCAGCAATGCTACAAAAGGGATTATCATCCTCGAAGAGAGGCTGGTTCAGAAAAAAGATTGGGTTTCTTCGTGAGTTAACATTCTGTACCTCACTAACCAGCTCATGGACATCTTATGATTTAACAGGCACTTCAACTGGAAGTGTTCTGCGATGTAGAGTAATTCAGTAATGAGTTGAAATTCCATGAAAGTGTTTGCCCAGGGACACACAGAGTACACTCCTTGGTAAAGTAAATATCAAATACCACACTTAATTTCATAGCAGCCAACTATTAAACAGTAGGAGCCCAAGTACAGCAGTGAAACAATAGATTTACCAGTTTAGAATCATCAAGCTAAAGAATGAAGGAGGTGAAATCTAAACTCATTTACAGCTCAACAAGTAAAAGGACAGGAAGAGATTTGACTAAAGTTGACAAGTCATGCTGGTAGAGCTATAACTAAAGTCTCCTTCTCTCAGTCCATGACTCTTCATACCACTCCAATGGCTACCAAACCCCTGATGTACTATAATCAATAATAACCTGGAATCCCCTCAATAATAAACTTATCTTTAGATTTTAATATACACCTAATTAATGTTAAATAAATCTACATTTAGTCACTGAAGTTTTCTCTGAAGAGTCAAGTGCCCCATCAGCCAAGTTTTGAGTTGGTGTGTTACACCACCACACATCTTCTTTAATTCACCACTATGCCCATTAACTTGATGACTCATTTTCTATTTAACTTCCTTTTAGCTAGAAATCAAAACAGCCCATCAAAATGCTGTAGTTATCTCCTGAATGTCAAAGGAGTCTTTCTTAAACACAAGATCACATCTGCTTTTCAATTTGAAAACAATTCTGTGTGCTGTTTCTTATCCAATACTACAAACATTGTTCTGTCAAATATCTTACTAATGTGACTTTTCAGTTATCTTATTAATATGGCTTCTCTCTTCATAATTCATAGAAGACAGAATGCCTACGACCACTAATTCATTCCCTGTGTTCCTTTTCCTGGTGGAGAATGAAAACTGTTTCTCAAAAAAAGTTATGCTAAGATTGCTAATTGGGAGAGATTGTGCCCTTTCTGTCCACCTTGTGTTCATTATTTCAGTTACAGCAAGCAGTTTCCCAAGCACGTTCTTTCCCAGTACTTAGGTGGAAGAAAGGGAAGAAAACAAAGTCCTACTTACTGAGCATCTATTTGATAGGTTATTTACACAATTTATTTTCTTAATCCTCAGAACAACTTGGCAAGATATCTCAACCCTTTTTTTACAGATGAGAAAACAGACTTGGGAAAAGCAAGAAAGTGCTCCATGATTAGACAGCTAGAACACCTGGCAGAGACCGGACTGACCTCTTGGTCTGCCTGCCTGTAAAAGTCCTGTTTTCTGGTGCAAACCCTGTTTGAAGGGGCAAAGATCCATGCCAACGCAGAGGCCTGAGTAGACAAAAGCTGCCTTACGATGAACAGGACCCAGGTCCTAGAGTGTTTTTGCTTTAACCCACAAGCATCATCTTGCTTCTCATTTTAAAATTTTATGGTCAGAACTTCTCTTTGGAGGCTTTGGAATTCAAATTCAGCAACTTTAATCATGCTACTTACTGAAAATTTCTTCCTAATGGCATACATTATCCACCCATCACAACTCCCTTTGCACAAGCCAATCTTGTGTAGATTACTACATGTAGTAGAATCATTTGGATAAGAACTGTGAGCTGAGAATTGGCCATTGTTTTTCTTCCCCGGGGCAATTTTGTGATCTTTGGCATTGCTTAGAGGCCAAAGATTTGGGTGTGGTACTGGTAGAAAACACCAAAGCTTTTAGTGGATACATGAGACTGGTATAATAAAATTGAAGAATTGAGAAATTTATATACATGGCAACTTTTCTCACAGGACATTTGCTGAATTCTGAGGTTGCACAAGAGGCTGAAGAGGCAGGCCAAAAAATTCAGAAAAGGAGAACAAAATATCCTGTAGCCTTGCAGTGCTTATGAAACAAATACTCATCAGGGAGAGGAGGACTGAAAACAAAAAAAAAGCAAGAGTTGAAAGCCTTAGAAAAGATCTACTATCACTTTTCACCTTAGGCCACCAATCAGTTCTAGGCAAAGAAAGAGGCTGAGTCCATATCTGACAACTGAAAAGAGGCCACTGCAGGGAGACAGAGAAGCCAGAAGAAAATTGGAGTTCAAATGGGGATACAATGACAAAATTGCAGATTAGAGGGGTCCCAACCACATGGATAGTTTCTCAGGCCTTTGAAAAAAATTGGAGATGTTTGAAAGTAGAAGGCTAAGGAGATAAGCAGATAACATTTGAATGGCACAACAATCTCTATTTCAGTGCTAAGGAGAAGAGACCAAAGAAGATTTAGGTTAAAAGCCTTGGAGGGCTACAACCTAGGAACATAGCAGAATGGGAAGTGAATTGAGTCTTATCAAAACTGAATCCAAGCCTCAACTTAGATCAGTCTCTGAATTGAGTTGATTGGTCTCTTACTTCACTTGCCCAGAATAAGAAAGGGTGAAATATCCTGGTGGAAGATAACATCATTTGAATGCTCTTTTGTTCTTTTACAACATAAAACATACAGTCAAAATGTACTATGCAGTTATCCCTTGCTATCTGTGGGGGATTAGTTCTAGAACTTCCTGTAGATACCAAAATCCATACGTGCTCAAGTTCCCTATGTAAAATGGCATGGTATTTGCATATAACCTATGCACATCCTCCCGTATACTTTAAATCATCTCTAGATTATTTATTATACCTAATACAATGTAACTGGCATGGAAATAGTTGTTAAACTGTGTTCTTTAGGCAATAACAACAATAAAATCCATACATGTTTAGTATGCATGCAATTTTTTTCAAATATTTTTAATCCATGGTTGGTTGAATCTACAGATGCAGAAACCACAGATAGGGAGGCTAGCTGCTGTACACACACACACACACACACACACACACGTAAATTAAATAACAATTTAATTAAACCAATAAAAGGCAAGAAACAAGACAAAAAGGAACATGAGAAGGTGGGCAAGTAGAAAATAAATATTAAGGTGATATGAACAATTTTTTGATAAATTACTTTAAATGTAATTAAGCTAAGCACTCCAAGTAAAAGGCTAAGAATTTCAAACTGAATAAAACAACAAAATCCAACTGTCAGCTGCTAAGAAGAGAAACATTTAAATATAAGGACACATAAAGTGTGAAAACAAAGGATGGATGAAGATGAACAACGCAAACACTAACTTCACCCCCACCACTTTCCAAAAAGAAGTGTAGCTTGACTGATTGTAGTCAACATACACTTTAGGGCAAAAAGCAATATCAAAATAAAGAGTGATCTTCAAAATGATAAAGGAGCTAATCAGACAAAAATATCACAATCGATCTTATGCAGTTAATATAAATGTGTATGTGTAAAAATTGAGAGATGCAAAAGGAGAAATATACACATTACAAATCAGATAAAATGATATTTTTAAGATGATATAATTCAGCTGGATTTTGAATGCAGCTAAATCACTGTTTAGATGAAATGTATAGCTTTTTCTACATTAGAAAAACAGAAAGACTGAAAATAAATGGGATTTTATATTTATATTTATATAAATATTTACATTTATTATCAAAACTGAAACGAAGACATTGCAAAAAAGGGAAAATGATAGATCAATGTCTATCATTAAAAGTGATGCAAAATTTCAAAGAAAATACTAGTAAGTGAAATACAATGATATATAAAATAATGCATCATGATCAAACAGTTTATTTATGGAATGCAAGGGTGGTTTATCATTCATAATTTAATTAATTCATGATATAAATTTAATTCATTGTAAGAACAGAAAAATGGAAAAAAAAAATCACATGGTAATCTTGATAGGTATAGAAATAAGCATTTGATAAAATGCAGTTTATTCTTACATTTGCCAGCATACTAGGAAGAGAAAAGAACTTCCTTAAATCATATAAAAAAATTTACAAAGTAAACCTACAACAAATTCCATTATTAATGGTGAAATATCAAAAGCTTTCCACTGAAATAAGAAACAAAAGAAGGATAGCTGCTATTACTTCTTCTGTTCTACTGTAATTGAAGATGATATGAATTTGTATGCAGAAAATCTAAAAGAAATTGTAGACAAATGTCAGAATTAATAAGTCAGTACAAGAAGGCTTCTAGATACAAGGGCAATGTGCAAAACCAATCGTATCTCTACATAGCTATAACAAATTTTATTTTATCTTTTTTTTGCCCTAATCCTCCTATATTGAAGAACAAATTTTTTAAATGGCATGAAAAATCATATCTCAAGGCATAGATCAAGCAAAAATATGTAAGACCTCGAAAGTGAAAAGGCCAAAACATTATTGAGAGAAATTACAGAATAAAATAAAGAGGAATATACTAATTTATGAATTAGAACATTCAGTATTATAAAGATTTTTTTAAACACCACAAGTTTACTTATATATTCAATATGAAGCCAAACTAAGTAGATTTTTTTTCTCAGAAAATGATAAGTTGATTATAAAATTTATCTAGAAATTCGAAAGGCCATGAATACTCAAGATAATCTTGAAAATAACAAGGCTGGATGACTTATATTACCAGATATCAAACCTATCATAAATATATAGTAATTAAGATAGAAGTGACATTTATCATGAGAATGAAGGTTGGCCTAAACATATGTAAATCAATCATTGTTATTTACTGTATCAACACACTAAAAAGAACAATTATATAACTAGCCTAATAGACACAGAAAGAACAACTGAAAAATTCTGACATTCCTGTTAAAAAATTTTAGCAAACTAGGAGTAGAAGAAAACTTCTCAAAATTGATAAATTTCATCTAAGAAAAAGCTACACCTATCATCATATCTAATGTTGAAAGACTGAACGCTTTCTCCCTAAGATCAGGAACAAGACAATGGTGTCTGCTTTCACCATGTCTATTCAACATTATATGTGAAGTCTACTCAGTGCAATAAAGAAAGAAAAAAGAGCATCCATATTGCACAGGAAGAATTAAAATGGTCTTTCTTCCTATAGGACATAATCATTTAAGCATATTATCTGATGAATCTACAAAAAAGCTACTAGAGGTTTCACTTCTGATATGAAAACATGAGGAACTCTGCAGACCTGCTCTTCAGTGAAACAGAAATTTATTATTATTATTTTTCCTTTCTGTGGAGAATGAGGTCTGGCTATGTTGCCCAGCCTGGTCCCAAACTCCTGGGCTCAAGCAATCTTCATACCTTTGCCTCCCTAAGTGCTGGGATTACAGGTATGAGCCACTATGCCTGGTCTAAAATTTATTTTTGAAACAACAAAATAAAGTTTCTGAAAATGCTCCTATGGGCATACATAAAGTTAAAAAAATTTATTCAAGGAAAAAATGTATTGAAGAAAATCTAAAACTGAGTAAGAAAGCAAGAGGCTAGAATATTTAAATCGAGAACCATTCCCACCCATCCCCCAGCTCAGTGAAACAGAAACTCTATTCTAGATGTGTGCAACCAAGAGCACAGGGCTCTCTCTTCCCCCATCTCCCAGTTGAAGAGCTATCTTCCTGGGAAAGGCACCACATCAGCATTTCTCATCCAGGAATAAGCTACCTGTTGCTGAGCTAAATTCTAAGCAACTTTGGCTGAGAGTTTCTTCCTTTCTTGCTCCCAGCCCTCACTTATGGCATGGAGACTCTAACTTGGGCATAGCACTGCTGAGAGTACTGTGGCCTCAAGTTCTCTTGATCTGGCTAATGGAGCAGTGGTCCATGCTGAAAAATGCAAGCTGAGGAGACCTGGGGTCACTGCCATCACCCCTCTACCAAGCACTCAGCAACTAATATAGGGTCATTCCTCAGAGAAAAGTATGCCTTGTTCTCACCCCAAGAACTAGAACCATAGCTTAAGAGATTTTGCCCAAGAGACAAGCAGACCATGGAAGAGACAGCATCAGATCATTCCCCAAAGTAACTGACTTCATTTGCAACAAAGTATGGAGAAGTTCAAGCCTAGGGGTGCTCTCAAAAACAATGGAGACTGTAGTGAAAGGCAATTAGGAGAAAACTGAAGGATACATTGGACATATAGACTAAACTGTAGACCAGCTAGTTTGCTGGAGAGAAACTGGGAAAAAGAAAGCTAGAAGGAGCCCTTCTGCAATCAGAACAAATACCAAACAAACCTTTAACCTCTGGAACTATTAAAAGCTTCAAATAATTTTTTAAATTTTATTTTTATAGATTTAAGTGTACAAGTGCAGTTGTGTTACATGGATATATTGCATAGCGGTGATGTCTGGGCTTTTACTATACCCACCATCTGAAACTGCAAATATTTTTTTTTTTTCAGAGACTGAGTCTCTTTCTGTTTACCCAGGCTGAAGTACAGTGGCACAGTTATGGCTCACTGCCTCTAATTCTTGAGCTCAAGTGATCCTGCTACCTCAGCCTCTTGAGTAGCTGGGACTACGGTTGCATGCTACCATGCCCAGCAAATTTTTTTATTGTTTTGTAGAGACAGGGTCTCACTATGTTGCCCAGGTTGGTCTTAAACTCCTAGCCTCAAGCGATCCTCCTGCCTTAACCTCCCAAAGTGTTGGGATTACAGGGGTGAGCCACAGCATCCTGCCAATTTCAAAGTTTTTTGAAGTATATTTTCTTAATGTATTTAGCACTGAGGTCCAAGGAAAGGAACAACTGTTGGCCCCCAAAAGGGCTGTTACTGAGACCTATGTTAAAGGTTTTTGTATCCCACCCCACCACAGGCCTTTATTTTTTATATTCAATATCTCCCCCCTTTAATTTTTAGCTTTATAGTTAAAACTTAGTTATAATAATGGCTCTAAGGAGAGTGATTTTAACATAGCCAATGACCAAGTTAATGCTAAGAAACTGTTCCTGCTTCAGTTCACAATGCCTCCACTTCTCCATATCACTCCTAATGAATATGTAGCTTGGATTGTGTACAATTTAAACCTGTTTCTTGTTCTAATGTAACAAAAATAAAATCCTTTTGGCAGCCAGACAAACATCTTCATTACCAACCACGAGTTTCCATCCCTTGCTTGACAATCATCCCACCCATCCCATAAGTTTAAATCTATAACTTGTCAATGAGCAATGTTTTCCTAAGACAACATACACATCTAGAAATACTTGCTGCCTTTATGTAAGTTTAGTGAAATTTCTTAGTTCATACAAAATTCAGTGAGACCAGAAAACAAGATGAGTAGAACCGAACCTTTCAGGAACAGCTAATTAATAAAGAGAAAAGCATGTTGTTGGCCTCCTAGAAAGACTCCAGTTTTGTAATTCGGAGTCTCCAGAAGACTCTGCATTATAATTTCCAGAAGCTGGTTTCAGGAAAAGTTTTTTTTTTTTTTTTTTTTTTTTGAGACGGAGTCTCGCTCTGTGCCCCAGGCTGGAGTGCAGTGGCCGGATCTCAGCTCACTGCAAGCTCCGCCTCCCGGGTTCACGCCATTCTCCTGCCTCAGCCTCCCGAGTAGCTGGGACTACAGGCGCCCGCCACCTCGTCCGGCTAGTTTTTTGTATTTTTTAGTAGAGACGGGGTTTCCCCGTGTTAGCCAGGATGGTCTCGATCTCCTGACCTCGTGATCCGCCCGTCTCGGCCTCCCAAAGTGCTGGGATTACAGGCTTGAGCCACCGCGCCCGGCCCCAGGAAAAGTTTTAAATATTATGCAGAAAATGATTTTAGGAGTCACAGAATAGTATGTCTCAAAGGGATCTCAAGTGGTCCCCCAATTCTATTTAAACAGCTTCAAGAGGAAATCTGTTGGCTACAAGAGACAAGTCAGAGTCATAGATGTCTTCCAATTCCCCTTCTAGATGGATTCAGATTTGATTAATACATTCATTAAAAAGATACAAGGAGAGAGAAACTTGAGGTTATGGTTGCAGAGTTTTTGATCATGTGGACTCCCCCAAAGATAACACTCAGAATCAAGACAAAATATTTTTTTTGACAAAATATTTTTAAAAAAACAAATTTACTGGTGCATAACAGATGTACATGGCTTTGGGATACATGTGATAATTTAATATATTCATATAGTTTGTAAAGATTAAATCAGTGTACTTAGGATATCCATCACCTTAGATATGCATCTTTTCTTTGTGCTAGAACTGTTCAAATTTTTCACTCCTAGCTATTTTGAAATAAAAATACAATATTGTAAACTAAAGTCACCCCATTGATTGTACTAACACTAGGTCTTATTTTTACTATCTAACTGTATATTTATACCTAATCAACTTCTCTTCATCTCTCCCTTCCTCCTACCCTTCCCAGCCTCTAGTAACCACCAATCTACTCTCTAACTCCATGGGATCCACTATTTTAAGGCCCACACGTGAGTGAGAACATGTGATATTTGTCTTTCTGAGCTTGCGCTTGTTTAACTTAACAAAGACCTCCAGTTCCATCCATGTCGCTGCAAATGACAAGAATTCATTATTTCGGTTGGCATGGTGACTCACGACTGTAATCCCAGCACTTTGGGAGGGTAAGGTGGGAAGATTGTTTGAGCCCAGGAGTTCAAGACCAGGCTGGGCAACATAGTGAGACCCTGTCTCTACAAAAAATAAATATAAACAATAAATTATCCCGTAGTCCCAGCTATTTAGGCGGCTGAGGCAGGAAGATTCCTTGAGCCCAGGAGATCAAGGCTGCAGGGAGCCATGATCATGCTACTGCACTCCAGCTTGGGCAACAGAGCAAGACCCTGCCTTAAAAAAAATTAAAAAACAAACAACAACAAATAAAAACAGAAAAAAAGAGATTTTGTAATTTTCCATGGCTGAATAATATTCCATGATATACATATACCACATTTTCTTTATCCATTCATCTGTTAATGGGCACTTAGGTTGATTCCATATTTTGGCTATTGTAAATAGTGCTGTAACAAACACAGGAGTACAGACACCTGTTGGATATATTGATTTATTTCATTTTAGATATATACCCAATAGTGCAATTGCTGGATCATATGGTAGCTCTGTTTTTAGCTTTCTGAATCATCTCCACACTGTTCTGCATAGTGCCCATACTGATTTACATTTCACTCAACAGTGTCCAAGGGCTCTCCTTTTACTGTATTGTCACCAGCATCTGTTATTGTCCAACCTTTGGGTAACAGCCATTTTAACTGAGTTGAGATGATATATAATTGTAGTTTTGATGTGCATTTCCCTGATTGTTAATGATTTTGAGCATTTTTTCAAAAGCCTCTTGACCATTTGTATGTCTTCTTCTGAGAAACGTCTATTCAGATCTTTTGTCCATTTTTAAATTGGATTATTTATTTTTTGCTATTGAGTTTTCTGAGATCCTTATATATTCTAGTTTTTAATCTCTTGTCAGATAGGTAGCTTGCAAATATTTTCTCCCGTTTTGTGGGTATCTCTTCAGTTTTTTGATTGTTTCCTTTGCAGCACAGAAGTTTTTTAGCTAGATAGAATCCCATTTGTTTATTTTTGCTTTTGTCGTCTGTGCTTTTGAGGTCTTACGAAAATAGTATTTGCCCAGACCAACTTCCTGGAGCATTTCCCCAATATTTTCTTCCAATAGTTTTATAGTTCAGGTCTTAGATTTTAGTATTTAATTTATTTTGACTTGATTATTGTGTATGATGAGAGATAGGGGTTGAGTTTCATTCTTCTGCATATAATTATCCAGTTTTCCCAGCATTATTTGTTGAAGCGACTGTCCTTTTATCACTGTATGTTCTTGGATCTTTCATTCAAGATAAATTGGCTGTAAATATGTGGATTTACATGTGGGTTTTCTATTCTGTTCCACTGGTTTATGTGTCAGTTTTTATGCCAGTATGATGCTGTTTTGATTACTACAGCTTTGCAGTTGATTTTGAAATCAGGGAGTGTGATGTCTCCAGTTTTGTTATTTATTTTCAAATTGCTTTGGCTATTTGGGGTCTCTTGTCATCCTATGTACATTTAAGGATTTTTTTTCCTATTTCTATGAAGAATGTCATTGGTATATTGGTAGAGATTACATTGAGTCTGTAAATTGCTTTGAGTAGTATTGTCATTTTAAAAATATTAATAAATAAACCCAAATGCAGCCATCCAATCTTCAATGGAACAAACAAAAACATAAAGTCAGGAAAAAGCACCCATTATGTTGTAATATTTTTTATTTTTATTTTTTGAGATGGAGTCTTGCTCTGTCACCCGGGCTGGAGTGCAGTGGTGTGATCTCAGCTCACTGCAACCTCCACCTTCCAGGTTCAAGTAGTTCTCTTGCCTCAGCCTCCCAAGTAGCTGGGACACACCACCACGCCCAGATAATTTTTGTATTTTTAGTAGAGACGGGGTTTCACCATGTTGGCCAGGTTGGTCTAGAACTCCTGACCTCAGATGATCTGCCCACCTTGGCCTCCCGAAGTGCTGGGATTACAGATGTGAGCCACTGCCCCCAGCCTATGTTGTAATTTTTTTTAAAGTTATGATGCACAATATGGTCTATTTTCATAGATGTTCCAGTACACTTGAAGAGAATGTGTATTTTGCTGTTGCTGATTGGAGTGTTCTATAAATGCCAGTTAGGTAAAGTTGGTTGTTAGCGTGGGTCAAGTTTCTGCTTCCTTTACTTGTTTTCTGTCTACTTGTTCCATTATCTAATGAGGGCATTGTTGAAATCTCTAACTATATTATAGACCATCTCTTTCTCTTTTCACCTCTCAGTCTGTACTCCTAGTAATATTCTTTGCTCTCATGTCTACTTTTTCTGATATTAAAATAACTACTCCAACCTTCTTTTAATTCGTGTTAGTATGATGCATCTTTTCCTATCATTTTATCTTTAACCCACTTGTGGTTTTCTATTTAAAGTGCATTTCTCTCAAGGAGAAATTTGCTCTTTTTAAATCCCATCTGACCACCTCTGCCTTTAAATATGGGTGTTTAGATTATTTATATTTCATGAGATTATCTGTGTAGTTAAGTTTAAATCTACAACCTTGCTATTTGTTTTCTGTTTGTTTCTTCTATTCTTTGTTACCTTTTCCTCTTTTTCTGCCTTCCTATGGATTGAATATTTTTCTTATTACATTTTTATATCCTTCGTTGCTTTATTAGCTATCATTTTCAAGTTCTATAGTGCACGATCCTTATCACAGTTTACCTACAGGTAATATTATCTCACTTTCTGTGTAATATAAAACTGTTCAACGGCATATTTCCACTTCTTTGTGCTTTCATTGACATACATTTTCCTTATACATATATTACAAGCTACACAATACATGGTTATTATTTTTGCTTTAAGTATTTACTTATCATTTAATGAGATTTTTTTAATGAGGAACTATTTTACATTTACCCACAGTTTCCATTTCCACTGCCCTTCCCTTCTTTGTATAGATCCAGATTTCTATCTGAAATCATTTTCCTTGTGCTGACACATTTCTTCCAGTACAGATCTGCTGGTGATGAATCTTTTTAAGTGTTTATGTGTTTGAAAAAAGTGTTTATTTTGCCTTTTTGGGAGAAATTTATTTTTTCTGGTTATAGAATCCTAGGCTGGCTTTTGTTTTTCTCTCAGTACTTTAAAGCTGTTGCTCCACTACCTTCTGACAAAAAGTCTAGTATCCTTCAAAGTTTTTCATCTGTACATAATGTCTTCTTTTACTCTATTTGCTTTTCAGATTTTCTTTTTATCATGGGTTCTAAGCAATTTTCTCCTTTCTCTTGGTGTAATTTTCTTCATGCTTCTTGTCCTTGGAGTTGTTGACTTTCTTGGTTGGGGAGATTGCAATTTTAATCAAAGTTAGAACTGTTTAATTTTTTTATTTCAATATCTTTTGGGGTACAAGTGTTTTTGGTTACATGGATGAATTACATAGTGGTGAATTCTGAGACTTTAGTGCACCCATCACCTGAGTAGTGTACATTGTACCCAATATGTACTGTTTTTTCCCATACCTCCCTCTCAACCTCCCACTTCTGAGTCTCCAAAGTCCATTATATCACTCTGTCTGCTTTTGTGTAATCATAGCTTAGCTACCACTTATAAGTGACAACATATAGTATTTGGTTTTCCATTTCTTGGTTATTTCACTTAGAATAATGGCCTCCAGCTCCATCCACCCAAGTTACTGCAAGGACATTATTCCACTCCTTTGTATGGCCAAGTAGTATGTATCCCATTTTCTTTTTCCACTCATTGGTTGATGGGCACTTAGGTTGGTTCCATATCTTTGCAATTGTGAATTGGGCTGCAATAAACATATGTGTGCATGTGTCTTTTTTACATAATGACTTCTTTTCCTTTTAATAGATACCAAGTAGTGGGATTACTGGATCAAATGGTAGCTCTACTTTTAGTTCTTTAAGGAATCTCCATACTGTTTTCCACAGAGGTTGTGCTAATTTACATGCCCACTAGCAGTGCATAAATGTTTCCCTTTCACCATATCCATAACAACATCTATTGACTTTTTTTTTTTTTTTTTTTGAGTCTGAGTCTTGCTCTGCTGCCAGGCTGGAGTGCAGTGGCGTGATCTCAGCTCACTGCCATCTCTGCCTCCCAGATTCAAGCCATTCTCTTGTCTCAGCCTCCTGACTAGCTGGGACGACAGACATACACCACCACCCCCAGCTAAGTTTTTGTATTTTTAGTAGAGATGGGGTTTCACCATGTTGGCCAGGATGGTCTTGATCTCTTGACCTTGTGATTTACGTGCCTCGGCCTCCCAAAGTGCTGGGATTACAGGCATGAGCCACCACGCCCAGCCTGACTTTATTTTTATTTTTGTTTTTATTTTTATTTTATTTTATTTTATTTGAGATGGAGTCTCACTCTGTTGCCCAGGCTGGAGTGCAGTGGCATGATTTCGGGTCACTGCAGTCTCTGTCTCCGGGTTCAAGTGATTCTCCTGCCTCAACCTCCCGAGTAGCTGGGACTACAGGCACACCCCACCATGCCTGGCTAGTTTTTGTAGTTTTAGTAGAGACAGGGTTTCATCATATTAGCCAGGCTGCTCTGGAACTCCTGACCTCGTGATCTGCCCACCTCAGCCTCCCAAAGTTTGGGGATTACAGGCATGAACCACCATGCCTGGCTCTATTGACTTTTTAATAATGGCCATTCTTGCAGGAGGAACATAGTATCTCATTGTGGTTTTAATTTGCATTTCCCTGATGATTAGTGATGTTCAGCAGTTTTTCATATGTTTCTTAACCATTTATATATATTCTTTTGAGAAATGTCTATTAATGTCATTTGCCCAAAAAGTCAGAATTTTTAAACCAGTTTTTCTTCAAGTATATTTTCTGCCCCCTTCAAATAATCCCATTACAGTTACATTAGACTACATGAAGCTATACCACAGTGCACTGATTTCCGTTTCATTTTTCAGTCTTTTTTTTCTCTCCATGTCTTGTTTTTGCTAATTATTATTGCTATATCTTCAGGCTTATTAGCGTTGCTGTCCTTTTTGGTTTGTACTTTCTTGTTTCTTTGTATGGTTGGTGATTTTTGACTGGAAATTTTTTTCTGGAAATTTTTCTCAAATTTTTTGACTGGAAACTTTTGACTGGAATCATTGTGAATTCCACTCCATTAGATATCAGATTTTTGTATTGCTATAAATATTTTTTGATTTTTGTTCTGAGATAATGTTCAGTTACTTAGAAATAGTTAAAGTCTTTGAAGTTTGATTTTAACCTTTGTCAGGTGGGACTACAGCAGCCTTTAGTCTTGGGATAATTTTGCCATGCCACTGAGGTCATATTCTTCTGAGTACCCTACCCCATGTACCATGTGTTAAAAGTGTTTCCACCAAGTAGAGTGGTGGAAACTCTGGTTGGTGAAAACACAAGTTATTCCAAACCCTGATGTTTTAGTTTTACCCACTGTTTTCAGTGGTCTTTTCCTCATCCTTGAGTTGTGAGGTAAGCAGTACATACCTGAAAACTTGTGAAGCACCCTCTACAGATTTCTGCCTCTCTCTCTCTCTCTCTCTCTCTCTCTCTCTCTCCCCCCACAACTTTTTATTCTCCATGCAGCTTTATCTTCTCCTCTGCCTTATGAATCAATAACCTTGGCATCCCCAATTTCTCAACTTCTTCTCAACTGAAACAGTCCACCAGACACTATTTGGGTTCCCCTCCCTGCACTGTAGCCTAAAAATTTTCTCCAATCAGTTAAGCATCAGCAACCACAGAGCTCACCTTGTTTGTTTTCTTTCTTTCAGGAATCAATATCCTGTGCTGCCTTTGTTTGATTTCTGTAAAACACTATATATTTGTTCATTTCTTTGTGGTTGTTTAAGATGAGAGAGTAAATCTGGTCCTTACTTTCTTTCTCTTCTTTCCATATTAATTGTTCCAACCACAAATCCAAAAGAAACAAAACGAAATTGCACCATTTTCCCTCCAGTTTTCCCCATTTTAGAAAATAGCACCACCCAACCATACAAGCCAGGAACCTAGAAGTTATCCCTTTCTCCTCCACTTTTTCTAACCCCATAATCTAAGCAGTCACCAAATTTTCTGCATTCACATAGTCATTCTTTACATCCTAGAAAATTGCGATTAATTTGTGACTGGTCTCTCTTCCTTCAATACTGCTCTACTCTAATCCATTATTTATATAAAAGCAGGTGTTATATGGCCTTAGTCCAAAATCAAAACACAATGAAAAAACTGCAAATATATCTTTAACTTTACTTAATGTGTTTATTGTAGTAGTATGGGTATAGTAATTTCAAAATAGTTTTGTATATTGTAGGATTAAACAAATGGGTAAATGTATCAATTAAAAGTACTTGCTGGACTGCAATTAGTAGTATCAGTGTAAACTCATTGCCATACATGCACATACACATACATATATACAATACATCTGTGTGTGTATATACGTGTGAGTGTGTGTGCATTTGCTATTTTCCCAGTTCTATCTACTGAAAAATCCTGGAAGCAATGAGATCCTAGCAGTAATGAGGACACCTAGCAGCCAGAAATTTGATTATAAATGTAATTTCCCACAAAAGGTACCACTTATGCTTGGAAAAATGACTAATTCCAAGGCTGGATTATCGAAAGTATAAAATAAGTCTGGAATATACTGTCATGCCATATAATAAGAAAGTACTCAGAAAATGAGAGCATATCAAAAGGAAACAGAAGCCAAATGGAATAGGCTTCCACTAGGGAATATGGGAAATTACTAGCAAAAATCTTAGTCAAAATAAATATAGTCTATTGAAATGAATGATATCAATGTCTGTAATCCATTGAATAAAACAAGAATCCATTCATACTGACATTAGCTAATTAATTAAAGAGAAAAAAAGATTTTTTTCTTACAATAAAATGTAATTTAATAAGTGTAGAATAATAATAGATTTAGAAAATCACCATTTTGTCACTATAATTGTTATTAGTCTCACAAAGATAATCTGTAGTTGCTAAGACTGTTGGGTATAAGCTGGAAAAGGCATAAAATAGTGTCAGAACATCTCTCCACAAATTACGTATTAATTATAAACTTTAAATATAGTAATTTTAGAGTGCAGCAACCTGGTAAACATCTAAATTAGCACTACCAGTAATGGGGCAAACAGACATCAAGTCCCTTCTTGAGTAATGTGCTGACAAAGACATAATTAACTCCTATGGTGTTACTTCGAAAATGAATATGGAAGATCTAATCAATGTCATAAAAAACAAAGAAATGCTGAATGTAGGCTGAAGAGACACAACAATAAATGCAATGCATAATCCTGGATTGAATCCTAAATCAATGAAAATTTCTATAAAGTACATTTTGGGGATAATTGGAAAATTTTGAATATGGACTACAAATTATAAAATAGCATTAGGTTACATTTTGTGAATTTATAATAGCCCCTGATATATTATAATACATTTACCTTATTGCGATCATATTGCTGATTATACTAAACTGATAACCAACTAAGATCTCACATAGCCAGTAGATTATTCCTTTTTGGAGTGTCAGGCTGATATATGCTCAGGATTTTGAAAACAAAGGCATGTTTCTCAGCTTTTCCTGGACTACACCAGTCATCCAGGCAGGTATTGGTATTCTGTTACTAGAAATGGGCATTGTCTAACCTTGAGGTGGAGATGCTCCTCAACTTATAAGACCACATCCCAATAAACCCATCATAAATTGGAAATGTCATAAGTCTAAATCCATTGGGCTATGTCCCAAAATCACATCATAAAGACAAAAATCATACGTCAAAGCATTGTGAGTCATGGAACATCTGTGTATTACTCAATATGCACCTAGCAAAAATCTAGAATCTTCTGAAATCAGACCAGAGAAATCACCTACTGAAATGAAGGATTATGACTAATTTTCAGTGCTCATAGGGAAGAAATTCAGCTTTACATTAATCTCATTGGCCAACAGACTACTGAAGGCACCTTATAACTCTTTTTAGATAACAATGGCCAAGAAGAAGATCTTAAAAGGACTGACCTCCAAGCCCAGGTCGCAGCCGGTTGTCATAGCCGTCCAGAAGACGATCCAAGATTCTGGTGAAGATAGTGATGTTGTCAGTGCTGTCATCAGGAATATCTGGGGCGTGCTTAGGAGACAGCCTGAGGCAATGTAAAGAAAAGAAAAAAATAATAGTTCTTAATAGGAAAAAAAATACATGACTAGATATTTTAATTCAAGAAGATTTCAATTAATAGACTGGGCCAATTACATAGACCTATATCTTAACCAAAATAACAATTACTACATATTTGTCACAATGATTGCTTGTGTAGGAGGCAGATAGTGTGGTTAATACTTGAACTCTTACTCTAGCATTGGTATGAGCTTTGCCAGGCATATATCCTGGCCCCATCCCAGCAGTAAAGAGACACAAGCAGAAATTCTAGACAGAATGTCACTGAGAACATTTCCCGGTATACAGTTGGTTGATAAAATTGTGTTGCATGATTAAACAGGCATCAAAATAAAGAAGGGAAATGTTACTGAGAACTTACCTCACTTCTAGCCCAGAGAAATTTAAGTTCACAGAAAAACAGGGTCAGAGAGATCCTTGAATTGTATATGGCCTACTTCTACCCTCATCCTATGGAGATAGGGAAACCAAGCAGTAGTAGTTCATCAAATGTTAAAGCTACCAGACTTTAAGACTATTACGAGATGCCTTAATCACTCTCATTTTATACACAGGAAAACAAGCACAGACAAGAAACCAAATTTCCCCAAAGTCATATTGCTAGTGAGAGGCAGGCATAAGGCTATGATCCAACTTCTCTAACTTTCCAGTGTCCTTTAGGTACCTCCTGATTCTTCAATTTGGATTACTTCTGTAAGTCCTTCTGAAGACTATGCACTTTACTAATCACCTAATGAGGCTTAGGCACTGTGACTGATACTTTCACTTTTTGAGGAGGAGCTCGGTGTTGTTTGACAGGACTAGAAATAAAGGCCCTGGGTAGTTCAGAGGAAATAGGAATATGGTAAAAGATATGGCTTTTGCCAAGGGTCAAGAAGCATGGTGTGGAATCAAGTAAAGGACCAGAAGCTAGAAATCCTGGGTCCTAGTACCAGGTGTATTTGTGATTGGAGCTACCATTAAGCATCTTATAGCACTTGCATGTCTTTTTTTTTTTTTTTTTTTTTGAGATGGAGTCTCGCTCTGTCGCCCAGGCTGGAGTGCAGTGGCATGATCTTGGCTCACTGCAAGCTGCGCCTCCCGGGTTCATGCCATTCTCCTGCCTCAGCTTCCCGAGTAGCTGGGACTACAGGCGCCCGCCACCACACCTGACTAATTTTTTGTATTTTTTGTAGAGACGGGGTTTCACTGTGTGAGCCAGGATGGTCTCGATCTCCTGACCTCGTGATCTGCCTGCCTCGGCCTCCCAAAGTTCTGGGATTACAGGCATGAGCCACCATGCCCGGCCAGCACTTGTATGTCTTTAAGTCTCAGTTTTTCCTCATTCTTAACTTGAACCCAGGAAATTGACATTAAT
This sequence comes from Mandrillus leucophaeus, assembly GCF_000951045.1. Classification (NCBI taxonomy): domain Eukaryota; kingdom Metazoa; phylum Chordata; class Mammalia; order Primates; family Cercopithecidae; genus Mandrillus; species Mandrillus leucophaeus. The sequence goes on along the minus strand of NW_012101390.1, from coordinate 362,002 downwards.
ACATATGTAATAACTATTCCTAGCATCCAGTTAATCAGGGCTATAAAAGTCAAGATTCTAGTTAAGAAGGAGTCTTAGGAGACAGTCAGTACATCTTCCCACTAATATTTATCCCTAGCAGTGAACAAGGCTCCCGTTCTGTAAAGATCCTCAGAAAAAGCTACAGAATAGTATAAACATCAGTATGTCTTCCCCATAATATTTATCCCTAACAGTGAACAAGGCTTCTGTTCTGAAAAGGTCCTGAGAGTTACAGAAGTGTATAAACATCTTATTTGAATAGTTCTCACTCTAAACTGCCACACTGTAGCTGATAACCAAGTGAGTTTGAACTTTATAAACCTAATTTAATTCACTTAATCATCCAATGCATTTTTATTAACTATGTGTCTATTACTGTTCGAGGTGTTATGATAGAGCAGAAAGCAAAATAAAGTAAAACAAAGCAAGTAATCCTTTCCCTACTTAACTTATGGAGCTGTTGAAATAATCAAGTTATATAATAGATACACATGGGAAAAAATAAGCAGGCTTAAAGAGTCTGGAAACATGCATTTGAGTTTATTCGTTGTATGACATTAGGCAAGCCATATAACACCCCTAGTAATAGCTTTAGGATCTTTAAAATTAAAATAACTTCACACATATGTTGTATTAAAGTTAAAAAAAATACAATATATTAAAATTATCAGGCTTACTGCTTCACATCTAGAAGCATTCAAAGTGTGTTTTCTCTTTATCAGACTAGTGGTTTATGCACTCGAATGCATTATTCAAGTATAAATATTAACAACAAGCAATTGGCACCCTCATCAGACAAAAGCCATAAGGAAAGCTTTGGCCAGAGAGGAACTGGAACCTAGTCAACAGTAGACAAGACTGGCTGGTTTAGTGGACAGATCACAAGAAGTGATACAGATGCTCCATTGGGAAGGGGGAAGAAAGAAGGGAACTGTAGTGCAGAACTAACAAACTGACATCAGTATGCTGAGGAGATAAATACAGGTACATTGTCAGGTGACAGTCCACCCCTGGCTCAGGCCACCAATGGTCTAGATCCATCTGACATGGGCTGTAGGGGGAAGGGCTGTGGCAGCTCAACTAATTTCGTGCAAACCCCTTTCTCATTATCCCTTAACTCTCACGGTGGAAGATCTTGATCCTGGGTAGCCTAATTCAGTTTCTTGGAAGTAGATTCATAAACTGAATGAAAAAAAAATCTTGAATTACTAGATGGGGCAGAAAGGAGAATCCTCATAGAATCATAGGGGAAATATATAAGGCTTCAGAGATTACCTTTTCTAGATGGATCTGCAGATGAGAATACTAAAGCCTTGGACATAATTTTTAATCACCCTGAGAGGTGATGAGACAGCTAAAATATTAATGTTAATCCAAAATTGCTGAATATCAAGAACATACACTGGAGAAAAAGACAGTCTCTTCAATAAATGGTGCTGGGAAACTGGATATCCATATGCAGAAGAATGAAACTAGACCCCTATCTTTTGCCATATATAAAAATCACATCAAAATGGATTAAAAGACTGAAATCTAAGACCTCACACTATGAGACTACTACAAGAAAACTTTGGGGAACATCTCCAGGACTTCGGTCTGGGCAAAAATTTCTTGAGCAATACCCTACAAGCACAGGCAACCATAACAAAAATGGACAAATGGGATCACATCAAATTACAAAGCTTCTTCACAGCAAAGGAAGCAATCAACGAACTGAAGGGACAACCTACAGAATGGGAGAAAATATTTGCAAACTATTCATCTGACAAAGAATTAATAACCAGAATAGATAAAGAGCTCAAAGAAATCTGTTGGAAAAAAGTATAATAATCCAATGAAAAATGGGCAGAATATTTGAATAGACATTTCTCAAAAGAATACACACAAATGACAAACAGGCATATGAAAAGGTGCTTAACATCACTGATCATCAGAGAAATGCAAATCACAACTACAATAACATATCATCTCACCCCAGATAAAATGGCTTCTATCCAAAAGACAGGAAATAACAAATGCTGACGAGAATGTAGAGGAAAGGGAACCCTCATACATTGTTGGTGGGAATGTAAATTAGCACAACCACTATGGAGAAGACTTTGGAGGTTCCTCAAAATATTAAAAATAGAGCTGCCATATGATCCAGCAATCCCACTGCTGGGTATATACCCAAAAGAAAGGAAATCAGTATATCAAAGAGGCATCTGCACACCCATGTTTGTCACAGGACTGTTCACAATAGGTAAGATTTGGAGGCAACCTAAATATCCATAACAGATGACTGGATAAAGAAAATGTGATACATGTACACCATAGAGTGCTATTCAGTCATAAAAATAATGAGATCCTGTCATTTGCAAAACGTGGATGAAACTGGAGATCATTATGCTAAGTGAAATAAGCCAGGCACAGAAAGACAAAAATTGCATGTTGTCATTTATTTGTGGGAGCTAAAAATTAAAACAATTGAACTCATGGATATAGAGAGTAGAAGCATTGTCACTAGAGGTTGGAAAGGATAGTGGAGTGGTTGAGGAAAAGTGGGGATGATTAATGTGTATAAAAATAATAGAAATAATGAGACTTCACAAGTATACATATGTAACAAACCTGCACATTATGCACATGTACCCTAGAACTTAAAGTATAATAATAAAAAAAAGAAAAAAAAAGAAATAATGAGACTTAGTATTTGATAGTACAAAGGGTGACATCAGTAATAATAATTTAATTGTACATTTTAGAATAACTAATTGGATTGCTTTAACACAAAGGATAAATGCTTGAGGTGATGGATACCACATTTTCCATGATGTGATTATTTCATATTGCATGCCTGTATCAAAACATCTCATGCACCCCATAAATATATATACCTATGATGTACCCACAAAAATGAAAAATTAATTCTTTAAAATCCTGAATATAAGACCAATACACTGTGCTTTCTCTCTTACTGAAATACTAGTTTCCATGAGAATGCATTTCCATTTCCTCCTGCTGACTGTTGATATCTTAGCATCATTCTTCATCAAAAAGTTGAAAACTTTTAAGTCAAAAAGCAATGTTAGCTTGTGACTAGTCTGGACAATATGGCAAAACCCTGTCTCTACAAAAACACAAAAATTAGCTAGACATGATGGCACACCTGTAGTCCCATTTACTGGGGAGGCTGAGGTTGGAAGATTACTTGAGCCCAGGAAGTGGAGGTTGCAGTGAGCTGAGATCACACTACTGTGCTCCAGCCTGGGCAACAGAGCAAGACCCTGTCTCAAAAAGTAAATAAATAAACAAAAATCAATGCTAAATATCATCCCCAAATTATTTTCAATATATTGCTCTATGGTTTTATTCTTTATTATTGATTTTTTTCTCCTAATGTGCACTAAATTATTGTGTGGGGAAGCTGATTTAATCTGCAGCCTAAATAGAACTCTTCTTCAGTAACTAAACTGCAACGTTTGAATTCAAAGGTAGTTTGGGGAAAAAAGGAATCATGGCATGTCAGAATTATGGAGAACCTTAGAGATTGTATAATTCTCTCCCTTCATTTTACACATGAGACACCTAAGACACCAACACCAAAGAGAGAAACGAATTGCTTGATGCTATATGCTTATCAAGTTAATGAGAGTGACACTAAAACATGTCCATTGCACCTCATATTTGCCACTACTGGTTAGATAAAATATGATAATAATAATTCACCATTAAAAAATGAAAAGGATGTTACTAATACACTATCTGAAGGTTATGCAAGTTTAGTCATTTTCCTAGCCCTAAAGATGGATCAGTGGTAAATTCACAGGACTAGAATCAAATGACTGGAATTTAGTTCTGTCTCTGCCACTGACTGACTGTGAGACCTACAGGCATACCTCAGGGATATTGTGAGTTTGGTACCAGGCCACTGCAATAAAGCAAATATCACAATTAAGTGAGTCACAAATATTTTGGTTTCCTAGTGCATATAAAAGTTATGTTTATACTGTATAGCACCCTATTAAGTGTTCGATAGCATTATGTCTAGAAAACAATTTACATACCTTAATTAAAAACACTTTATTGCTAAAAATGCTAATGATCATCTCAGGCTTCAACAAGTCATAATCTTCTTGCTAGGAGAAGGTTTTGCCTCAGTGCGGACGGCTGCTGACCAATCAGGGTGGTGGTTGCTAAAGACTGGGGCAGCTGTGGCGGCAATTTCTTAAAATAAGACAATGAAGTTTGCCTCATCAATTGACTCTTCTTTTCACAAAGGATTTATCTTCAGCATGTGATGCTGTTTGGTACCATTTTACCCACAGCAGAACTTCTTTCAAAATTGGAGCCAATGCTCTTAAACCCTCACACTGCTTTATCAACTAAGTTTGTGTAATATTCTAAATCCTTTGTTGTCATTTCAACAATATTCACAGAATCTTCACTAGGAGTAGATTCCATATCAAGAAACCACTCTCATTGCTTGTTTGTAAGAAGTAACTCATCCCTTCAAGATTTTTCATGAGACTGCAGCAATTCAGTCACAACTTTAGGCTCCACTTCTAATTATAGTTTTCTTGCTATTTCCACCACATCTGCAGTTACTTCCTCCACTGAAGTCTTCAACCCCTCAAAGTCACCCATGATGACTGGAACGAACTTCTTCCACACTCCTGTTAATGTTTGTATTTTGACTATTCCCCTGAATCATGAATGCTCTTAGTGGCATCCAGAAAGGTAAATAATTTCCAGAAGGTTTTCAATGGACTTTTCTTGGATCCATCATAAGAATCACTATCTATGGAAGCTATAACCTTATGAAATGTATTTCTTAAATAATAAAACTTGAAAGTCAAAATTTCTTCTTGATCAGTGGGCTGAAGAATGGATGTTGTATTGTAAACATTCATCTTGCACAGCTCCATCAAAGCAAAGCTCTTGGGTGACCAGGTGCATTGTCATTGAAAAATAACATTTCAAAAGGAGTATTTTTTCCTGAAAAGAAGACTGCAACAGTGTGCTTAAAATATTCAGTAAACCATGCTATAAACAGATGTGCTGTCATTCAGGTTTTGTTATTTCATTTACAGAGCATAGAGAGAGTGGATTTAGCATAATTCTTAAGGGTCCTAGGATTTTCAGAATAGTAAATGAGCAATGGGCTTCAGCTTAAAGTCACCAACTGCATTTGCCCCTGACAAAAGAGTCAGCCACTGCTTTGAAGCTTCAAAGTCAGGCATTTACTTCTTGTCTCTAGCTATTAAAGTCCTGAAAGACATCTTCTTCCAATATAAGGATGTTTCATCTACCAAAATCTGTTATTCGTGTAGCCACCTTTATCAATTATCGTAGCTAGATCTTCTGGAGAACTTGCTGCAGCTCCTCCATCAGCACTTGTGTTTCACCTTGCATTTTATGTTATGGAGATGGCTTCTTTCCTTAAACCTCATGAACCAACCTCCACTAGCTTCAAACTTTTTCTGCAGCTTCTTTATCTCTCCCAGTCTTCATAGAACTGAAGAGAGTTATAGCATTGCTTTGAATTGGGCTTTGCTTGAAGGGAATGTTGTGTCTGGCTTGATCTTCTATCCACTAAAACTTTCTCCATATTCACAATAAGGCTGTTTCATTTTCTTATCATTTATGTGCTCACTGGAGTAACATTTTTAATTTCCTTCAAAAGTCTTTCATTCGCATTGACAACTTGGCTAACTGCTTGCCACAAAAGGCCTAGCTTTTAGAGTATCTCAGCTTTTGTCATGCCTTCTTTACTAAGCTTAATCATTTCTAGCTTTTGATTTAAAGTGAGAGCCATGTAACTTTTTATTTCACTTGAAAACTTAGAGGCTATGTAGGGCTACTAATTGGCCTATTTTCAATATTGTTGTATCTCAGGGAGAAGGAAGGCCTAAGGAGAGGGAGAGAGACAGGGGAATGGCCCTTCAGTGGAATAGTCAGTCAGAGCAAACACAATATTTACCAATTAAGTCCACTGTCTTACATGAGTGGAATTCATGGTGCCCCAAAACAATTAAAATAATAACATCAAAGATCACCGATCACAGATCACCATAACAGATAAAATAATGAAAACTTTGAAAATTTGCAAGAACGACCAAAATGCGGCAAGGGACAAAGTGGGCACATGCTGTTGGAAAAATGGCACCAATAGACTCACTCAACACAGGGCTGCCACAAACCTTCAATTTGTAAAAAAACATGCTATCCACAAAGCACAATAAAGCGAAGCACAATCAAATGAGGTATGCCTGTAAATATATGTAAAATATGTAAAATGGGGATATGTAAAATGGGGATATACATGTAAAATGGGGATAACAATAACCTACATTAGAAAACTTTGGAAATAAACAAGTAAATAAGATAATAAATAAATACAAAATTGTTTTGTAAATGAAGGTTGTTCATTAACTTCCCCCCAAACTCCTGAAAATGCAATGAAAAACCTTTAAAATACATTATCTTTTAGGCTATAGGAGAAAGTCAAGATCACTGACCATCTAGAGAATCCTCAATGAAGTTATTAAACTAATGCTGTCACTGCCAGCATCCTTCATTGAGGATCCTGGTGTGTTTACGTTAAGGGAAAGCAGGAGAGGCACAAATGTGGAGTTGCTGACACAGTTCATACAACATCCCAAAGAGGAAAGAGATTTACTTCATTAAAAGGATGGCATTTTTCCTGTACCATATATCTCCTGGGAAAGAGCAGATTTTTTTAAATAATAAAAATTTGGAATTACTGAGCAGATTATGTCTCTGCATTGCTCACAAACCTTTTATAACTCTTCATAGCTAACCAAATAAAATTCCAACACCTAAGCCTGACACTCATGGCCTTCTGCAATCTGTTCCCAATATACTTTTACAGTTGCAAATTCTACTACTTCTCTTTCTGACCAGCAATCACAGGCAAATCAGATTACTCACCATTTCCCAATATTCCTCATGTTTTCATTTTGCAAGTCCAGTCTTTCCTATAAGTGGAACTGTTCAATTAAAGATTCAGCACTAAGGAAGTCGGTTATGTACTAGAGAGGAAATGAGAAACACCTAGAATTCAATAGCACACATTCTCTTTACAGAAGCTCCTTGAAGAACAAAAAAAAGAGAAGAGCTAACCTGATTTTGGCTAGAATATGCCAAATCCATCTGAAAAAGACAGCTGTTCTTTTCTGAAATAGCTTCTATGGACTGGTAATAAAACTACAGAGGTACTGACTTCAGACACACCTACCCACTTGGGAAAATAAAGACCAAGTGCTTCATGCCATCTTAGTAACTGAAAGCCACTGTTTCACAAAAAAAGAGAAATATTTAATTAGTGTATGTTGTGAATGATAAAATAAGCTAGTAAACCTTAAAGATATGATTCCATGTGACCATAAGCAGACATATCACAACTTAAAATATGTCATGAACCAAAGTTTGCAAAGAAGCAGGGGTACATTCTTCCTTTGAAACAATGCCATAAAGGGTAGCTAGTTTTCTAGACAAAAGTAAGCAGTACTGTTTCTCATAATTAATCTGAATGACTGTAACCATAGTGACAATGCATGGGCACTCTTTTGGCAACATTTCTGGTTAAGCAGGTATTAATAGGCCAAGCTGAGAATGATTTATAACACTGTTTATGTGGAAAGAGATTTTTTGACACAAAAGAAGAGAAAACTAAACACTAGAAATATTCTCTCCCCTACTATTATTTGTTCTTTACCCCCATACCCACAGCCACGATCAAAGCAATGAGCTGGCCACCAGCTCAAAGACTTTGAATTAATCCTGATGGTTGATATCCTTACAATAGAAAGTCCTGACAGTCATCACCCTAAGCAAGTGATAAAATTCAGTATCAGCCATACTGAGACAACCTTGCCTCCTGACATAATGCAACAGGAAGCCACAGCATCACCTACAAAGTATCATTGATTGTAGCCTCACGTGTCCATCCCTGTTCTGTGTTACAAATTCTGCACTTCTACCTCAAAAGGGAAAATGGTAGGATAAAATTATATTTCTTATTTCTACAGGTCCTATAAGAAAAATGCACTTGCCCCATCTTAACATGGTCTACCCAGTTATGTGGCTGAGATATTAAGAATTCAGTGGTAGAGAGATTACTATATGTAAGTAAATGTTCGTGTATGTAAAATGCTAGGAAGAAACCGCATCAACTAACGAGCAAAATAACCAGCTAATATCATAATGACAGGTTCAAGTTCACACATAACAATATTAACCTTAAATGTAAATGGACTAAATGGTCCAATTAAAAGACACAGACTGGCAAACTAGATAAAGAGTCAAGACCCATCAGTTTGCTGTATTCAGGAGACCCATCTCACATGCGGAGACACACATAGGCTCAAAATAAAGGGATGGAAGA
>NW_012101390.1:348303-349512 GCF_000951045.1 Mandrillus leucophaeus | reverse complement strand
AGGGATAGCATTAGGAGATATACCTAATGTAAATGACGAGTTAATGGGTGCAGCACACCAACATGGCACATGTATACATATGTAAGAAACCTGCACATTGTGCACATGTACCCTAGAACTTAAAGTATAATAATAAAAAAAATTTAAAAAAAAAAAAGAAATTGACATGTGCCTCATTCTTACTTAAAAGTATCGAAACTCAGGAAACGCAATACATCATAATGATTAATAGCATGGACTCTGGAGCCAAACTTTCTGGGTTTCAATCCTAACTCTTCTTTTTTTTTTTTTTAATTATTACACTTTATGTTCTAGGGTACATGTGCACAACGTGCAGGTTTGTTACATATGTATACATGGGTCATGTTGGTGTGCTGCACCCATTAGCTTGTCATTTATGTTAGGTATATCTCCTAACGCTATCCCTCACCCCTCCCCCCACCCCACAACAGGCCCCAGTGTGTGATGTTCCCCTTCCCGTGTCCAAGTGTTCTCATTGTTCAATTCCCACCTATGAGTGAGAACATGTGGTGTTTGGTTTTCTGTTCTTGCGAGAGTTTGCTGACAATGATGGTTTCCAGCTGCATTCATGTCCCTACAAAGGACATGAATTCATCCTTTTTCATGGCTGCATACTATTCCATGGTGTATATGTGCCACATTTTCTAAATCCAGTCTGTCGTTGATGGATATTTGGGTTGGTTCCAAGTCTTTGCTATTGTGAACAGTGCTGCAAAAAACATACATGCTCATGTGTCTTTATAGCAGCATGATTTATAATCCTTTGGGTATATCCCCAGCAATGGGATGGCTGGGTCTAATGGTATTTCTAGTTCTAGATCCTTGAGGAATCACCACACTGACTTCCACAATGGTTGAACTAGTTTACAGTCCCACCAACAGTGTAAAAGTGTTCTTATTTCTCCACATCCTCTCCAGCACCTGTTGTTTCCTGACTTTTTCATGATCGCCATTCTAACTGGTGTGAGATGGTATCTCATTGTGGTTTTGATTTGCATTTCTCTGATGGCTAGTGATGAGGAGCATTTTTTCATGTGTCTGTTGGCTGCATAAATGTCTTCTTTTGAGAAGTGTCTGTTCATATCCTTGGCCCACTTTTCGATGGGGCTGTTTGTTTGTTTTTCTTGTAAATTTGTTTGAGTTCTTTGTAGGTTCTGGATATCAGCCCTTTGTCAGATGAGTAGATTG
>NW_012101390.1:346838-347359 GCF_000951045.1 Mandrillus leucophaeus | reverse complement strand
AAATGGAAAACAAAAAAAAGCAGGGGTTGCAATCCTACTCTCTGATAAAACAGACTTTAAACCATCAAAGATCAAAAGAGACAAAGAAGGCCATTGCATAATGGTAAAGGGATCAATTCATCAAGAAGAGTTAACCATCCTAAATATACATACACCCAATACAGGAGCACTGAGATTCATAAAGCAAGTCCTTAGAGACTTACAAGGAAACCTAGAGGCCCATACAATAAGAATGGGAGACTTTAACACCCCACTGTCAACATTAGACAGATCAACAAGACAGAAAATTAACAAGGATATCCAGGAATTAAACTCAGCTCTGCACCAAGCGGACCTAATAGACATCTAGAGAATTCTCCACCCCACATCAACAGAATATACATTCTTCTCAGCACCACATTGCACTTATTCCAAAATTGACCACATAGTTGGAAGTAAAGCACTCCTCAGAAAATGTACAAGAACAGAAATTATAACAAACTGTCTCTCAGACCACAGTGCAATCAAACTAGAACTCAGGA
>NW_012101390.1:332881-339395 GCF_000951045.1 Mandrillus leucophaeus | reverse complement strand
AAGTCATTGGTAGCTTAATGGGGATGGCATTGAATCTATAAATTACCTTGGGCAGTATGGCCATTTTCACAATATTGATTCTTCCTATCCATGAGTGTGGAATGTTCTTCCATTTGTTTGTGTCCTCTTTTATTTCATTGAGCAGTGGTTTGTAGTTCTCCTTGAAGAGGTCCTTCACAGCCCTTGTAAGTTGAATTCCTAGGTATTTTATTCTCTTTGAAGCAATTGTGAATGAGGGTTCATTTATGATTTGGCTCTCTGTTTGTCTGTTATTGGTGTATAAAAATATTAATGATTTTTGCACAATGACTTTGTATCCTGAGACTTTGCTGAAGTTGCTTATCAGCTTAAGGAGATTTTGGGCTGAGACAATGGGGTTTTCCAAATATACAATCCTAACTCTTCTATTTTCTAGCTGTGTGAGCTTTGCAAGTTACCTGACCGCTCTCTGTCTCCACATTTTATCTGCAAATGAATAATAACATAACTTAGCTCTCATGTCTGTTGTAAGGATTATATGAATCAACATATATTAATAGCTTAGAATAGAGCTTGGTACATAGAACTCTATGCATATAAAGTTTAAATGAACATAATGGAATAAGTAAGGTTAAGGAATCGAATTTCAAAAAAATAGCTAAATTAGATAACTAGGGAAAGTGTCCAGTTTGAAGCAATGTCTGGAAAACCACATTATGCCAAGAGAATAGTTGAAAGGAATGAGAGTGAGCCTGCAGAGAAGAAAGCATGGAGTATATCTGAAAGCTGCTATGTGGAAAAAGAAGCAAATGTTGCAAATGTTACAGGGCCCTATAACTAGAAGGTGTTTGAAGAAGGTGGACTTCAGCTCAATATGGGAAGCACTTTCTAACCCCTGGAGCTATGCCCTGTGGTAATAATGCAGCTTATCACTGCAGAGATTCATACTGGTAGGTGAATCATCAACCATAAAGCAGGAGAGATTCTTTCCCAGGATAGGAGCCGAGGAACTGACAGCCTCTCAGGTCCCAAGTCTGGTTCTGAAATTTTAAGATTTAATGATCAAATGCTAAGAGTATTGATGCATTGATTCTTTAATAGAAATTACATGTAAATGGAAGGGTTTGGACTTTTCACACTTATATTCCAAGTAAAAGTAAGTACATGTGTTGCCACAGGTGACAGTTTATTCTGAGATTAAGAGAACTGAGAAAATCATTTTCAAGATGAATACTGATGCTAACAAGCACTGATACCTTTAGATAGTAGAACCAAGTCAGGCTGTAGATATGACAAGGAGACAAGCAACTCCCCAGTCATCTCCTCTTCAGTTCACTGCATCAGCTGTCACCATGGCCCACCACCATATAATGTTGATGCAGAAAACGTGTTAATATAGTGTCATATTCCTCCCAAATCATGGTCCCTACTCTATTAGTAGTGTGGAAATACGCGGCCTTGTGTGCAGCATATTTCGTTTGCCTTTTCACTATTCTCCACTCTGTTCTCCTTTCTAGAAGGCTAATTTTTATGCACTACATTAGAGGTGCCATCAGCCTCTTGCTTCAACTGGAGTTTGGCCACCTTGGCTGAAGATCAGAGGAAGACGAAAAGACTGGGCATGTAATTCCCTGGCTATCTCCCTGTGAAATCTTCTCAGGCTGGCTGTTTCCTCCACCAAAAATCTATGCACCTCTTAAGAAAGCTTGATTTACATGATATGTGTGCTATTCACCTTAGGTTCTCACTCTATTCCTTGTGGTTTTCCTCCACTTAGATCATAACTTCATGATTAGTCTCTGCAAATATATCCTCCTAAAATAATTGAAATGTCCCATCTGTATTCTCTGGCATCCTGACAAATTCAACAAATTGCAGTCAGACCTGGCATTTGCTGCTTAGGCACTTACTTGTTGACCCATTATGAAAATTGCTGATATTAGATCATTCTGACCTAGAAAAATGTCAGTTTCAAAATGGTTCAACTTGACATTGTTCACATACATAATTCCATTTGCTAACGGTCAAAATACTTGACTAGGAACCAGGAGTATAGGAAATTCATTTATTATATGAAGTTGAAATTACTCTCTGTAGCTTTTTATCAAAAATGCAGGACTGGGAATCAGAAACTGGTGTTCTAGACCTGGGTATATTATTAACTCATTGTAAGAAAGTCAATTTTCCTTTCTGAGCCTCAGTTTCTTCATGTACAAATTTAAAAAATCAGATTATATGCTCTCTACAGGTTTTTTCATAGGTGCTATTCTAAAGTTCCAGAATCCCATATCCCAAACTATACTGTTAGTTTCTTAAAAACAGGAACTGTGTCCCCAAAGATTCCTTACACCAGAATCATCTGGGGCATTTTAGGCACTATTCCCAGAGCTACCAAATCATAATCTTCAAATGTGGAGCCTGCTTTCTTGCTTACAAATACTGAATGTTGAGAACTATTATATCTAGCACATAAGGTATACAAAGTAGTGGTCGATAAACCACTGTTGATTGTTAAAATGGCTGTGACAGCCAATGTAGGTGGTTTAATTGAATAACTTACTCAGGTTGGATAAAACAATGCAGTAATGGATTTTTTTCAATACACAAAAACATAATTAAGAAAGTATGGAAACAAACAATCAAAAAGAAGCAGCAGCTCTTAAGTATCACAACTGTCAGCACAAAGTCTATATTTTAAAATTATATTGGATCCTTTATTTATGGCAAATACAAACAGATTGACAACCCTAATATTTGTGTTTTTTATGATTAGCCAAGTCTAATTTTGTGATAATTTTTTTCTTTTCAGCTTTATTTTAGCTTCGGGAGTACATGTGCAGGTTTGTTATGTAGGTAAATTGTATGTCATGAGGGTTTGGTGTACGGATATTTCGTCACCCACGTAATAAGCACAGTACCCGACAGGTAATTTTCTTATACTCACCCTCCTTCCACACTCTACCCTCAAGTAGGCCCTGGTGTTTATTGTTCCCTTCTTTATGTCCATGTGTACTCAATGTTCAGCTCCCACTTATAAGTGAGAACACATAGTATTTAGTTTATTGTTCCTGTGTTAGTTTGCTCAGGATAATAGCCTCCAGCTGCATCCATGTTGCTGCAAATGACATGATCTCATTCTTTTTTTATGACTGTGTAGTATTCTATGGTGTATATGTACCACATTTCTTTTATCTAATACACTTTATTGAGCATTTAGATTGGTTCCATGTCTTTGCTATTATGAAGAGTGCTGCAATGAACATATGCATTCATGTGTCTTTATGATAGAATGGGTTATATTCCTTTGGATATATATCCAATAATGGGATTCCTGGGTCAAATAGTAATTCCATTTTAAATTCTTTGAGAAATCACCAAACTGCTTTCCACAATGGCTGAACTGATTTACATTCCCACCAGCAGTGTATGAGATAGTTGTAGGTGTGCAGCATTATTTCTGAGCTCTCTCTTCTGTTCTCTGCAACCTCACCAGCAGCTGTTATAATTTGACTTTTTAAAAATAGCCATTCAGATTGATATGAGATGGTATCTCATTGTGGTTTTGATTTGCATTTCTCTAATGATCAGTGATGTTCAGCATTTTTTCGTATGCTTGTTTGCCGCAAAAAATGTCTTCTTTTGAGGAGTGTCTGTTCATGTCTGTTGCCTATTTTTTAATTGGGTTGTTCTTTGCTTGTGAATTTGTTTAAGTTCCTTATAGATGCTGGATATTAGACCTTTGTTGGATGCATACCTTAACAAATATTTTCTTCCATTCTGTAGATTGTCAATCTACTCCCTTGATAGTTTCTTTTGCTGTGCAGAAGTTCTTTCATTTTATTAGGTTCCATTTGTCAATTTTTGGGTTTCCTGAGATTGCTTTTCATGTCTTCATCATGAAATTTTTGCCAGGTCCTATGTCTAGAATGATATTTTCTAGATTGTCTTCCAGGGTTTTTGTAGTTTTAGGTTTGACATGTAAGTCTTTAATCCACCTTCCCAGCACCATTTATTGAATAGGGATTTCTTTCCCCATTGCTTGCTTTTGTCAACGTTGTGAAAGATCAGATGTTTGTAGGTCTGTCGCATTATTTCTGGGCTCTCTATTCTGTTCCCTTGGTCTATGTGTCTATTTTTGTACCAGTACCATGCTGTTTTGTTTACTGTAGCCCCATAGTATAGTTTGAAGTCAGGTAGTGTGATGTCTCTAGCTTTGTTCTTTTTGCTTAGGATTACCTTGGCTATTTGGGCTCTTTTGGGGTTCCATATACATTTTAAAATAGTTTTTTTCTAGTTCTATAAAGAATGCCATTGGTAGTTTGATAGGAATAGCATTGAATCTATAAATTGCTTTTGGAAGTATGGCCATTTTAACAATATTGATTATTCCTATCCATGCTCATGGAATTTTTTTCATTTGTTTGTGTCATCTCTGATTTCTTTGAGCAGTGTGTTGTAATGCTTATTGTAGAGCTCTTTCACCACCCTGGTTACCTGTATTCACAGGTATTTTATTCTTTTATGGCTATCATGAATGGGATTGTGTTTTTGATTTGGCTCTCAGCTTGGATGTTGTTGGTGTATGATGCTACTGATTTTTGTACATTAATTTTGCATCCTGAAACTTTGCCGAAGTTTTAAAATCAGATCAAGGAGCTTTTAGGCAGAGACTTTTCTGGGTATATAACCATATTGTCTGCAAACAGAGATAGTTAGACTCCCTGTCTTTTAATTGGTATGCCTTTTATATCTTTCTCTTGCCTGATTGCTCTGGCTAGGACTTCAGTACCATGTTGAATAGGAGTAGTGAGAGAGGGCATCCATGTCTTGTTCTGCCTTTCAAGAGGAATGCTTCCAGCTTTTGCCCATTCAGTATGCTGTTGGCTGTGGGTTTTTTCATAGATGTCCTTATTATTTTGAAGTATGTTCCTTCAATGCCTGGTTTGGGTGGTGGTTTATACCTGTAGTCCTTTGTTTTAATGAAATAATGTTGATTTTTATCAAAAGCCTTTTATGCATCTACTGAGATAATTATGTGTGTTTTTGTTTTTAGTTCTACTTACGTGGTGAATCACATTTATTGATTTGCATATGTTGAACGAACCTTGCATCCCAGGCATAAAGTCTACTTGATCATGGTGGATTCAATTTTTGGTATGCTACTGGATTTGGTTTGCTACATTTTATTGAGGATTTTTGCATCTATGTTCCTCAAGGATATTAGCCAAAAGTTTTCTTTTTGTTGTGTCTCTACCAGGTTTTGGTGTCAGGATGATGCTGGTCTCATAGAATGAGTTAAGGAGGAGTTCCTCCTCCTCAATTATTTGGAATAGTTGCAGTAGGAATGGTACCAGTTCTTCTTTATACATCTGGTAGAATTTGTGAATTCATTTGTTCCTAGACTTTTTCTGATTGGTATGCTTTTTGTTACTGATTCAATTTTGGAACTTGTTATTGGTCTGTTCAGGGATTCAATTTCTTCCTGGTTCAGTCTTAGGAAGTTGCATGTTTCCAGGAATTTATCCATTTCTTCTAGGTTTTCTAGTTTGTGCACATAGAGATGTTCATAGTAGTCTCTGAGGGTTTTCTGTATTTCTCTGGGGTCAGTAGTAACATCCTCTTTGTTATTTCTGATTGTGTTTATTTGGATCTTTTCTTTTTCTCTTTATTAGAATAACTAGTAGTCTATCCATCTTATTCATTCTTTCAAAGAACACACCCCTGGACTTAATCTTTTGTATGTTTTTGTGCATCTCAATTTCCTTCAGTTCAGCTCTGATTTTTGTTATTTCTTGTCTTTTGCTAGCTTTGGGGTTGGTTTCCTCTTGGTTCTCTAGTTCCTCTAGGTGTGACATTAGGTTGTTAATTTGAGATCTGTGTCACTTTTTGACTTGGGCATTTAGTGCTATAAACTTCCCTCTTAGCACTCTTTAGCCATGTCCCGGAGATTCTGGTATTTGTATCTTTGTCCTCATTACTTTCAAGAAATTTCTTTATTTCTACCTTAATTTCATTATTTACTCAAAAGACATTCGGGAGAAAACAACCCTAATATTTGAGCCATGATTTTAGTAGTCTCGTGCCTCAAAAGTATTAATTGCACTGGGCTTGGAGGAAAGTAAAGAAAAAAAGTGTTTCTAATTCAAGAAACAGAGATCAGGTGTGGTGGCCCACACCTGTAATACCAATACCTTGGGAGGACAATGTGGGAAGATCTTTTGAGGTCAGGAGTTTGAGATCAGCCTGGGCAAGACAGTGAGACCCTATCTCTACAAAATAATGTTAAAAATTAGCCGTGTGTGGTGGCTTATACCTGTAGTCCCAGCTACTCAGGAGGCCCAGGCAGGAGGATTATGTGATCATGTGAGCCCGGGAGTTTGAAAGTTTGAAGTTACAATGAGCTATGATCATATCACTGCATTCCAGCCTGGGTAGCAGAGTAAGACCCTGAGAAAGAAACAAAGAAAGAAAAGAAAGAAAGAAAGAGAGAGAGAGAGAGAGAGAGAGAGAAGGAAAGAAGGAAGGAAGGAAGGAA
>NW_012101390.1:329121-332796 GCF_000951045.1 Mandrillus leucophaeus | reverse complement strand
AGAAAGAAAGAAAGAAAGAAAGAAAGAAAGAAAGAAAGAAAGAAAGAAAGAAAGAAAGAAAGAAAACATGCAATGATTATATTGCCTCTTTATTAAAATCAAGTACTTCACTCTGCTTTTTCAGGTGGGATTTCTTGGCCCCCTCCTTGACATAATTACTGAAAACCTAGGCTATTTGGTTTTCTAAGCAACAACAGGATGCCAACAAACCATTGTAAACAGGAGACGGGACGTAAGAACTAACACTGGCCAGGCGCAGTGGCTCACACCTGTAATCCCAGGACTTTGGAAGGCCGAGGTGGGCAGATCACAAGGTCAGGAGTTCGAGATCAGACTGACCAACATGGTGAAACCTCATCTCTACTAAAAATATAAAAATCAGCCGGGTGTGGTGGCACATGCCTGTAATCCCAGCTGCTTGCACTCAGGACGCAGAAGTTGCAGTGAGCCAAGATCATGCCATTGCACTCCAGCCTGGGTAACAGAGTGAGACTCCATCTCCAAAAAAAAAAAAAAAAGAAAGAATAAAAGATTCAAATGAATATAATGAACATGTGCTTGAGAGTTTTTTGTTTGTTTCTGTTTGTTTGTTTTAGAGATAAAGTCTCACTGTGTGGCCATGGCTGGCCTTGAACTCCTGGGCTCAAGAGATCCTTCTGTATCAGCCGCCCAAGTAGCTGTGACTATAGGCATGTGCCATGGCATGCAACCATGAATTTTCTTTATGATGACCAAAAGTCACAAAGAAATGGGACTATTCTGTTTAAAAAATCCTTGTTTAGGATTATAAGAAAATATGCAATATATTTTTAGAACACTGTATTATCAGAGTTAAAATGTAAAAGGCTTTAACACTTGAGGTGGTAAGGTTCATTTATTTAGAACCTTCATCTTATTTAGAATCTATCATGGCCCAGTAAAGTGAAATACATGAGGAGTTAACAAAACAGAACTGGTTTTGTTTTCCATTTTGGAAGAAAGAACAAAAAGAGTCTTATATACCAAGATTCTAAGGACATACAAGCCCAGTTCTGCAGCCTCAGCCACAGAGATTACTGTAAAAATGCTGATATAAGATGAAAAGACTCAGAGTACATTAAGATAATCAACCCTGCAAAAATAATTAGGAATACTTCCTACTTCAAGATGCATGCTTCCAAGAATATAGGACAATAGCCAAATGTAAAACCAAAAAGAAAAAAGTCACTACCAAGGAATAAAACACCTTGTGTAATATTGAAATATTGCAGGACTAAGAAGTCATTTCTAGTAATGATATTCCTTGGATGAGAAGGGATTTTAAAGTCTAAAAGGAGCTCAACATTGCTGAATAACAGAGTTTGGTGGCAGAAAGACTAAGAAATAAGGCTAGCAAGGTGGGTAGAAGCTGGGTCCTAATGAGTTTTATAAAATCATGTTAAGGAGTTTGTACCTTATTATAGGGACAACAGAAAACCATGAAAGGGCTCTAAATAGGGTAGGTATGGCCAAACATGCATTATAGGAAAAAATAGTTACAGGGTGGAGGTTAGTTTGGATGGAAACAAGATTTTAGGAAGTAAGACAAGGTTCGTGCAGTGGTCCAAGTGGGAGACAACATCAGACTAAACTAGGGTGCTAGCAGAAAAGTTGGAAAAAAGTAGATGAATCCAAGAGATATGGGAGGTAGAAATGACAAATCTTGGTGATTGAGTCGATCTGGAGAGTAAAGGGTAGAAAACCGGCAAAAATGATTCCAAGTTTCTGGCTTGAACAACTGGGTACATAGTGGTACCACTGACTAAAACAGGAAAAAAAATGGAAGAGGAATATTTTTATCTGTTTGTTGTTTGTTTTGTTATGTTTGTTCTTTAGGGTGGGAGAGGGAGATGAAGATAATTAAATACAATGGGCATGCTTAGTTTAAGAAGTGTGTGGAATAGCCAAGTGGGCATGTTCAGTAGACAGTTGGATATAGAAGTCTGACATTCAAGAGAAGTCTGGAATGAAGATTGAGATGGGAGTCATTGGCATTTACATATATAAGGTAATTACATCATAGAAATGGATAAAATCACTCAGGGGATCTGTAGGATAAGAAGTGTGCCTAGAACAAAACAAGGAAAAACACAAACACCTGAGGGGTGAACAAAAGAAGACTAAAAAAGATCTTTATATCACAAAGGTCTTTGATGTTCCTGTGTAGTATTGTGGAAAATATTGCAGAAAGCATAGTCGTAAAAGTATAAAGAAAATCAGATGTAGTATTTACTATTGGTATAATACTATTCTCGGATCCCTTTTACTGGGTCAGTGAAATTATCCTGCAGCTACTTTGGAAAATTACTATCTGTGGAAGGGAGTCGCCTCACCTAAAATGTCTGGAAGACTATGCCTTTCTCCAGGGGATCCACAGGTAAAGACTAATTGAGGTGAGAGTACACAAGCCTGGGTCCCTTGCCTCAAGGTAGGACAAATATTTTAGTGCCATTTATGCCCCATTTCTCCTCATGAGGTCAAATTGAGGCTGCACCTTTGTTTCACTTCTTCTCTTTCCCTTCTATCTTCCATCCCTTACTTCCTTACAGGTTTCTGTTGAAACTGACCTCTCAATAAATCATTTGCTCAAGAATCCTTGTTTCATACTCTGTTTCTAGAGAACCCAATCAAAATTCCAGAGAATTGTAGTGTCTCTGAAGCCAAAGAGAATTATTATTAAACTATATGTTTATATTTTATGCATGTTTCTATGTGTATTTTCATTTCACAATAAAATGAAGTTAAGGATGGAGAAGTCAACAATATTGGAACATAAGAACAGACAAGTGTTCATTTCAGCAACGGAACCAACATTGGCCATCTTGGCTGCAGAAGTTGCCTTAGAGTCATTGGGTTGGAAGCCAGATGGCAGCAAGTGAATGAATATGTGAGAGGTAAATAGATGCAATGAAGGATACCACTCCTTCAAGAAATATGGCTATGAATGGGAGTAAATAATTAAGGCAGTATCTGGAGAAAAGATTTTTAAATTTAAGTTGAGTTATTCTTAAACATTATCATGTTTAAATGCTAATGAGCCACAGCCAATAAAAAGGAAAAGGTTGAAGATCTAAGAGAGGAGAGATAAAATTGAGAGTAAAAGAACTATTTTTAAGATATTACAGAGGTGATTCAAGCCTGGGCCAGGGTATTGTCTAAGAAGAAAAAACTTTGTTTTTTTCTTGTAAATTTGTTTGAGTTCTTTGTAGGTTCTGGATATTAGCCCTTTGTCAGATGAGTAGATTGCAAACATTTTCTCCCATTCTGTAGGTTGCCTGTTCACTCTGATGGTAGTTTCTTTTGCTGTGCAGAAGCTCTTTAGTTTAATTCGATCCCATTTGTCAATTTTGGCTTTTGTTGCCACTGCTTTTGGTGTTTTAGACATGAAGTCTTTGCCCATGCCTATGTCCTGAATGGTACTACCTAGGTTTTCCTTTAGGGTTTTAACCCCATCAAAAAGTGGGCAAAGGATACGAACAGACATTTCTCAAAAGAAGACATTCATACAGCCAATAGACACATGAAAAAATGCTCATCATCACTGGCCATCAGAGAAATGCACATCAAAACCACAATGAGATACCATCTCACACCAGTTAGAATGGCGATCATGAAAAAGTCAGGAAACAACAGGTGCTGGAGAGGATGTGGAGAAAT
>NW_012101390.1:284438-328626 GCF_000951045.1 Mandrillus leucophaeus | reverse complement strand
CTAGAACTTAAAGTATAATAATAATAATAAATAAATAAATAAATAAAAAGAAGAAAAAACTTTGAGATCTCTTTCTACTTTGAGAGTCTGAGCCTATGACCTTTTTTCTAAATATAATGTAATGTATAAGTATCAGAGACCAGAGTACTTGGGTTCAACCAGGGGAAAATCCAGAAGTTTTGGTCTGAGGCAAATATTTATCATTGTCTTCTTTCGTCCTAAGAGTTAGGGGTTCTTACCCGCCAATGTCCTGCTTCACAAAGTCCCCAGGTTCTTGTCGTCTTGATTCCCCTTGACCAGTGGTTCCAGGCAGAATATTAATCAGGAAAAGAATCCCAAGGCTGGTCATGTAATAGTGACTCATTTGTGTGATTATCATCTTCTTAGGCACAAACTTGGAGAGACCTGTGAGAGTCACAGTTTAGATAAGGGATAAGAGGTAGGGAGTAGAAAACAAAGGGCAAGAGGAGAAAGAGGTAAAAAAAGAGAGAAAGAGATGTTATTAAACTCCATTAGAGTCATTTAACTTCTCTAGTGTCTAGTTACTCAGTGCTTAATTCAATAGTCCCCTTTTCCCAGCTTGTCAATGCCACCAAAATCACTCCCAATATAACTTTCTGCTAAATATACCAGAGCCCATCCAAGAAAGGATGCATGGAGTAGTGCAAAGAGCCCTAAGTCAGTAATCAGGAGTCTGAGGTTACTGCAACATCTCTTCCCTTGGCTTCACCCCATGTGATCAGGTGAATCACAGAACTTCCCCTCAGCTTGGGTTACCTCTTACAATCCAAGATCTTAAAAATATTCTCTCACATCTTCATTTTATTTCCCTCCAATCCCCTGTTTGATCTTTAGTGTTACAAAGTCCTTTGCCTTGGTTAACTGTGTAATATTGTAGAGAATCCTAGTATCCTAGTATATTAAGACCTGGAGTCATTTATAGCATTTTTGGGATTGATTCCCATCTTCATAGAGTTAAACAATTTTCCAAAAGATTAAATGGCCCGAAGTGGATAGACTGTTTCCTCTAAATTAGGTTGAGAAAATACTGAATAATGAGACATCATGGCTCTTGAATAAAAATGCAGTATTTCCCCATAAAGAGATACTTGAAAGCAAACTTGTTCCTTTCGATGGGGGCCACAACATAAAGAGAGATCCAAGCCTACTTCCTGACACTGAAATATCTAAGAGGTCAGCAAATTATACTGGTGATAGAATTAGTAATTTGGAATTCCCTATAAGGAAGGCTGTTTTATGAACTCTGGATCAGTGGAGATCTACCCAAGGCACGGGGTTAAGAAAGCAGTGAATAAAGTGATGGTTACTTGCTACCTCTAATTTGTGTGGCTTCTTTGAATATGAGATACTGAGAACTTGAAGGAGACCTAACTCTGACCCAACAACATACCCTTTTTCAGTCATATCAGTGGATTAATTTTCAGAGAAAATGGAGAGATATATAACTGGTTTTTTTTTTTTCAAGAAAGTTTATACAAGAGACCAATATGTAAAACAGATGCACATTAAGGAGCTATTCTGGTTGGTGAGAGATTAAGAACAAAAGTCCTTTTAAATTCATCCCACATGCCTCAAAAAAGCAGCCACTGGATCTATATTAAGCTGTTTTCATGAATCTGGTATAGGCATACGAAAAACTACAACAATGGAGAAGATAGACTTATGACATGATGAAGTGTCAACATTAGAGATAGAGATAATCATAGTATTAGATTGCACCATATGAAATTGCCAATATTTCAAAATTTTGGTTTTACCAAAGAAAGCAATTTCTTATGGTCAACCTAATACATGAGCTGTGACATCCATGGTTCATGAACAATAAAAGAGTTGATGGACATTTTATAGGAGTATACAGGAATGGTACTGTTCCAAAAACCATAGTATATGAGTAAGAAAAGATGGTGCATGATCAGACAACTCCGAGCACAAGTAACTTCCATGGTAAGGGCAGTAACCATGATATATGCTCAAACATCCACAGTGCTTTAGCAGACCTTAATGTATAATCATATGACAAGAATTAATGCTCAGATAATCATGATACATGAATTGACAACTACTCTACAGGAACAGAGACACTTGGGCTATGATATGAAGTTCAAATTGTAGAAATAATCCATGGAACATAAGACATAGTCATGATGCATGCTTAGAAAACATGAGTCCATGAATAACAATCCTGGGTGTAGGAGAAGATGGCCATGCTGTGTAAACAAAGAGATCCACAGTGTGTGTTCAGCTATGCTATTCTACTATATCACTATGGGTTATGTTCAAATTATCATGGTAGGTAAGCAGCTAACTATCACACTAAGAATAGATGGCAATTAAATTCCCACGATTTGGAAAGAGAAAACTAAGATATATACTATGATACATAAAAAAGACAGCAGCATTACATGAAATCATAACTAAATAACATGTCTGTGACAGTGAAACAAAGAGCCTTCAAAAATGATCACACATCCATGTAGCTGGAGGCAAATACAGTATATGCATAGACAAACATGATACATGTGAAGAAGCATTTGGTACATCAATTCTTAACCATGATAAATGCACACAGAATATATGTATCATAGAAACCATACTACAGGAATTTAGTGACATAGTTTAGGAACAGACTACAGTGCTATGGAAGTAGACTACCATGGTGCAGGAACAGAAAAGGTCATGGTCCATGAGTAGGCCGACATGGTCAAAAAATTTCCACTGTAGCAGAAAGGTAAGATATAGTTGCAAGTGAACATAGTGAAGAATTGATATCCTTGGGGTAATGATGACAATAGTGAATAAATAGCTATTTGTAATGTACGAACACACAAATATAATGCACATATCCACGATGAATAAAATGAAAATTACAGTGAAGGAACATCATACAAATATTCAGACAACCATGACATACGAGCAGAAAGTAAAACCTAATGCTGGTTTTAATCAAGAAGCCAGGCTATGCTGCAAAAGTAGACAACCATAGTGTATGCTTATATAAGTACAGCACATAAAAAAAAAAAAAAAAGTCCTGTGAGTTTACAGCCAACCATGGCACAAATGCAGATGCCTTCGGTAGGAGCAGATTGGCTGTGAAACAGGAGGAGACAACTCTTGTGCAAATTCAGATAATCATGGTGTTAGATGAGATTATCCGTGATACATGAACACATAATCATGACACGTGCTCAGGCCATTATAACGTTTACTTGCATGGTCAAATTAGCAAATGATTACCGACAAATTCACCCTACTCAAGAGCTAAAGGAAGGTACAAGGAACAAACAAATAGACGAAAATATCATTTATAAGTTGATGACTTGCAAATTAATATCTTCATTCTAGATATTACCTCAAATCTATTTTTGTATCTAGATATGGGTTCCAGGAGATAACACATATCTTAAACTCATATTGTAACTCATAAGTAAAACTTAAACCCGGGTTAGGTTCAAGATATCTCTCACAAAGCTCTGTACCTAAATGTCTGAGAGGCATCTTAAACATAACATTTTCAAATCTGAAGTTCAAATATCCACCCCCACACACGTATATAGACCTGGTCCTGTGCAGTATTTCCCATCTCAAGTAATAGTGACTCCGCACGTCCAATTGCTCTGATTGAAACTCTAATGTCATTCTTGACTCCTCTTTAATGTTCATACCACACATCTGATCTATTAACAAGTCTCACTGGCATTCCATTCAAAAGGAAATATATCCAAAATAAAGCCACTGATCATTACCTCTGTTGCTACCACTCTAGCTTGTCATCTCTTGTCAAGATCATTGTAAAAGCTTCTTAACTGGTTTTGCTGCCTCTGTCCTTGCTCCCCTAGAGTCTGTACCCTACACAGTGGGCAGAGGGAACTTTTAAAGTGTTTAAGGCAGATAATTTCTTCCCTCTGCTCAAAATCCTCCCATTTCTTCCCATTTCAAAAGCCTCACTCTCTTAGCATTTTTTGAGAATACATTATATTATTAACTCTAGTCACTATGCTGTACAAGAAATCTCTTGAACTTATTCCTCCTATATAACTGAAATTTTGTATCCTTGAGTCAACATCTACCCACACCAGCCCACACCTTCCAGCCCCTGGTAACAACCATTCTACTCTCTGTTTCTATGAAATCACTTTTTTAGATTACTCCACATATAAGTGGCATCATGAGGTATCTGTCTTTCTCTGTATGCCTTATTTCACTTAACATAATGTACTCTAGGTTCATCCATGTTGTCACAAATGACAATATTTCACTCTTTTTGAAGGCTGAATAATACTCCATTGTGTATACATACCACATTTTCTTTATCCATTAATGCATTAACAGACATTTAGGTTGATTTCATATCTTGGTTATTGTGAATAATGCTGTATTAACATGGAAGTGCATATATCTCTTCAACATACTAATTTAATATCCTTTGGATATATAACCAGTAGTGAGATTGCTGAATCATATAACTCTATTTTTATTTATTTTTTTTGAGACGGAGTCTCGCTCTGTTGCCCAGGCTGGAGTGCAGTGGTGTGATCTCGGCTCACTGCAAGCTCCACCTCCCGGGTTCACGCCATTCTCCTGCCTCAGCCTTCCAAGTAGCTGGGACTACAGGTGCCCGCCACCACGCCCAGCTAATTTTTTGAATTTTTAGTAGAGACGGGGTCTCACCATGTTAGCCAGGATGGTCTCGATCTCTGACTTCATGATCTGCCCATCTTGACCTCCCAAAGTGCTGGGATTACAGGCATGAGCCACTGCGCCTGGCCCTATTTTTAATTTTTTTTTTTTGAGAGAACTCCATATTGTTTTCCATAATGGCTGTGCTAATTTGCATTCCCACCAACAGTGTGTGAAGGTCCCTTTTCTCCACATCCTCTCTAACATGATTGGTCTTTTTGATAATGCCCAATCTAACAGGTGTGAGGTGATTTACATTTCCTTTAAGATTAGTGATATTGAGAATTTTATCATATACCTATTGATCATTTGTATGTGTCACCATAAAAATTATAACTACAAGAGAGAATGCATATGCTAATTAGCTGGATTTTGTCATTCCACAATGTGTATATACCTTGAAACATCATGTTGTACATGGTAAATCCATGCAATTTTATCTGTCAATTAATAAATAAATAAATATATGATCTACAAGGTCCTACATGATCTGATCTCCAAATAGCTGGCTAGTCTTATCCCCTACTACCCTCCTGTCTCACACACTCCACTTCAGCCACTGTTGCCTCCTTCGCTGCTCATGAAATATGTCAGGTATGCTCCTGCACCAGGGCCTTTGTACCTGCTATCGCCTCTACCTGGGATGTTCTTCCATCCAATTTTCACATAATTTGTTCCCTCACTTCCTTCATAGCATTATTAAAACATCATCTTTTCATTGAGGGCTTCCCTGGTCACCCTATCTAAAATTTCAAGCCTTCCACACATTCCTCATAGATCCTATGCAGTTGTCTGTCCTATTTTTCTTCCTTTGTGTGTAAAAGGAAGAAAAATTGCTTGTTTCTCACATAGAAAAGTTCAATGGGGATGAGGATTTTGTTTTTTTTTTTAATTCAAAGATGTATGCCCAATGCATAGAAGAATATCTGACAAATAATCAGTACGTAATAGTGAATAAATGAATGGTATTGTAACTAGGTCACATTCCTAAATGAGGAAAATTGGTTAAGAAGGATAAGGTGTAGGATGGGCTTTGGAACCTGCAAGACTGAGAGCTTACTGGCCACTACCAAATACTAGTTGTGTTAGGCTTTAATGAGCTACTTCTTCCATAAAAAATGGGGATAACATCCATCTTGTAAAGGTTTTAAATATTATATAAGATAACATATGTAAAATGCCTAGTTAAACACCTGCTAATGGTATAAGTCTTCTGATAAGTCTGGTCCAAAGACAAATTCATTTTATCACATTTGAGCACCCGCTATGTACAAGGTACCAATATAACCAATAATTCTATTGGAATTTCCTAAAACTTCTTTATTTCAGTACCTAGAAACCACCAGATACTGACATTATGCTTACAGATGTCCCTGTTTGGATGACATGAGGATGTCTGCCAGAACTTTACCTGAACAAAGTCATTCCACGTGTTGCTACCCAGAGACTACAAAGCCAACTCTGCCATTTGTTTGTCACAACTTGTCAGCAGAGTTTCATTTAAGCTCATCTAATTCCACCTAGCCTCAAAGTACTGTCATTCATAAAGGTTTTGGAGACAAAAACATCTTAGTTTCAATTCTGGATATACCACATAGAAATTTGAAATCGGGCAGGTTATTTGACTCAAAATTCTAATCCAAATAATGAATTAATTAATCCATTCTTGCTATAAGAATTAAATAATCTAATTCATATATAGCATTAGCCTTAAGCTTGACATATAGTAAACTTTGGTCACTGTAAACTACAGGTCCATTATTTGACCTCTTTTCCTCCAATGAGCCTCAGTTCTACCCTAAACTAGTTGTCCCTTCCATGGCCATATCCTAAGACTTGTCATTACAAATTTATGATCTCTAATCATTCTCTGACCACATATTTCCAACATTTTTCATCTAGTGCCTTCATACTGTCAATTCTTCTACCCACATCCACCCACTCCACCCCACTCCATGGATTTCTAATCTATTGATCTTACAATCTTTGAATTGCTCATCATCATCTTCATGTTCTCATTTACTTTCTTACCCTGCTTGGATAACATACATAGTCCATAATTAAAATCAGTATAATCATTCTCTGGTATACACCCTGAATACACTTGTTTCTCTCATACTCTATTGTACCTGCCTGGAAAAACATAAACCTTGGTCAAATCCCACTCTCCATCTACGAATAAGCACCTTAATATATCTGGAAAAATCTGCATAATGCCTGACTGGCCTCTCTTTAATTTTTCTTCAACATACTTCAATGTCCCACGATCCTTTTGCACTTGCCAAACCAACTCACTCTCCCACTCTCAGAGATAACTAATATTTTACTTTCTTTTCTCTCTAGGAGAAGAAATAACTCTTTTCCCAGAATCTCTTCAAATAGCTTTGCTTCTTATCTTACCAAGCAATCAAAAGACGACACTCTCTTCTTCCTAATATCAACTATACCAACCTACCAGAATGTCAGCCATATACTTTAACCTTTTCCCTGTTACCAGCAGTGTCTGCTCCTATCTAATGTGAGCACCCCTACAAGTGCCGTGGGTCCCATTTCCTGTCTCCTGGTCAAATATATTATTTAGTTATTGTCTCATCTCTCCCACACTTGTCAGTTTGTCATTCTGTACTGGCTCATTCCTTGCAGCATAAAAGTAATGCAATATCATCGATCATTTTGAAAAAAAATTATCCCTTGACCTGATATTCCTCCAACCCTTTCTCAATTTTTCTGCCTGCCTTTTATGGTAACCCATTTCAATAATTATCTTTATCTCAACTTCCTCAGCAACCATTCCCTTATACTATCTATATTAATCAAGTAATTTCATCTATCACTCCACTGAATCCACCCTTAGTATTAATTCATTCAAAATTTATGGAGTATCATCTATGTACCAGGCACCATTCTAAGTTCTAGGAATACAGCAGTGAACAAAACAGCCAAAAAGTGAATCAATGAAGAAAAAGAAGAACATGGGACCAAGGACTCTTCTCTTACATATCAAAGCCATCCCTATCCAATCCACATCCATACTTTGATTTCTCTCTTCCATGCCCTATATTCAAACTATCAGCTTATCTTGTTGATTTTGGAACAGATCCAGACTCTGATCACTTCTCACTACTTTCATTGCCCCCTAGATGTTCAAAACCACCCCCATGACTGCAATGAATGGCTAACTTCTCTCTCTCTGCTGTAACTCTTGCCCCCTCATAGTCCATTCTCTGGACAGTAGTCAGAATGAGGGTTTTTTAGAAAAAAATATATATAAGTCAGATTCACTCTCTTCTCAAACTTTCCCAGTGGATATTTTCAGAATCCTAAGTACTTGCCGTGACCTATAAGAATCTACTTTATTTGACCACTGGCTACCTCTGAAACCTCACTTCTTTCTACTTTCGGTCTCCCCTACTCATACCAGTTCACACTTGTTTTCCTAATATTCCTTGAAAACACCCAGCCTTAAGGGACTTCGTACTTGCTCTTTCCTCATCATAAATGCTTTTCCCATATATCTCTCTGCCTCCTTATCCAATTCCATTTTCTTATGGGATATATGACTACCCAAAATTACATTATGTACTTATTTATTTCCATTTCTCCCACTGGATATAAGCTTCATTAGTTCAGGAAATTAACTCTAACTCTGGGCCATAGAGTAGAGTCTAGCACATGACTGTTACTCAATAAAATATTTGTAGGAAAAAAAAAAGTGAATTTTTTCATGAGTTAATGATCACACAACTCTGGGCATCCTTTTCTTCTCAGAGATATAATGTCAAGACTATCCTTCTTTTCTAAAACCTTTCCCCCATGCCCTTTCAATCCTTCATTTTATGGAAAACAAGTTCTCCTATGCTCTCAACTTTTTTTTTTATTATTATACTTTAAGTTCTAGGGTACATGTGCACAACGTTCAGGTTTGTTACATATGTATACATGTGCCATGTTGGTGTGCTGCACCTATTAACTCGTCATTTACATTAGGTATATCTCCTAATGCTATCCCTCCCCTCTCCTCCCTCCCCACAATAGGACCTGGTGTGTGATGTTCCCCTTCCTGTGTCCAAGTGATCTCATTGGTCAATTCCCACCTATGAGTGAGAACATGCGGTATTTGGTTTTCTGTTCTTGCGATAGTTTGCTGAGAATGATGGTTTCCAGCTGCATCCATGTCCCTACAAAGGATATGAACTCATCCTTTTTTATGGCTGCATAGTATTCCATGGTGTATATGTGCCACATTTTCTTAATCCAGTCTGTCACTGATGGACATCAGTGTCCATCGGGTTGATTCCAAGTCTTTGCTATTGTGAATAGTGCCGTAATATACATACGTGTGCATGTGTCTTTATAGCAGCATGACTTATACTCCTTTGGGTATATCCCCAGTAATGGGATGGCTGGGTCAAATGGTACTTCTAGTTCTAGATCCTTGAGGAATCGTCACACTGTTTTCCACAATGGTTGAACTAGTTTACAGTCCCACCAACAGTGTAAAAGTGTTCCTATTCTCCACATCCTCTCCAGCACCTGTTGTTTCCTGACTTTTTCATGATCACCATTCTAACTGGTGTGAGATGGTATCTCATTGTGGTTTTGATTTGCATTTCTTTGATGGCGAGTGATGATGAGCATTTTGTTATGTGTCTGTTGGCTGTATGAATGTCTTCTTTTGAGAAGCGTCTGTTCATATCCTTGGCCCACTTTTTGATGGGGTTGTTTGTTTTTTTCTTGTAAATTTGATTTGAGTTCTTTATAGGTTCTGGATATTAGCCCTTTGTCAGATGAGTAGATTGCAAAACTTTTCTCCCATTCTGTAGGTTGCCTGCTCACTCTGATGGTAGTTTCTTTTGCTGTGCAGAAGCTCTTTAGTTTAATTAGATCCCATTTGTCAATTTTGGCTTTTGTTGCCGAAAGGAAAACTCTTCCGTTCTCTTTGCCTTAAATAAATTGGGCTTTATATTGAAGACACTACTTCATTAACTTTCCTCTGAAGTGTGGCATGTGCATACTCCCATATATTATGCAACTGAGAGACAAGATGAGAAGTATCTCATTTTTTCAATGCCACATTGAAATCATGCCTTGTCTATGCAAGTGCACCACAGTCCTTCTTACTTGAGGTTCATGCCTCCTATCTGTATCACTCTCTGCCTTTCAATCTTATATCTGCCTCCTTGTAGCCTCCCCACATTGATTTGGAAACTATGCTCAGTTCATACTTTTATCTTTTTGTGGCTTTTCTGTATACTATTTTTTTCTTCAACTTTTTAATTCCAGGGTACATGTGCAGGATGTGCAGGTGTGTTACATAGGTAAACATGTGCCATGATAGTTTGCTGCACAGATCAGCCCATCACCTAAGTATTAAGCCCAGAATTCATTAGGTATTCTTCTTGATGCTCTTCTTCCCCCTACCCACTGTGGACAGGCCTCAGTGTATGTTGTTCCTCCCAATGTGTGCAATGAACATACACGTGCATGTATCTTTATAATAAAGTGATTTATATTCCTTTAGGTATATACCCAGAAGTGGGATTGCTGGGTCAAATGGTATTTCTGCTTCTAGATCTTTGAGGAATTGCCACACTGTCTTCCACAATGGTTGAACTAATTACATTCCCATCAGCAGTGTAAAAGTATTCCTTTTCCTCTGCAACTTCGCCAGCATCTATTGTTTCTTGACTTTTTGGTAATCGTCATTCTGACTGGCATAAGATGGTATCTCAAAGTAGTTTTTATTTGCATTTCTCTTTTCTTATTAGTAGTATGCTTTAAGTTCTAGGGTACATGTGCAAAACATGCAGATTTGTTACATATGTAAACATGTGTCGTGTTGGTCTGCTGCACCCATCAACTCGTCATTTACATTAGGTATTTCTCCTAATGCTATCCCTCCCCCATTCCCCACCCCACAACAGACTCCAGTATGTGATGTTCCCTGCCGTGTGTCCAAGTGTTCTCATTGTTCGACTCTCACCTATGAGTGAGAACATGCGGTATTTGGTTTTCTGTCCTTGGGATAGTTTGCTCAGAATGTTGGTTTCCAGCTTCATCCATGTCACTACAAAGGACATGAACTCATCCTTTTTTATGGCTGCATAATATTCCGTGGTATATATGTGCCACATTTTCTTAATCCAGTCTATCATTGATGGACATTTGCATTTCTCTAGTGATCAGTTATGTTGAGCATTTTTTCATATGTTTGTTGGCCACATGAATGTATTGTGAGAAGTGTCTGTTCATGTCCTTTGCCCACTTTTTAATGGGGTTTTTTGCTTGTAAATTTATTTAGATTCCTTGTAGACTCTATATAGTAAACCTTTGTCAGATGGATAGATTGCAAACATTTTCTCCCATTCTGTAGGTTGTCTGTTCACTCTGATGATAGTTTCTTTTGTTGTGGAGAAGCTCTTTAGTTTAATTAGATATCATTTGTCATTTTTTTTTTTTTTTTGAGATGGAGTCTTGCTCTGTCACCCAGGCTGGAGTGCAGTGGTGTGATCTCCACTCACTGCAAGCTCTGCCTCCCAGGTTCACGCGTTCTCCTGCCTCAGCCTCCTGAGTAGCTGGGACTACAGGCACGTGCCACCACGCCTGGCTAATTTTTTGTATTTTTAGTAGAGATAGGTTTCACTGTGTTAGCCAGGATGGTCTCGATCTCTTGACCTCATGATCCGCCCATCTTGGTCTCCCAAAGTGTTGGGATTACAGGCGTGAACCACCACGCTCGGCCCAATTTTTGCTTTTATTGCAATTGCTTTTGATGTTTTTGTCATGAAATGTTTGCCTGTGCCTATATCCTGAATGGTATTACCTAGATTTTCTTCTAGAATTTTCTTCATTTTATAGTTTTTGGTTTTACATTTAAGTCTTTAATCCATCCTGAGTTAATTTTTGTATAAGGTGTAAGGAAGGGGTCCAGTTTCAATTTTCTGCATATGGCTAGCCAGTTCTCCCAGCACTATTTATTAAATAGGAAATCCTTTCCCCATTTCTTGTTTTTGTCAAGTTTGTCAAAGATCAGATTATTGTAGGTGTGTGGTCTTTTTCCTGAGTTCTCTTTTCTGTTCCATTGGTCTATGTGTCTGTTCTTGTGCCAGTACCATGTTCATGGATAGGAAGAATCAATACCATAAAAATGGCCATACTGCCCCAAGTAATTTATATTCCCATTAAACTACCACTGATATTCTTCACATAATTAGAAAAAAACTGTTTTAAAATTAATATGGAACCAAAAAAGAGCCCAAATAGTTAATCCTAAGCAAAAAGAACAAAGTTGGAGGCATCACACTACTCCACTTCAAACTATACTACAAGGCTACAATAACCAAAGTTTATGCTTTTCATGTCCCTCCATCATTTTCAGTATTTCACTGTTTGTGTATATAATATATCTATCATAGTTATTTGATCTGCACAATCTCTATGATTTTCTCTTCCATTCAATCACACCCTGTATCTTATGCATAATTGCTCCTATATCAGAAATATTAAACTATGGTATTTGATGTTTGACCTTATTCTGTTATTCTTCTAGTTTATAAACTTTTACTCCTACTCCACTTGCTCTTTGAAATTAGTGTTCTAGTCTTTTGATCCTTTCATTGCCACCCAGGCTCTTGGGCTTGCCTAGTGTTACTTCCTTTCATTTCAAGGCTGGATCCAAAGTAATTTACTTGGACTACTCTTTCAGCACCTTGTTTATATGACCTTCCACTGTATTTGCCTAGAAACCCTACTTGGGATCAATCCACAAAGAATCTGTTTTCTCGTAGACTGATGAAAGCAGCTGAAGAAAATCCCACAATAAATCCATTATTTCCAATACCAGCATTCTTCAATAATCCTTCAATTTGTCGTAAACCAGTCCTCTTCCCTATTCCTCTCAAATCTTTTAAACCTTTGTCATTCTTCTCAAGTTGCCTATTTAAGGAAACTAGTATATTCTTTCAGTAAAAAGTCAAGATGATCAGAAGAGACAAACCACCCATATTAGACACTAGCTAATTATTAGTGCCACATTCATATCCCCTTGGATCTCTTCACCAGTTTCATACACCCTGACTCCATTGAGCCTTCCGTCCCAAAAGGCAGCATCTGCATTTCTTTGTCTGAGGATTAGAGCTGTCCTCAGGTCGCTGAAACTAACTTTTGCCTCTGCGCATTGACAATCAGAATTGCCTGAGAATTTGAGTTTCCAAACTAGGGCAGCCCTAAACTAAGACTGAGAGATACAGAAGTACAAATAATACAGCTCTCTGATAGGGACAACACTGAGGTGTGACCCACATAGTTTCCATGGTACTTTGCTTGATACATTACCCTTGCTTGGCCACCCTCACTTCCTTGCCCCACTTCCCAAAACTGTTTTATTTATTTTTTTTCTGGAAACACTTCCCAAGAAGGTACCTTCATATGAATCCTAATCTCAGAGCCTGCGTGTGTGAAACCCAGTTTAAGGCATCAGCTTGTCTCAACCTACAAAATTAACTCACTTTTATATTTATCCTTACTTTTTCTTTTTGTTTCAGAAAATGAGGTGAACCTTCCCTATCTTAGGATAATCTCTCAACCTAAGCTCCTGACCTCATCAACCTTTTTCCTTTCCATCAACTCTCTTTCTTGACTGTATCTTAAATCTCTTGTTCTCTAATGACTCCTTTCTCTTAGACTATAAACATAACAAAGTTTCTTCCACTGTAAGAGAAATTCTACCAATATGTTTCCTTCTAGCTGTTATCTTCTTTCCTTTATCAATCAAGTTTCTTGAACTAGTAATTTATAATTGTTTACTACAGCTTAATTGCCTTCTGTCTATTTTTTAATCATCTACATTCTACCTTCTTCCTTATTGAATTTAATGTTACCAATCTAATTACACTGCAGTTCTGTCTATTTCTATTCAATATTTTTGTGGGTTTCTATATGGATACTTCTAATTTGGGGTTCTTGCCTCAGAGTTAACACAACTGAAAATATATCACCTCTAAAATTCTCATTAAAAGAGACAGGAATAACAGAAAACAGTGGGTGGAAGGAAGTTTGGTTGTCAATAACAATGGAAAAAAGGCAAGAATCCAATGTCTAAAAGGGAATTTGATTATATACATTGCTATTGAGAATGGATTCAGATAAACATTCTTGTACTATACAACACATGTTTCATCTTCTAAAAATACCCGAAGACTGTTAGGAAAATACAAACCAATGTCACATAAACACCGTAATTTAGAAATCTAGGTGCTGAACTAGCAAAAAATGTATGTGGTCATTCCATGATATATTTTGTACTGTACTCTTCTGTGAGGTATATATAAGTATAGTTGCTAGTCTTTACCCATCTCCACTATTAGCAATAACTCATAAAACCTTCTGCTTTCAATAATAATACTGCCAACTAAATAAAATAAAAACTTATAAATAAAAGATAAATGAAAGAAATTGGGTTGTTGATGTAAATTAACACAGCACTCAGTTTGCAATGATTAAGCTGACAAACATGAAGACAGATTCAAACATCATAATTAACACAACTGAATAAACAGAAATTGAAATTTGTTCTCTAAATAACACCATCTCAAGAATAATTAAGGCAGCAAAACTATAAAGCAAAACTTTATTTTGGGGAGAATAAACCCAAAACTGTACAGATGGATAAATTAATAAATTGCCATTACTCAATGTCTTTATGATTAAATAAGAGAGAAAGAAAAACAACCTCAGGAAATTAAAAAATAAAAAAATAAAAACAGCAATCCAAGGAAAAGAGAAAATAAATACAGAGCTACCAAACCATGTTGTGGTTTTGACAGCCTCATAGAGCAAGCAGTGAATAAACGGAAGCCTAGAATTTTCAAGCGGTGTGGAGTCTGACCACACGCATGCACACACATACACACAAACACATGCTACGATTTCAGATTATCGATGAATCAGAAGCAAGCCTATATATCTTCTTCAAACCCCAGGAGACTGCAAGAGAGTTGCTTTAGTTTGAACAGGGCATAGAGAAATTAAGGCAAATAAAACAGACAGAACGATCCCTCTGCAAAAGCATTTAAACCACAAGCAGGCCTCTCTTACTCTCCTAAGTTTGCAACTCAAATCCACATTAATGTTTGATCCAATAAATCTCAAGTCATGAATTTAATTAAAAGTACCTGCAAATTGTGCCTCAGGTGACCTGCAGAAGCAAACATAAATCGATCACTAGAAAATGACATTTTTGTATTAGGCTTTGGGAAACCCCCATAAATAATTTTTCAGAGACATTGGTCAGTATACAGAGAAAGATCACTAAAACAAGGAATCTAGGCACAATGAGAGAGAAACAACAGAAACAGCTAGAGCAGAAAGCAAATCCCCATACTTCAGATATTGAATTTATCAGGTGTATATTACATAAAAGCTTTAGGACCTCTACCAAAAGAAGTTTAAAATATCTGCAGAGAACAGGACATTTAAACAATAAGCTAGATGATTTTATTAAAGAATCAAATACAACTTACAGATACAAAAACTTTAGAAAGTAAAGTGTGTGTATTACTAAAACACCCACTAAATCTAAATAAAAATAGATTGTAAGTCTTCTATATTAGAAGAGGAGAAAAAATGATTTTAAAGCTATCAATCCAAATATGAAATAAATAAATGAAAAAAAAATACACAAAAACACAGAAAGGAAAATGAACATAAAATGGGCAAGCTAAATAGAAAGCATTAAAAGAAGATGATAGTTTCAAGTCCAGATATATCAGCGATTTTTTTTTTTCTTTTTTTTTGAGACGGAGTTTTGCTCTGCCGCCCAGGCTGGAGGTGCAGTGGCGGAATCTTGGCTCACTGCAAGCTCCACCTCCCGGGTTTACATAATTCTCCTGCCTCAGCCTCCCGAGTAGCTGGGACTACAGGCGCCGCCACCACGCCCGGCTAGTTTTTTTTTTTTTTTTTTTTTTTTTTTTTTAAATTTATTTATTATTATTATACTTTAAGTTGTAGGGTACATGTGCATAACGTGCAGGTTTGTTACATATGTATACTTGTGCCATGTTGGTGTGCTGCACCCATCAACTCGTCATTTACATCAGGTAGTTTTTTGTATTTTTTAGTAGAGACGGGGTTTCACCATGTTAGCCAGGATGATCTCCATCTCCTGACCTCGTGATCCGCCCACCTCCGCCTCCCAAAGTGCTGGGATTACAGGCGTGAGCCACCACGCCCGGCCTCCACAGTGTTTTACATGTAAAGGAACTAAAGGCTCCAGTGCAAATAAAAAAGTTATCAGATAAGATTAAAAGTTATTAAAACTAAGTTAACTACATATTGTTTATGAGTCGTATCTAAAACATAAGAAAACAGAAAAGTTGACAGTATATATGTTATGTAATTATTAACCAAAAAATCATCTATAATAACAAGAAATAAAGACTTTTATGTGAAAAGTTTTACTAGAAATAATGAGAAAAAAGGTTCAACTTACCAGGGAGATATAATAAATTTCTATACACCTAATAATGAAGATTCAAAATATATAAAGCAAAAATTAACAAAACTACAAAAAAAACATAAATGTCTCTCATCATACCATATCGCTTTCATAAATTAACATATTAGAGAGATTAAAGAAGTTAGGACAGATATAGAAGAGTTGAACAAGATTGAATAACAAACCTGACCTCATGGAAATATGGAGAATACCATACCCATCGATGGCAAAAGAAAATACACATTTAAAAAACCTCACTAGGTATATTTACAAAAATGTACAAGGCTATAAAGAAAATCACAACAAATTTCAATGATTAAAATAATACAGGATATATTATCCTACCACATGCAATTAAGGTAGAAATTAGTAATTACATGATAATGATAACATTGATAAGTGGTTGAAAATTAAGAAACACACTTCTAAATAACTCATGGTGAAATAAAATCAAAATACACATTAACTGTACAGTAACAAAATTACTATAAAAATTATGGCATACAGCTTACACGGTACTTAAGAAAAACCATGAAGCCTTAAATACATATATTAAAAAGATAAAAAATAAAATGTCATGAGCTAAGCACCTAGTTCAATCAGAAAGAATAAGATTAAAATAAGCCCCAAAAGAAAGAAGATAATTAGAATATGACCATAAATTTTTGAAATAGAAAATAGCATAATAGATATTTACTATCATCTTCCTTTTCTTTGGGCTTATTTTTTGATGGGGCGATAAAACTTGACAAGTGAATTCTAAAATTTATATGGAAATGCAAAGCAAATAATAGCCTCTTGAAGTTTTGAAGAATAAGGCAAAAGGACTTTACCAAATATCAGGACTGATATTATTTTTAATTGACAAATCATTGTATACATTTATGGGGTACAATGTGATTTTTTTTTTTATTTTTGAGATGGAGTCTTGCTCTGTCACCCAGGCTGGAGTGCAGTGCCGCGATCTAGGCTCACTGCAACCTCTGCCTCCCAGGTTCAAGCGAGTCTCGTGCTTCAGCCTCCTGAGTAGCTGGGATTATAGGCGCCCACCACCACGCCTGGCTAATTTTTGTATTTAAATGTGATGTTTTGATATATGTATACATGTAGAATGATTAAATCAAGATGATTAATGTATCGATCACTTTGCTTACCTATCATCTTTTTATGGTAAGACATTTGAAATTTACTCCCTCATTTTGAAATATAGAATACATTATTACTGACTACAGTTGCCCTGCTATGTGATAGATCTCAAAACCTATTCCTCCTGTCTATTTGAAACATTGTACCCTTTTTTTTAAATTTATTTATTATTATTATACTTTAAGTTGTAGGGTACATGTGCATAACGTGCAGGTTTGTTACATATGTATACTTGTGCCATGTTGCTGTGCTGCACCCATCAACTCGTCAGCACCCATCGACTCGTCATTTACATCACGTATAACTCCCAATGCAATCCCTCCCCCCTCCCCCCTCCCCATGATAGGCCCCAGTGTGTGATATTCCCCTTCCTGAGTCCAAGTGATCTCATTGTTCAGTTCCCACCTATGAGTGAGAACATGCGGTGTTTGGTTTTCTGTTCTTGTGATAGTTTGCTAAGAATGATGGCTTCCAGGATCAACAACTTTCCATTCCTTTCTCTCTACCCCACCCAATCTCTGGTAAGTATCATTCTACTCTCTGCTTCTATGAGTTCAACTTTTCTAGATTTCACATAAAAGAGAATGTGCTATTGGTCTTTCTGTTCCTGGCTTATTTCACTTAGCACAATATCCTTCAGGTTCATCTATATTGTCACAAATGGCAAGATTTCCTTCTTCATTAGGGCCAAATAGTATTCCATTGTGTATATATACCACATTTTCTTTATCTATTCATCTGTTGATGGACACTTAGTTTGCTACAAAATCCTGGCTATTGTGAACAGTGCTGCAATAAACATGGGAGTGCAGATATCTCTTCAATATACTGATCTCCTTCTTTTGGGGTATATACCCACAAGTGAGGTTACTGGATCATATGGTAGTTCTATTCTTATTTTTTTGAGGAACTTCTGTATCGTTTTTGATAATGGCTCTAGTAATTTACATTCCCACCAACAATGTACAAGAGTTCCCTTTTCTCTGTATCATTGCCAGCACTTATTTTTCACCTTTTTTATAAAAACCTGTCTTACAGGTGTGAGCTGATATATCATTGCTATGATGTGAATATGGTTTGTCTAGCCCCATCAAGCTTATATTGAAATTTGATGCCCAGTGTGGCAGTGCTGGGAGGTGGGGGTCTAGTGAAAGATGTTTGGGTCATGGGGGCAGACCCTCATTAATGACTTAGTGCTGTTCTAGCAGTAGTGAATGAATTCTTTATCTCTCAAGTCTGGATTGGTTCTTGGGGAAATAGATTAGTTCCCACCAGAGTGAATTGTTATAAAGCTAGGACACCACTCAGATTTGATCTCCTTTTGCACATTCCGGCTTCCCCTTTGACTTTCTCTGTCACATTTCGGCACAACAAAAGTCCCTGACCAGCAGCCAGTGGATGCTGACACCATGCTTCTTGCACGGCCTACAGAACTGTGAGCTAAATAAACCTCTTTTCTTTACGAATTATCCAGCCTCAGGTATTCCTTTATAGAAACACAAAATCAGCTAAGATACTGATTGTGCTTTTAATTTGCATTTCCCTGAAGAGTAGTGATGCTGAGCATTTTTTTCATGTACTTGTTTGCCATTTGTATATGTTCTTTTGAGAAATGTCTGTTCATGTTCTTTGCCCACTTTTTGATCCAGTTATTTATTTTCTTGCTATTGAGTTGTTTGAGTTCCTTACGTATTTTGGATACTAACCTCTTATCAGATACATGGTTTGTAAATATTTTCTCTCATTCAGGGGGTTGTCTCTTTTAAATATATTTAAGCATTTATTTAGTCATATTGACACTTGTTTCTTTTTTATTATATATACTTTAAGTTCTGAGGTACATGTGCAGAACATGCAGGTTTGTTACATAGGTGCCATGGTGGTTTGCTGCACCCATCAAACTGTCATCTACGTTAGGTATTTCTCCTAATACTATCCCTCCCCTAGCCCCCTACCCACCAACAGGCCCTGGTGTGTGATGTTCCCCTACCTGTGTCCACATGTTCTCATTGTTCAGCTCCCACTTATGAGTGAGAATATGTGGTGCTTGGTTTTCTGTTCTTGTGTTAGTTTGCTGAAAATGATGGTTTCCAGCATCTTCCATGTCCCTGCAAAGGACATGAACTTATCATTTTTTATGGCTGCATAGTATTCCATGGTATATATGTGCCACATTTTTTTTATCCAGTCTATCATTGATGGGCATTTGGGTTGGTTCCAAGTCTTTGCTATTGTGAAGAGTGCTGCAATAAATATACATGTGCAATCTATCCATCTGACAAAGGGCTAATACCCAGAATCTACAAAGAACTTAAACAGATTTACAACCCCATCAAAAAGTGGGCAAAGGATATTAACAGACACTTCTCAAAAGAAAACGTTTATGCAGCCAACAAACATATATGAAAAAGCTAATCATCACTGGTTATTAGAGGAATGCAAATCAAAACCACAGTGAGATACCATCTCACACCAGTTAGAATGACGATCATTAAAAAGTCAGGAAACAACAGATGCTGTAGAGGATGTGGAGAAATAGGAATGCTTTTACATTGTTTGTGGGAGTGTAAATTAGTTCAACCATTGTGGAAGACAGTGTGGCGATTCCTGAAGGATCCAGAACTAGAAATATCATTTGACTCAGCAATCCCATTACTGGGTATATACCCAAAGGATTATAAATCATTCTACTATAAAGGGGGTTGTCTCTTTACTGTGTTGTTTCCTTTGCTGTGCAGAAGCTTTTTAATTTGATGGCATCTTGTCTATTTTTGCTTTTGTTGCCCGTGCTTTTGGGGTCATAGACAAAAAATTATTGCCCAGACCAATGTCATAGAGCTTTTTCTCATGTTTTCTTCTAGTTGTTTTATAGTTGCAGGTCTTACGTTTAAGTCTCTAATCTATTGGGGCTGATTTTTTAATATGGTGTGAGATGATAGTCCAATTTCATTCTTTGGCATGTGGCTATTCAGTTTTCCCAACACTCTTTATTAAAGAGACTATCCTTTCCCCACTGCATGTTCTTGGCACCTTTGTCAAAAATCAAAGGACCATAAATATATGGGCTTATTTCTGGGCTTCCTATCCTGTTCCATTGGCTGATGTGTCTCTTTTTATGCCAGTACCATATTGTTTTGATTACAATTGCTTTATAATAAACTTTGAATCAAGGAGTGTGATGCCTTCACATTTGTTCTTTTTGCTCAAGATTATTTTGGCTATTCTGGATCTTTTGTAGTATCATACAAATTTAAGGATTTTTTTCAATACTTTAATACCAAAGCTAGACAAGACACACACACACACAAAGAAAATTACAGGCCAATATCCCTGATAAATATAGATTCAAAACCATTCAACAAAACATTAGCAAAGCAAATTCAACAACACATTAAAAGAATCATTTACCATGATCAACTGGGATTTATGTCTAGAATGCAAAGGGTTTAACACATGCAAATCAAAAATTTATGATACTCCATATTAACAAAGCGAAGGGTAAAATCCATATGATCATCTCAATCAATTTAGAAAAAGGATTTGACAAAATTCAACACTCTCATGATTACAAAAAAAAAAAAAAAACCCTCGATAAAGGCCATAGATGCCAAACCTGCAGCTAACATCATTCTCAACAGCAAAAAGTTAAAAGTTTTTCTTCTAATATCAGAAACAAGACATGGATGCCCACCCTTGCCACTTCTTTTCAGCTGAGTAAACGAATTTCTAGCCAGAGTAATTAAGCAAGAGAAAGAATTAAAAAACATTCTCAATGGAAAGGAAGAGGTGAATTTGTCTCTAGTTACTGATGACATGATTTTTATATGTGGAAACCCTACAAACTCCACCACAAAAAAAGCCTATTCAAAGCTGATTAACAAACTCAGTAAAGTTGAAGGATACAAACCACCCTTAGAGAAATCAGGAGCCTTTCTACATACCATGAACAAACTATCTAAAAAGAAAAATCAAGAAAACAATCCCATTTATAACAGCAACAAAAATAATATATTGGTTGTAAATTTAGCCAAGGAGGTAAAAGACCTATATACTGAAAACTATAAAACACTGATGAAAAACACTGAAGAAAACACAAATAAATGGAAAGATATCTCATGTTCATAAATGGAAAGAATTAATGTTTTTCAATCTCCATACTACCCAAAGTGATCTACAGATTTAATGAAATCCCTACCAAAATACCAATGACCTTTTTCAGAGAAATAGAAAAAAGACTATTTTTTAAAAATTAATTAGCACAGAGGGTATTGGTGCCAGAAGACACAAACAAATGGCATTGAATAGAGAGTTCAGAAACAGGTATACGTTTATAAGACAATTGATTTGTGACTAAAGTAGCACCAAAGACTTTCTGGCAAATACAGGCTTTTCAATAAATGGTTGTAGGACAATTTGCTATTTTCAAAATTTATACAAAATTAAATTGTAACCTTTCCCATAGCATACAAAAATGTATTATAGATGGGTTGAAGATCTAAATATAAAAGGCAAAATGATAAAGCCTGTACAATAGAAATGAACTTCTTCATAGAGTAAGAGAATATTTCTTAAACTTA
The DNA here is from genome assembly GCF_000951045.1 of Mandrillus leucophaeus. Classification (NCBI taxonomy): domain Eukaryota; kingdom Metazoa; phylum Chordata; class Mammalia; order Primates; family Cercopithecidae; genus Mandrillus; species Mandrillus leucophaeus. Next base: position 306,711 of record NW_012101390.1, on the reverse strand, counting down.
CACAAAGTGATAACCTATAAAGGAAGCAACTCTTAAAACAGACTACATTAAAATTCAGATCTCTGTTCATTAAAAGATACAAGAAAATGAGTAAATAACAAGTACATAATGGTAAATGTTTGTCACATGGTACATAATGTTAGACGTATATCTGATAAAGAAACATTATCCAAAGAATTCCTACAACACCATAAGAAAAAGAGAGAAAATCCAATAGAAAAAATGGACAAAGGACTTAAAAAGACATTTCACAAAAAAACGAAGGTCAAATTGTCATTAACCATAAGAAAAAGTGTTTGCCTCATTAATAATCATTATAATGAAAATTAGAAATTTAGAAATTAGAAATTAGAAAATAAGCTCTCACCACACACTCATTGATTGACAAAAGAAATTTAAAGTCTCAAAATACAAAGTTTGACAAGAATAATGAAGCACAAGGAATCTTTTACACTTCAGGTAGGAGTATAAAATGGTACAAACTCTTTGGAGAAAAGTTTGGCATTAGACTATAAATTTGATGATGCACAGACACACGATGTACTATTTCTACTGTTAGACATATATGTTAAAGAAATATATATTAATGCACCAGGATAATTGTTAAAGCATGTTCATAGAAACACTGCTCTGTAAAAACAGAACTGGAAACAACCTGAAGGTCTATCTTACAATAGAATGAATACATTGTGCTGTATTCATACAAAGGAATACCATACAACAATGAAACAGAATGAACTACAATTACATGCAACAACCTGTACACATCTCACAAACCTAATGTTAAATTAACAAGCAAGAAGCCACAAAGAAAAATCATGATTCCATTCATATAAAGTTCAAAAACAGCAAAACTAAACTGTATTTTGTTATACATATAATAAAGTCATTTTTAAAAGTAAGATTACGGATAGTGGAAGTAAAGTGGAAAAGAAAAGGTTGAAATTAGAAATTAGAAATAAGTTCATGACAGGTTTCTGGAGTACCCACAATGTTATAGCTGTTGAGTTAGACAGTGGTTGTACAGGTGTTCACTTCTTAAGTATTCTAAAACAGCATGCATCTTTGTATGATAATTATATATATATATATATAAAATGTTTCATATTTTCAAACTAAAACACAGAAAAATAAGTCCTATGCACAGTTGAATAATAAAAATTTCAGATTGTTGATTACATTGATATATATCCTTAAAAACTTAGTCTTAAGATTGATTGAAGAAATGCAATTAAAGCAATAAGGCACCACTCCACCTACCAAATGAACAAAAGCTTTTTTAAAAAATGCTAAACAATTCTGTTGAAGATAGGACAAGACAAGAATTCCATATATCTGCTAATGTGAGCGTAAATCTATGCTTTCTTCCTTGTAAACAATCTGGAAGCATGAATAAAAAGCCTGTAAAAAAATCCATGCTCTGACTCAGTAACCGCACTTCTAGGAATCTACCGGACATAAAAAAAACAAAGATTCAAAAAAGTCATGTTCAAAGATATTTTCTGCCATATAACAGTATATTAGTTAAATTTTTAAAAATAAATTAAATGTGCATATTAAAAAATGGTTAAATAAACAATGGTCATTGATACATCTAAATATTATACAGGTTAAAATTACATTTTAGAACTCTTTTATGTGGAAAAATGTACATGATGTATTAATATATTTGAAAGGATATATAACCCAGAAAGATAAGTTTTCAATCAAAGAGATAGAGTGTCTTGTCCAAGGTCGCAATAGAGTGAAAACAGAATGGAATTGAAACAAATATTATCAAAGAGAATAACTATAGCACAGGAGCGTTCAATCAATGAGTGCCCACCTGATCATGGTGTATTTTCTATGTATGATCATCAAAGTGGACAAATAAACATTCTTAAGAGCATCACCACTGAATTGCATAACTTAGTGGTCCATAATAATAATCAGTAGCCAACTATAGATTGTCACCTTGCATGTGTTCAGATAACCCTGACCATAAATGAGCCGATATTCACAATGCATAAGTTAACAACCACTGTTTATGAGAAGATATCACTATTCCAAGAACACTATTCCAGGAACATTAGTATTTAGAATGAATACTATTTTTTTTTATTATACTTTAAGTTCTAGGGTACATGTGCATAATGTGCAGGTTTGTTACATATGTATACTTGTGCCATGTTGCTGTGCTGCACCCATCAACTATCACGTATAACTCCCAATGCAATCCCTCCCCCTTCCCCCCTTCCCCCCTCCCCATGATAGGCCCCGGTGTGTGATGTTCCCCTTCCCGAGTCCAAGTGATCTCATTGTTCAGTTTCCACCTATGAGTGAGAACATGCGGTGTTTGGTTTTCTGTTCTTGTGATAGTTTGCTAAGAATGATGGTTTCCAGCTGCATCCATGTCCCTACAAAGGACACAAACTCATCCTTTTTTATGGCTGCATAGTATTCCATAGTGTATATGTGCCACATTTTCTTAATCCAGAATTTGCAATGGTAAATAAGTAGATATCCATAGTGAAGGAATGATGTTTTCACCAATAGTATGAAGTCATCAATCATGAAACATGTCATAATAGTGCTGGAGCACACAACTATAGGATGGCTATTATTCAGGCAGAAATTGCATATATTTTTAAAATTATGAAACAAATGGATTTGCTTCAGGAGCAGATGCAACCATGCAAAAAATTATACTAATACATGCTCAAGCACACAGGGTACATGAACAGCTATCACTTAAGTTTGAGAAATTCATTGTGATGGATACTCAAACAACCCTGCCACACATGCTGCAAGACATGCAACAGTAGACATTTGGAGATGAAAAAGGAAAATAATGGTAATAGAAGAGCAGGAAAATGTGGCATATGAGCTAACCATCTAGGGCTTATAATACTTCATTCTTAGTACTATAGTAGACAATCATAGTTCAGGCATAGATACACATAAATAAGCACAACTCTACAACTTAAGACAGAAGGAGGTGTCACTAATGATCTTCTTACTGAAGTATATGTGTTGCATCAACACACGAGGCATAGAAAGTAGTAGCTTTGCTCCAGAAGTAGAGGGTAATGGTATAAAAAAGAAAACCTTGGCATAGATCAAGAAGGCCATAGCACATAAATATCCATCAACAGGGTTTTATAATTTGACCATGATGCATAACAAACAACCTCACATTATGAATTGAAACTTATGAAACAGGAGGAAGTAGCTATGGTGCAGAAATAAATGGACATAGTACGGGTGCAATCACAAATACTGTGTTATGTGATACACAGAACATGAATTTTTAAAAATGGCTTTGGTCCAGGAGCTGAAGGAATTAATGCAAATGGAGATCCCATGGCACATTCCCAGACAACCATGTTGCACGATGAAGAGGCACTACTAGAGTCTGAGGATTTGACTATGATGCATAATCAGAAAACCCTGCAACATAAGCTGACCGCAGTTATATAAGAGGAGATAGCAATGATTCAAGAACAGATCTATGCAGCCTAAGTGCAGACAGTAATTGATATATGAAGGAATGTAGCAGATGGCAATTATGCAAAAGGAGATCATGAATACCATATGATCGCAACGTACCCTAAGACAACAGCGAAATGAGCTCTTGACTATGTTATGAGATGATATAGAAGGAGACAACAGTGATGGAGGGGAAGAATACCTCAGTGCTGGACCTAAAAACCATCATGCATAAGCTAATACATAGTCCAATACACAGAAGATGGCATTCTCAGTGCAGAATCAAACTATAATGGCTCATGCTTAGAAAATTGTGATTTTTATACATGGTACATGGAAGGGAAGCATAGTAAATGATTTAAAAAATATATAGGAGCAGAGAGACGGTTTAGAGCTTGTTCACATGGGTAAGATTTGAGATTTAAAAAATACAACACAGGAACAAAGATTTGGGGGCAAAGTAAATGGCAACAGTAAAAAGTAAAACAACACAGTATACATTTAAATAGCAATATGGTATGAACAAATATTCCTGGTGTTTGAACTTCTAATATACAATCAGATAACTACAAAACGTATGCTGAGAGTAAGGACACAGAGCTAAAGGATATGATACAGAAACTGACAGCAATGGCAGGAAACCATAAAAAGGGAATTCAAATGAAATAAATTTGATACATAAACTTATTTCAATAACATGAATGATGGCAATCTCATTACAACAGTAGACACAATTATGCCTTATGCAGAAACCCATGGTATGTGAGCATATTATATAACCATGGTGATGCACATACAAGTATGTTTTAGGAACAATTAGAAACATGGGCATGGTACAATATTTTCAAAATCAGATGGCATGAAATAGTCCAGGAGCAGATGGCAATGGCCCTATAGATGACATCAAGGCAAATGGTTGTACAACATTTGTGCATTGTAAAGGACCACCAGTGCTTAACCATTAGACTACAACGCACACCAAGATAATCTCAGAACATAGGCTGCCAACCATGATAGAGAAAGAAGAAAAAATTCTAGTATAATAATGATGATGAGGATATTATTAAAAATTATAATTATTTAGAACTTATTATATGCCAAGTACTAAGCACTTAAAAAAACAAGTGTATGAGGTAGATGTTATTATTTTAGGGAAAAGCAGAAAGATAGAAAGTGATTTGTATATAATGCAGTCTACCCTTATACATCAGTGGTGCTATGCTACCTCTAATGGACATGGTAAATTTAAAAACACATGCATAACAGAGGAATTAATAGCCATATTGCTGATAGAGACAATAATTCCTGTTGCATAAGTAAATATATAGTCCATTGCCAGACATTCATGGTGTATGAGCAGTTACCACAATAGTCAGAACATTTGACCACAGGCACACTCAGATAATCCTGCAATATGAACTGACATTCAGCATGATGGAAGCACAGGCAAACACGATACTGTCAAAATTAATAAACTGTTATTCATGATACAGAAGATTCCATCCTTTTATCATTTCAGAAGTAGACAATGATGACTGCATTTTTACCCAATCATAGTGTATGAGCGAAAGTCTATGGTACAACTCTATACACAATATATAAGCAGAAATTCCTTATGCATGCTCAATCTATCATGGAGAATGAGCCAACACTTACACATAAAAGAAAGCAGACATGACGCAAAGGAAACAGCCACAAAGTTGAAATTGTACAGATGATCACAACGTATAATCGAAAAGTCACAATACCGGAAAGAATACCTTGGTTTAGGAGGAGATGGCAATGGTAGGAAACACCATGACATGCACTCCAATGATCACATGGAAGAAAATCTACCACTGGTGTTTGAGAATTTAACCACAATTTACACCAATATACGTTGAAATGTGAGCTATCAATTATGATACAGGTACAGGTGGAAATAGAATAGTAGTCAACTACTGTGCTATTCTTTCTCAGAAAGACACGATGAATAATGAAATACAGCACAGCAATGAATGGCTTTGCCAAAGGAGTAAAGGGTATATGTGCAAAAGGAAAAACCAAGTCATAACATCAGATGACTGTGCTGAATGGACAGCCACTACCAGTAATTCAGCATATGACTAAGGTGCACAACCAGACATTCTCAGAATGCAAGCTAAAAGTCATGATAAAGAATAAAGAGACATAATACAAATAATATAACAATATCAGCAAATACTTATCATTTACATGTGTCAGGCACTAATCTAAGCATTTTATGTGTGCATCTTTGAATCCTCACAACAACTCTATGAGGTATTATTATTATTATTTATTTTACAGTTTAGTAAACAGAAACAGAAGGCTGAAATGACTTCCTCAGAATTTCAAACTATTAAATAGGAGAACTGGGATTTAAGTCCAAGCAGTGAGCATTGTGCACATACACTGATGGTGCCATGCTTCCTCATATGGATGTGATACAAGATTAGAAACAAAGAACACAGGAATAAATGACTTTGGTCCAGAAGCAGACGGCAATGTAGCAAAAGTAGACACCGTAGCACATGCTCAAACATCCGTGGTGCATGAGCAGCCACCACAGGAGTCTGAGCATTTGACCACGATGCACACTCAGGTTCTGCAACAGAAGCTGACATCCAATATATAGGAGTAGATACTGAGGACGAAGAAGGAGGCAAACACACTGTATAACAAAAAATTATGGTGCACAAAATGACATTCATGGTACAGTAAATTCCATTTTTAGTACAATGTAGACAATGATGGTGTATTTTCATAAATCATGATGAATGAGCAGAAGATCATAGCTAAATGGCATAAGCACATTCATACAACCGTGGAAAATGAGCCAGGGCTCACTTAGAGCCAAGAGACATCTTATGGTAGAAAATAATCATAAGTGGAGACTTCACAGATGGATATGATACAAGATCAAAACATCTCAGTACATGAATGATTATTTCAAATGCACGTGGCAAAGGTGCATAGAGAACCCACCATGTAACATGTTCAGACAAAAGTTGATGAAAGCCCTTAATGATAATTTGACTGTTTGATCTTGACTTACACAGGTACACAAAAGCAGTTTACACTATTACATAGCATTCATGCCAAAGGAGCTAAGAGACATAGGTATAGCACACAAACTTGCTTTCAGAGAATCAAACCATGCTGTGGTGCTTACTTAGATAGATATTGTGCCTTATAAAAGAGTCATGGTACAGGGGTAAACAGCTTTGTACATGAGTAGATGTCAGATATGTCAAAAGAGACCTGACACCATAAGCTCCGATGACCATTGCATGAACAGCCACCACTAGTATTTGGGCATTTGACTATGATGGTTACCTACACAATCCCACGACATAAATTGAAAGAATGATACAGGAGCAGGTAGACATGAAATTATGATTCCCAAAGTGGATATGGTTGGTGATTAAAAATCATTATTTTCTTTAGTCTGGGAGAAGATGGCAATGATTAAACAGGTGAAGTATGATATATGCTGAAACAGCCATGTTGTATGAACAGCCATCACATCATAGGCATTTGGGCATTTGACTGATGCACAATTACAAAGCCCAGTGAGATAACATCTATCTTTTTGGAACAGATAATGTGCAGAAAAAGGCAGAAGTGATCTAAAAGTAGAGAGCCATAGAATATGAGTAAATACCAAACTCATATACATGATGCATAAAAAACACTATTTCCCTGTAAAGCAGTAGACAATGAAGATTCCTGCTCAGAAACCATGGGGTATGAGCAGACAAGCATGCTGCATGCTCAGACAACCATGGTGCATGAGCAAAAACCTACAATATAAAAGCAGGTAGGTGTGAAACAAGAGTGAATAACGCAATGAGGAATATGCCCAGATGGACAGGACATACAAATAAAGGAAACATAACACATGAATACAATTTATTTAGGCAAACAGCATATGACAATGATGCTAGAGGAGATATCAAGGCACATACTCAGACAATCATGGTGCATGAACAACTAACACTAATATTTGACTGTTAAACCATGATATACACCCAGATATCCCAACAAAAATAAGCTGATGACCATAATGTAGGAGCAGATGAACAAAGATACTGAAGAAGATGCTGATAATAAAATAGCAGAAAACAATAGTGCTGTAGCTAATAGAATACTACAGATGGCAATGATTCAAAAGACCTCCATGGTATATACTCATATAATGATGCTTTAAACACTATCACAAGTATCAGCATTTGACCATAATGCACACTTAGAGAACTCCAGAATTTGAGCTGACAATTATTATACACAATCAAGGGGCACAGTATCATTATCATCATTGTCATCATATCATCATCATCATCATCATCATCATCATCATTGTCATCATCATCATCACTACCTGCCAGGCAGTATTAAAAGTATTTTATGTATAATAGCTTATATAATCCTCACAATAACCTTACTTTTTTGTCATTTTGCAGGAAACTGAAGCATGAAGATACGAATCGATGTGTCCATTTCATGAACTGATGTGTCCAAGATCTCATAGCTAGTAAGTGGATAATCCAGGATTCAAATTCAGTCATTTTGGCTCCACTATCCATTATTGTAAATATGACAATAAATGACAATATGCTGTGATTCTTCTGACAGACATGTTACCAGATTTTAAAACAGAGCTGAAAAATGAGTGGCTTTGTTCCAGAAGCAGATGGCAATGTTGCAAAAGTAGACACCATAGCACATGCTCAAACATCCGTGGTGCATAAGCAGCCACCACAGGAGTCTGAGCATTTGACCACGATGCACACACAGAAGATCCTGCAACATGAGCTGATACCAGGTTATAGGAGTAGTCAGATGACAAAGGACAGAGAAAACTCATCACAATAGTGAAAGACATGGTGTAAAAATTAATACACATGGTACAAAATACTCATTCCCAGTACAAGTAGACAATGACTGTGTATTTTCACACAAGTGTGGTGTTTAAGTTGAAATACATAGTACAACTTCAATCACAGTCTATGAGCACAAATTCATTATGCATGTTTATATTATCATGGAGAATAGGTCAATTCATACATGAAAAGGGGGATAGATATGGTATCCCAGGAAAGAATCACAGAGTAAAAACTACTCAGGTGATACAAACAATACAGGTATGTATGGCATTTTGTCAAAAAGAAGATCAAAATAATGCAGGATGCTCAGATGAATAAGATGCCAAAAAGCATGTTTTAATATGTGTTCATGTCCAATCAGACACCTACAGGACATAGGCTATCAATTATGACACAGGTGCAGATGGACATGATATGGAAATAAAACATGGTGTGATTCTTACTCGGGTAGACATGGTATGTAATCAAAAATAATCAAAAATAACCATGCAAGCAATGAATGACTTTGGCCCAAGAAAAGATGACAGTGGTACAAAAAAAGACTCACATGGACATAATGACTCATAAAAAATAACCATGGTGATTGACTCTACACATTTGTGTTTGGGCATGATATAAATCCAAACGATCCCATTACACAAACTAACATCTATGATACAGTTAGTAAGCATGATACAGCAAATATAGAGAAAACACCCATTGTGCAGGAGCCAGTGATCACAATTCAGGAACTAATATTCATGTTATAAAAGTTATCATTCTCCACACAGAAGGAGATCATGTTTATTTTTTACACATTAATGATGGGTGAGCAATATCTCTGATGTATACACAGAGAACCAATTAGTATACACATACAATATACAAGCAGTTGGCTATCCTTCAGAAGTGGTATTCAGATGCATGTTACTATCTGATATTCACAATATAGAATCAAGTTTTCAGTTAAGGATAAGGTGACAATGGTGTAAAATGACACCTCATGCCATATGTTCAGATGGCTCTTTTGTTTGAGCATCTGACCATGATGCACAACTTAACCACCATAAAATGTGAGGTAATGAATGATAAGAGAGAAGACTATATCACAAGACCATATCACTGTAAATACGCAAAATACAGGAGCAGTTGGATATAGTACAAGAGCAAAGAGCAATGTTGAAGTAGGAGCCAGATGTGACTGTTATATGAGTTAGTAACAATGCTGCACAGTGTGATAACCATGACATAGAAGTTGGTCAATCACAGATCAATCTCAAACATCAATGATACATGAAAAGAGAACTAAGCTGTAGTGCTTCCTCGGATGAACATATGCTTAATTTAAAAGCTATAACATAAAAGCAAATGTCTCCAAATGTAAATGCTATTATGGGTTGAATTGTGTTCTACAAAAGAGGGGCACTGGAGTTATAACTCCCAGTACCTGTGGATGTGACCTTATTTGGTAATAGGGTCTTTGTAGATGTAATCAAGTTAAGATGCCTTTATAATGGATTAGGGTGGGCCCTAAATCCAGTCACTGGTGTCTTTATAAGAAGGGGGAAATTTAGACATAACAGACAACGAGTGAACACCATGTGACAATGAAGGTAGAGACTGGAGTGATGCTGCCACAAGCCAAGAAACACTTGGGATTACCAGAAGCTGAAAAATGCAAGGATGACTCCTTTGCTAGAGGCTTGAGAGAGAGCATGGCTTTACTGACACCTTGATTTAGAACTTTGAGCCTCCAGAACCATGAGGAAAAAATTCTGTTGTTTTAAGCCACTCAGTTTGAAGCACTTTGTTATGGCATCCTTGGGAAACAAATACAGATGACATTGTTACAAAAGGACTCTGAGACATGTTTAAATGACTGCATGGTATATAAATATCTCTCCCTGTAGTTTTACCACCTGAACAAAAGTCACAGTCAGAAAACCCCTAAATATTATCAGAAAGTCATCATGTATGAACTGACAGCCATAGTACAGTGTGCTCACAATCATCTATTATTAGAAGTAGAGAGTAGTAGAAGAATTCAAATACCTTGTGACTATAGTCAACACTGTACATGAGAATACTACATTAATATGTTAGTTTAAAGAATGGAACATGCCAAGAAAATAATTCATGAGTTGGAAACCACAATACAATAGCCTTAAGCTCTGGGACAGGTGTATACTATTATGGTAAATGTTCAGATAAACTTTAAACATAGTAAACTGCACATAACACAGAAGTCACTGGCTCTGGCTTGATACGTGGGCAAATATAACTAACATATGCTTGAAAATCATGATATATGACATCATAAACATGGTTCAGATTTATATGCATAAACTCTTCTTATATAGGAGCAGATACTTACAATTCAGGATCAGAAGGCCATGGTGCTTGCTTGGATACCTAAGCATGCAGAATCGTATTACAATGACAAAGGACAATACTTCAGGGAAAGATATAATTATGCAGCATGTCATGTTAAAACAGCATTGGTGTGTGAACCAAAGGCCATGGTGCAAGAGTAGGTTACCCTAAGTCTAAAGGCATACAATCTCTGCAGAAGCTGGTCCCAGGGAAATGCACTGAGGAGTGAAGGCATATTTGGCTTCTATAAGGGATGGCTTGTGAGAACCACACTCTCTACACCTTCTGTGGCTTCAGTGATCCAATAACTTATGGCTGGGCTGAAACTTGAACACTTTGGAAAAAGCAAACTTAAATAATAATTATGCCAAGATAATAGATGTAAACCAGGACTATAATAGGCATATGGTCACCCTGCCTATGGTCATTTAAGATTTCTCTTCAACCTGATAACCAAACAAAAATCTTTTTTCCTTTTAGAATATCCTGCATATACTATTTCCAACAGAAGCAGAAGCCACAGGAGACAGGTTATACTTCAGGTAGGAAATGTTCTTGGTCACATCAAAACTCTAGATCTGGGGGATCCCTCTTAAAGTCCTCTCCACTCCAGACTATTTGTATTCCAAATAAAAATTGAGTACTTCAGCTATTCAGCAATATTGAGAAAAAATCTCAAATAACACATCTATGACTTTGCCTCGACCATTAACCTTTCTAAAATGTACTTATCTTTCCCCTATTTTCTTTTTCTTTTCTTTCTCATTTTCTTACACAAAAGGAGAAATTTCTCGTGTTTAATAGGTCTCTTTAACTTCTCTCAGAGCACCATTTTTCACATTTATGGATTGGGAACAATAACCACCCTGTCGGGCTGTTGGGATTAAATAAGATACTGTGTATAAAGTATCTATCTCAAGGTGAAGCATGTAGTAGGTGCTTGGTGACAATGTCATCAACAGCATTATTACTCTGTCATCAAGTCCTTTGCTGGGGGCTATCACAATTGACACCCTCTAAGGCTACCCTGACTGTTAGGAATGGCCCAGGGCCATTCTGCAGTCTTTATTTGGGTGACTTTAGTTATAATCTCTTCCCTCATGATCAGACCATTACTTTTATGTCTACTTGTGGCCACAACTGCAGCCTCTTTTCCTCTTGGTTTCAATTCTGCCACAGCCTAAGGAAACAAAAAAGATTCCCAAGCATGCCCAAATCCTGTTTAAATGGGTTAGGCTCTGAGTAAGGTCAGATAGATCAAGTGGCTGGGTTTTCATGTTATATCTGCCAGTTGGAGTTTTTCCACCTTTTTTTTTTTTTTTTTTTTTTTGGCTCTGCAGCCCTGTTCTGTTGCTAAGGGCCAGGCCCACAAGGGATACTTCAGAACCACCAACCTGTTCCTCCAGATGACACAGCAGACCCTAAAGAGAATTGCTCTAACTTAAATACCTTCTAACCTCACCATTTTTCTAGCCCTTCCCAGCCTTTGGCTGTTGTTCTTATGAGAGGGAGAACAGTGTTGACCCGCATGTCATTGGTTCTAAATTAGCTATGATCTCTTTGTTACTGCCACCCATCTAACAACCTGAGGCTCTTAGAAAACAATGAATGAAGGGCATAGAAAAAAACTTTTAGGAAAGAGATATATTTTTCTCCTTTTATATAAAAAAGTACAGGAGTTTTGAAACAATTGAGATTTAATTTGCTGATATATGTTTGTACTTGTAAATTCTATACCATATATAATGTCAACATAGGAAAATACAAAGTTTGTGACTGCACATACCAATAAATACATTTGCTCAAGAATTTTTTTTACATGCATTCAACCATGTTGTGTGCTCAGAATGCCATAGTACACAAGCAAACAAGCATGGAAGAGAATCAGGTGGTTACCATTAAGGAACATAGAAAAGAAGCATTCATGGTGTGGGAATGTGCCTCCAAGATGTGTGTGGAGATAGTCATGATATATCAATATGCACTCAGCCTGCAAGGGGATAAAACCTTTACTGTCTCAGAAGAAGCAAAAAGAATTTGATTGTTGGCTTGGAGAAAACTAATTTCTGGTCAGATAATCTGGTTCCCAAGAGGCAAACTTCCTACTCCTGTAAAGACTCACACAGATCAGGGCTGAGGAAAGAGACAATCTCAGTCCTAATTCTTGGAAGTATCTTAAGATAATAGAGGTGTGCCATCACAGCCACTCAGGCTAGGTGAGTAAATGCTCAGACACAAGTTTAATCCATGTATTCATGTTATGAGAAAATATTTTACAATTGTTCTAAATTCCAATAACACAGTATTTAACAAAATAAAGATTCTCAACTTCAAGGGGTTCATAGTCTGCTGGAAAGAAATGCTAATTATTATGAAGTATCATTTGGGGAATAGAGGAAGATATCATGTGGAAGTTTCTCAGTAGGAACTGGTGAAGCTCAGATTTTAAAAAAATAAAAAGAAGTGGAAGAATTTTCTATCACATATGAAGACCAAAGGGAGTCAAAGGTCATACTATGCTAGAAAATATGAAAGTAGTTCAGTACTTCTGAAGCAAAGAGAAATAAGAGAAGGGTGGGTAGAAATAAAACCAGAGAGATAAGCAGAAACAGTTCACGTGTGGTCTCACAAGCCACTTCAAAGAGTTTAGGTTTGATTTTTAGAGAAAAGAGAAACCACTGAAGAATGCTGTCACACTAGCAGATTTGCATATTAGAGAGAGCTTTCTGGTTGCTAGATACAGATTGGGTTTAAAACGGGTAAACTAGAATCAAGATTGGAAGTGAAATTGATCCTGGGACATTGAGTAAGAGGATCCAGTCAGATGTAGCAAGGTGATTTTGCAATAGCTAGAAGGAAAACTGCAAAACTCTACAGGAATAGCTTTGAAGTTCTGAACACCCCTCGATTCCCAACCTAAGGGAACCCTGGTGGCTTACTTATTTGGTAAAGACATCATTAGACAGACAAATATCACCTTCTGTAGTATGAATCGAGGCCTTTATGTTGAAGAGCTAAAATGATAACATACAATGGGGACCTCAACATTGCAAGTGAAAATATGGGGCAGAGAGGTTGGGGAAGGGGGATCTCTCTTTTTAAGCAAAGAGGATACACACACACATACACACACATACATCACTTTGAAATATATAAAATATTTTCTCACATTAATTTATGTGTTATTAATATTAGTTTTAATTACTCATTTAGGAACCTAGATGTTAAATTTAAATACAAGTAGGCTGGGCACAGTGGCTCACTCCTATATTACCAGCACTTAGGGAGACTGATGTAGGAGGATCACTTGAGGCCAGGAGTTTGAAACCAGCCTGGGCAACATAGAGTCTCTACAAAAGATCCCATCTGTACAAAAATAAATAAATAAATAAAATTAGCTAGGCGTCGTGACTCATGACACGTGCCTGTAGTCCCAGCTACTTGGGAGGCTGAGGTGGGAGGATCACTTGATCCCAGGAGTTGGAGGCTGCAGTGAGCTGCGATCTCGCCACTGCACTCCCACCTGGGTAACAGAGTAAGACCTTGTCTCAAAAATAAATAAAATAAAATAAAATAAAATAAAATAACATTAAAAAGTGGCTCTCTTAGTGTGGTAGCAAGATTTTGGTCCACATGATTTCTGTCCCCTAGTATTAGCCCTATGAATATGTAAACACTACACAACCAAAGAGACTTTGCATATGGAATAGTTGATAATCAACTGATTTTAAAATAGATATAGTATCCTGGATTATCCAGGTGGGTTCAATATAATTACATGAGCCCTCAAAAGCAAAAGAGGAAGGGCAGAATAAGAGATCAGAGAGATGGGGCAGAAGAAGAGGCAGGAGAGATTCAAAGTGTAAAATGTCCTCAATCCTCCATTGCTGCTTTTGAAGATGAAGGGATACATGAGCCAGGGAATGTAGGTGACCTCTAAGAGCTGATTAAAGAAACAACAGCTAGCAAGGAAACAAGGACCTCGGTTTAGCAACCACATAAAACGGAAGTCTGTCAACAACCTGAGTGAGCTTGGAAGCAGATTCATCACCAGAGCCTCCAGAAAAACAATGTAGCCCTTACAAAATTTTGACTTCATCTTTGTGAGACTCTTTAAGAAAAAGACCCAGGTCAGCCAACCAGACTTCTTATCTATAAAGTTGTGAAATGTAAAACGTGTTATTTTAAACTGTTATATTTGTAGTAGTTTGTTACATCAGCAATAGAAAGATAATACACTTAGGCTCTTTATCACTAAGAGAAGGATAATAGTTCTTTCTTTTGGAATGTGTGATGATTTAATGAATATATGTACACACACACACACACACACATACTTTACAAATTGATTAGAGTACACAGCATACACTGAGTATCCAATAAGTGGCTGCAAGTGATGTTATATTAATAAATTCTATCTGTGCTCTTATGATGTATTTTGCCATTCATTATCAGATTTTATCCTCATCACAATCGTGATAGGTAAGCAAGATAAGAATTTTTCAACTTACATAATAGATAAAAATCTGAAACATAAAGAAGTTTTTACTTGCTCACAAACCAATTACTAATAAGTGTAAAAGAAGGGACTGAACCGAAAACCTCTGACTCCTGGTCAAATGATATTTCCATAGTTTACTTAAAATGTAAATATTTCTGGAAGAACTTTCTATGATGGCGAGAATTTAGTTGTACTATTGGGAGTAGGAGGAATACTTTTTGCTCCAGTTGTTGTTTGATGCCTCCAATGTAGCACAGGGCTGGCCTAGGCTCTTGGAATGAATATTTGCAAGAAATGTAATTTCACAAAGGGTCTGCTTGGAGACCATTGTAGGAGAACAGTGACTATAGGATAGAGAAATTTGGATAAGGCTATGTAGAAACCAGCACTAAGGGACTTAGGAATCTGATATAGCTGTCTGAAGAGCAAAAACCATGTAGTTCTTAAGCTCAGAGCGTTCTGGTCTCAGCCAAAGCCATTAATCCTCTCTGCTTCCTGCTTCTTCAGCTCTCCCACATACCGCTCCCAATACTTCACAGTTCAGCTTTATTTCAAAGTTCAAGAATCTTAGATATAAATCCAGCATGATATCTGAAGCTAGAAAGCAACCACAGGTAGAAAAGGCAAAGGCTACTTTCATATGTCCAAATGAAGAAACACAATATTACAGGATCTCCATAAGGAATACTGTTCATATTTGGATAAATGGTGAACCAAAGCAGAATCTCCTATTCCAGAAGCTGATAGAAGAAAACTTTTCTCTATTCTGCAGATTGTCCCAACACCTTAAGCCAATGCTTATCCCTACCCAGCCATCACACACTGTCTACATGTCAAGGTGGGGAAGGACACTAGGAAATTAATGGAAATTAGCATACAGCAAAAACAAGATTGTCTGTGTGATGTAATCTCTTTTTGCTACACAGATAAATTTAAGGAATATATTTTAAATTAGCTGTAAGTTTTGGAGCATTTCACTTCCTCTACTGAGCCTCAATTTCCTCATTTATAAGATGAATTGGTCAAACTAGATGATGACTAAACTTCTAAGTCTAATAGTCTATAATTCAGAGAAATGTCAACTGAGAATGAAGAAGGAGCATAAAAGCAGCACTGGGTCCCTATGTACCTTTATTTCCCTGTGTCTAAGTTTTACTTAGAATTAGAAACCTTCAGCGATAATAAAGAAATACAACAGATATAGAAGTAAAATATCATGATAAAATGTTGGAATAATTAATGCTATAAAAATATTGACTATATAGCATGTGACAGATACTGTACCAAGAATGGGGATACAAATATAAAACAGGAAAAATGTCCTCCTGGGGACAGACAAAAGCATAACTAACATTTACCATAAAACATAATTAAATAACAAAAACAACACTTTAAGCACTGTATTGTTGTCCACTCGAAGAAGAAGCCAATCATAATTTGAGAAGACCAAAGAGAGTGTAAAATTGAATAAAGGAGGTTACATTTTAGTGAATACTTGGAAGCTATATTAACATAAGAAGAAATAGGATGGACATTTTATAAGAGTTAATACTTATACCTCTTAAAAGAAACATCTTGTTCTAACAAAGGAATATTTTTAAACAAATATTCAAAAAAAACAAATATTCTAGTGTGAAGTCTACAGAAATCGATATTTCTGTAGATATTTATGTAAAGTCTACAGAAAACTTTATACTTAGTAGTGAAACATTAAAAGGATTCTCTCTAAAGTTGGGAAGCAGATAAAACTGACTGCTAACACTAACATTATTCAATATAGTACTAAAAATTCTGGCCAATGAATTCAGCTAAGAAAAAAAAAACGAATAACTATTAGAAAAAAGAGAAAACGTGTCAGTTTGCAATGGAATAATAGTTTACTATAAGATGGACAAATAATACATAAAAATACACTAGTCAACATCCTTTGCAAACATCAACAATAACCAACTAGAGAATGTAATGGAAGAAAAAAGCCATTCATATTAGCAAAAAACCTATAAAATTTAGAAATATATATAACAAAATATATACAAAATCTACTCGAAGAAAACTGTAAAACTTTATGAAGAATTTCTGCTTATGGCTATGATGGACAACTTTTTATAACAGACCAACTCATCCACCAAGAAAATGTAGAAAACTTCCACAAAATATGTGCGTGCTTTTGTGTGTGTGTGTGCGTGCATGTGTGTACGCACGCGCGCGTGTGTGTGTGTGTGTGTGTTATTTCACCATAGAGCCAACGCAAATACGATTTGAAGGGCAAAGATTTTG
This sequence comes from Mandrillus leucophaeus, assembly GCF_000951045.1. NCBI lineage: Eukaryota > Metazoa > Chordata > Mammalia > Primates > Cercopithecidae > Mandrillus > Mandrillus leucophaeus. Next base: position 289,227 of record NW_012101390.1, on the reverse strand, counting down.
GAGTTAAAGAAAACTTGCTGAGGTGAGCCTGATATACTATACTCCTTAACCCCTGTCAGAATTTGCTGACTGGTAAGTTACCAAGTGACTAACACAGCCAGAAAGGCTGAAAAGTCAAGCAGAAAGCAATGATTAAGAGATAGAGAAGTGGAGCACAGTTTCCTACAGTATCATAGAGATGGTGAGACAAAAATCAAAGTTCAGGGCTTTATATAACCCAGGTTTTGAAAAACCAAGATCCGGGAGAAAGCAGAAGAGCCAAGAAATGAGTCTGACAGTCTGAGCCACATATTCCAAGGAGGCATTTACTGATTTCTAAATGGTTGTGGCGGAGAACTCAAGCAGAAAAAAAGATGTTAAAATGATTACAAGCTGCTCATTAGCAGTATCATAGAGTTTGGGGCCCAATAAGGTCAGTGTCCCTGGTAAATCCCCAAAATTTCAGCTGGAATGCTGAAGGGCTACACAGAGTAAGGATAGAAAAGAAAGACACTATGCTCTCTTTAAAAAAGGTAACAGAGGACTTTGGGTTCCAGACAAGATGAAATACAATCATTTTCCCCATTCCTCTCAAGTTTTTACAATTAAAACTCTAGACAAAATACGGCAGAAAATTATAAAAATTTGTTTATAAGTGGAAAGGAAAAGGCAGACTGGCTAGGGACCTTGGAACTTAAGAAACAACATGGCAGGGAGTTCCCTGCATTTTATTTTTACCTCTCCCATATCCCAAACTATGAGTTAGAAAAGCTTGCAACAAAGAACCACCAACAGAGGCAGACAAAAAAAAAAGTCCCAAATAAAACTCTGCTCTCTCTAGCCAAAGGACCAAGAAAGGGACCTCCCAGAAAGACAGAAAACTTATTGACAATACCTGCGCTACCTTAGCCAAACACCACAAACAGTCCATCACCAGCAGTGGAAGAGGAGGCCAAATGAGGGACCCAAACTTTCAACTCCATCCAGCAGTACAGGTAGTTGGAGGTGATGGTTCCCTCCTTTGTGGACAGAGCACTGGCAGAGGCTGAGTGAGGAGTCTAGACTCAAAACCCTTTCAACCAGGAGAAGCAGGAGAGCCAGGAAATCATTTATTATTATTATTATTATTATTATTATTATTATTATTGGTTCTCAGTGTCTAAGGATATTTCTGTCAAATCACGAGCTGAACACTAAGTTAAGAAAACACAGACTTCAATGACCACAAAACACATAGAGTGCAACCTTAAAAAATAATTTAGAGAAGGGAGGTGGAGCAAGATGGCTGATTATAACCCTCCAGTGATTGTCCCCCTGCAAGGAACACTGAATTGAACAACTATCCATGCAAGAAAGCAACTTTATAAGAAAAAAGTACTCATGTAAGAGATCAAATTATCTGGTTTAAATATTTAATATAATATCAAGGGAGGAGGCATTGAAGAGGATAAGAAAGACAGTCTTGCATTGCCTATACCACCCCTTCCCTCTCCCCTAACCATGCCTTGTGGAGAGAAAGAATCTATGTGCTTGGAGGAGGGAGAGCAAGGTGAGTATGGGTCTTTGCATTGAAACTCAGTGGCCCTGTCACAGTGGAATGTAATACAAGGCAGAATTCTGCTGGTGACACGGTGCATCTACACCAGCCCAAGGCCAGAGGGTATTTACGCACCCTTGCCCCCCCCAAAAAAAAAAAAAAGGCAAGTCCCGGACAGCTCCACCATCAGCCAACAAAAGTGGCCTGGGGCCCCAAATAAACTTAAGTGACTGTCAGGGCACAAAGACTGCAGGCCTTGGGCAAGTCCTGGTGCTGTGCTGGTCTCAAAGGCAGTGGACTTGGACTGTGTATGACCCAGTGCAACACCAGCTATGAAGTACAGGGCCTGCATCACACTTTCCCCAACTCCAGGCAGTGCATCTCAGGGAAGAGAGTCCTTCTACTTGGGGGAAGGAGAGAGAAGAGTACAGAGGATTTTGTCTTGCAATGTGGGTACCAGCTCTGCCACAGTAAAATAAAGCACCAAGCAAATTCCTGAAGCCCCTAATTCCTGGCTCTAGCTCCTGGATGGCATTCCTTGACTCACCCTGGACCACTAGGGAATTGCTACCCTGAAAGGAAGGACCCAGTCCTGGCAGGATTCACCACCTACTGACTAAAGCACTCTTGGGCCTTGAATAAACATCAGTGGTAGCTAGGCAGTAGATTGCATGGCCCCTGGGCAAGACCCAGTACTGTGCTGGCTTCAGGTGCACAGCACAGTCCTAACTGTGGAGGCCATGAGAGTGTTCACATCACTTCTCCCCTAACTCCAGATAGCCCATCATGGAGAGACAGACTGCTTCTAATTAATGGAAAGAGAGGGAAAGTAACAGGCTTTGCCAGGTAATCTAGGGAATTCTCCCTTATCTTACTTAAGCCCACCAAGACAGTGCCTCTTGCAGTCTGCAAGAGTCACACCATTCCTGAGTTTAGTGTTCTCCCAAGTGCTGATACAGCTGCAATGACCCCAGGCTTAAATCACAAGATGTATGAGAGATAGGACCAACAAAACAACCAGTAAACAAATGACAAAATGGCAGTAGGAAGTTCATACCTATTAATAATAACATCTAATGTAAATGGACTAAATTTTCCAATAAAAGACATAGAGTGGCTGAATGGATTTAATAAAACAAGACCCGAGAGGGCACGCCCAAGATGGCCGAATAGGAACAGCTCCAGCCTCCAGCTCCCAGCATGAGTGACACAGAAGACGAGTAATTTCTGCATTTTCAACTGAGGTACCAGGTTGATCTCACAAGGGTGTGTCGGACAGTTGGCACTGGTCCGCGGGTGCAGCCCGACCAGTGAGAGCTGAAGCAGGGCAAGGCATCGCCTCACCTGGGAAGCACAAGGGAAAGGGAATTCCTTTTCCTAACCCAAGGAAATTGAGACACACAACACCTGGAAAATCAGGTAACTCCCACCCTAATACTGTGCTTTACCAAGGGTCTTAGCAAATGGCACACCAGGAGATTATATCCCACACCTGGCTCAGAGGGTCCCATGCCCATGGAGCCTCCCTCATTGCTAGCACAGCAGTCTGAGATCTAACTGCAAGGCAGCAGTGAGGCTGGGGGAGGGGCGCCTGCCATTGCTGAGGCTTAAGTAGGTAAACAAAGTCACCAGGAAGCTCGAATTGGGTGGAGCCCACCACAGCTCAAGGAGGCCGGCCTGCCTCTGTAGATTCCTCCTCTGGCGACAGGGCATAGCTAAACAAAAAACAGCAGAAACCTCGGCAGAGGTAAATGCCCCTGTCTGACAGCATTGAAGAGAGCAGTGGATCTCCCAGCACGGAGGTTGAGATCTGAGAACAGACAGACTGCCTGCTCAAGTGGGTCCCTGACCCCTGAGTAGCCTAACTGGGAGACATCCCCCACTGGGTGCAGACTGACACCTCACACGGTGGGGTACACCCCTGAGACAAAGCTTCCAGAGGGAGAATTAGACAGCAACACTCGCTGTTCAGCAATATTCTATCTTCTGCAGTCTCCGCTACTGATACCCAGGCAAACAGGGTCTGGAGTGGACCTCAAGCAAAATCCAACAGACCTACGACTGAGGGTCCTGACTGTTAGAAGGAAAACTAACAAACAGAAAGGACACCCACACCAAAACCCCATCAGTACGTCACCATCATCAAAGAACAAAGGCAGATAAAACCACAAAGATGGGGAAAAAGCAGTGCAGAAAATCTGGAAATTCAAAAAATCAGAGCACATCTCCCCCACCAAAGGAACACAGCTCATCACCAGCAACAGAACAAAGCTGGACAGAGAATGACTTTGACGAGTCAAAAGAAGAAGGCTTCAGTCGATCAAACTTCTCAGAGCTAAAGGAGAAACTACGTAACCAGTGCAAAGAAACTAAAAACCTTGAAAAAAGATTTGATGAATGGTTAACTAGAATAACAAATGTAGAGAAGTCCTTAAAAGAACTGATAGAGATGAAAACCATAATACGAGAACTATGCGAAAAATGCACAAGCTTCAGTAACTGACTCGATCAACTAGAAGAAAGAGTATCAGCGATTGAAGATCAAATGAATGAAATGAAGCAAGAAGAGAAATGTAGAGAAAAAATAGTAAAAATAAATGAACAAAGCCTCCAAGAAATGTGGGATTATGTGAAAAGACCAAATCTAAGTCTGACTGGAGTGCCTGAAAGTGACGGGAAAAATGGAACCAAGTTGGAAAACACTCTGCAGGATATCATCCAGCAGAACTTCCCCAACCTAGTAAGGCAGGTCAACATTCAAATTCAGGAAATACAGAGAACGCCACAAAGATACTCCTCAAGAAGAGCAACTCTAAGACAAATAATTGTCAGATTCACCAAAGTTGAAATGAAGGAAAAACTGTTAAGGGCAGCCAGAGAGGAAGGTCGAGTTACAAACAAAGGGAAGCCCATCAGACTAACAGAAGATCTCTCAGCAGAAACTTTCCAAGCCAGAAGAGAGTGGTGGTCAATATTCAACATTCTTAAAGAAAAAATTTTCAACCCAGAATTTCATATCCAGCCAAACTAATTTCATAAGTGAAGGCGAAATAAAATCCTGTACAGATAAGCAAATGCTTAGAGATTTTGTCACCACTAGGCCTGCCCTACAAGAGATCCCGAAGGAAGCACTAAACAGGGAAAGGAACAGCAGGTACCAGACATAGCAAAAACATGTCAAAATGTAAAGTCCATCGATGCTAGGAAGAAACTGCATCAACAAGCGAGCAAAATAATCAGCTAATATCATAATGACAGGATCAAGTTCACACA
>NW_012101390.1:278144-278869 GCF_000951045.1 Mandrillus leucophaeus | reverse complement strand
ACTTTAACACCCCACTGTCAACATTAGACAGATCAACGAGACAGAAAGTTAACAAGGATATCCAGGAATTGAACTCAGCTCTGCACCAAGCGGACAGAATAGACATCTACAGAACTTTCCACCCCACATCAACAGAATATATATTCTTCTCAGCACCACATCACACGTATTCCAAAATTGATCACATAGTTGGAAGTAAAGTACTCCTCAGAAAATGTAAAAGAACAGAAATTATAACAAACTGTCTCTCAGACCACAGTGCAATCAAACTAGATCTCAGGACTAAGAAACTCAATCAAAACCACTCAAACACATGGAAACTGAACAACCTGCTCCTGAATGACTACTGGGTACATAACAAAATTAAGGCAGAAATAAAGAAGTTCTTTGAAACCAATGAGAACAAAGATACAACATACCAGAATCTCTGGAACACATTTAAAGCAGTGTGTAGCAGGAAATTTATAGCACTAAATGCCCACAAGAGAAAGCAGGAAAGATCTAAAATTGACACATTATCATCACAATTAAAAGAACAAGAGAAGCAAGAGCAAACTCATTCAAAAGCTAGCCGAAGGCAAAATATTACTAATATCAGAGCAGAACTGAAGGAGACAGAGACACAAAAAGCCCTCCAAAAAATCAATGAATCCAGGAGATGGTTTTTTGAAAAGATCAACAAAATTGATAGACCACTAGCAAGACTAATAAAGAAGAAAAGAGAG
>NW_012101390.1:174169-273374 GCF_000951045.1 Mandrillus leucophaeus | reverse complement strand
AAAAAAAAAAAAAAAAGAAAAGAAGACCCAACTCTATGTTATCTGTAAGAAATTCACTTCACCTGTAGAGACACATATAGAATGAAAAGAAAAAAAGGATGGAAAAAGATATTCCATGCAAGTGGAAACCCAAAACGGAAGGATTAGCTATCTTATATCAGATCAAATAGATTTCAAGACAAAAAAAAACTATAAAAAGAGAAAAGGAAGGTAATTATATGATAATAAAAGGGTCAGTTCAATGAGAGGGTATTACAATTTTAAATATCTATGCACCTAACACTGGAATACACACACACACACATATATATATACATATATATATGGCAAACATTATTAGAGCTAAAGAGCAAGATAGACTCTAATGCAATAATAGCTGGGGACAACTACTTCCCATTTTCAGCATTGAACAGATCATCCAGACAGAAAGTCAAGAAAGAAACATCCAAGGTAATCAGCACTATAGAACAACTGGACATCATAGACATTTGCAAAATATTTTATCCAATAGCTGGAGAACAAACCTTTTTCTCCTAAGCGCACGGAACATTCTCAAGGATAGACCATATGTTAGACAACAAAGCAAGTCTCAAAAAAGAAAAAATACCTAAAGTAGCTTTTTCTTCCATTCACATGGAATATAACTAGAAATTAATAACAAGAGGAATTTTGGAAGTATACAAACACATGAAAACTAAATAATATGTTCCTGAATGGCCATTGGGCCAATAAACAAAGTAAGAAGAACTTTTTTTTTAATTCTTGAAACAAATGAAAATGAACACACAATATATCAAAGCCTATGGGGCAATACAAAGAAAGAATTTTTTAGCATAAACACCTAGATTGAAAAGGTAGAAAAGCTACAAATAAATAACCTAATGCTTCATCTTAAAAACTAGAAAAGGAAGAGCAAAACAAACTGAAAGTTAGTAGAAGAAAGGAAATAATAAAGAGCAGAGTAGAAATAAATGATATTGACACAAAAAAAATACAAAAGATCACCAAAATGAAAGGTTGTTTTTTGAAAAAAAAACAAAATCAACATTTAGCCCAACTAACAAAAAAACAAGAAAAGATTCAAATAAATAAAATCAGAGATGAAAAAGGAGACATTACAAGTAATATCACAGAAATTAAAAGGATTATTAGAGATTATTATGTGCAACTATATGCCAATAAATTGGAAAACCTAGAAGAAATTGATAAATTCCTAGACACATACAACCTACAAAGGTTGGACCATGAAGAAATCCAAAAGCTGAATAGATCAATAAAAAGTAATGAGATAGAAGCAGTAATAAAATGTCTTCCATCAAAGAAAAGCTCAGAACCTGATGGCTTCACTGCCGGATTGTATCAAACATTTAAAGAAGAGCTAATATCAATTCTACTGAAACTATCCCCCAAAAATGGAGAGGGAATACTTCCAAACTCATTTATGAGGCCAGTATTACACCGATACCAAAACCAGAGGAAGACACAACAACGACAACAAACTGCAGGCCAACATCACTAATGAACATAGATGTTAAAATCCTCAACAAAATACTAGCAAGCTGAATTCAGCAACTCATTAAAAAGATCACTCATCATGACCAAGTGAGATGAGTCAGGAATAAAAGGATGTTTCAACATATGCAAACCAATCAGTGTGATACATTATTATCAATAGAATGAAAGACAAAAACCATATGATCAATTCAATTGATGCCAAAAAAAAAAAAAAAGCATCCAATAAAATTCAACATCCCTTCATGATAAAACTCTCAAAATCTGGGTACTGAAAAAACATATCTCAACATGATAAAAGCCATATATGACAAACCCACACTAGTGTCATACTGAGCAGGGAAAAAAAATAGAAAGTCTTTCCTCTAACATCTGGAACAAAAGAAGAATGCTCACTTTTGCCACTTTTATTCAACATAGTACTGGAAGTCCTAGCCAGAGCAATTAGACAAGAGAAAGAAATAAGGGGCATACAAACTGGAAAAGAGGAAGTCAAATCATCCTTTTTTGCAGATATAATCTTATATTGTTAAAAACCAAAAGATTCTACCAAAAAACTATTATAACATTTTTAAAAACTCAGTAAAGTTGCAGGATACTAAATCATCATGCAAAAATTAGTAGCATGTTTATATGTCAACAGTGGACATCTGAAAAAGAAACAAAGAAAGTAATCCCATTTAAAATAGCTACAAATAAAATAAAATACCTAGAAATAAAGTTAAACAAAAAATGAAAGAAATCTACAATGAAAACTCAAAATGTTGATGTAAGAAATTGAACCGGACAAAAAAATGGAAAGATAGTTCATGGATTTTAGAAGAATCAATACTGTTAAAATGTCCATTCCATGCAAAGAAATCCACAGATTCGATGTAGTCCCTATCAAAATGCCAAAGATATTCTTCACAGAAATAGAAAAAATAATCCTAAATGTATATGGAACCACAACCACCAAGGACCAGGAGAAGCCAAAGCCATCCTGAGGGGGAAAAAAAAAAAAAAACCTGGAGAAATCATATTACCTGACTTTAAATTATACTGCAAAGGTAACTAAAGTAGCATGGCCCTGGCATAAAAACAGACATGTAGACAAATGGAATAGAATAGATAAATCAGATATAAATCCATGCATTTGTGGCCAATTCATTTTTGACAAAGGCGCCAAGAACATACACTGGGACAAGGACAACCCTTTCAATATATGTTGCTGAGAAAACTGGATATCCAATATGCAGAAGAATGAAATACAACCCCTGCTTCTCACTATACATAAAAATAAAATTGGCCAGGCATGGTGGCTCATGCCTGTAATTCCAGTGCTTTGGGAAGCTGAAGCAGGAAGATAGCTTGAGGCCTGGAGTTTGAGATCAGCCTAGGTAACATAGTGAGACCCTATCTCTACAAAAAAAAATTTTAAAAAATTATACAGGCATGGTGGCACATGCCTGTAGTTTCTGCTATTCAGGAGGTTCACTCTTGTCTAGGAGTTTGAGGTTATAGTGAGCTATGATTGCACCACTGCACTCCAGCCAGGGTGAGAGTTATACCCTGTTTCTAAAGAAAGAATCAATCAGTCATATCAAAATGGATTAAAAACTTAAATCTAAGATATGAAACTATAAAACTATTGAAAGAAAACATTAGGAAAACACTCCAGGACATTGGTCTGGGGAAAGATTTATTAACTAAGACCTCAAAAGAACAGGCAAACAAAGCAAAAATGGACAAATGGGGTCACATAAAGCCAAAAGTCTACACAGCAAAGAAAACAATCAACAAAGAGGCCACTTGTAAAATAGAAGAAAATATCTGCAAACTACCCATGTGAAAAGAGATTAATAACCAGAATATACAAGGAGCCCAAACAACTCAATACCAAAAACATCTGATTTAAAAATGAACAAAAGACAAGTAATAATGAATGCTGACAAAGATGTGGAGAAAAGGCAACCCTCATACACTGTTGGTGGAAAGGTAAATTAGTACAGCCACTATGGAGAGCAGTACAAAGCTTCCTCAAAAAAATGAAAAGAGAACTATCATATGACCTAGCAATCCCACTGTTGGTTATATTTCCAAAAAAAGGAAATCAATCTATCAAAGAGACATCTGCACTGTTATGTTTCTTGCAGCTCCATTAACAATAGGCAAAATATAGAATCCACCTAAAGTCCATCAATGAATAAATGGGTAAAGGAAATGTGGGACATATACAGAACGGAATGTTATTTGTCATAAAAAAGAATGAAATCCTGTCATTTGCAAAAACATGGATGCAACTGGAGGACATTATTCATTATGTTAACTGAACTAAGCCAGGCATGAAAACAAAAACTTTGCATGTTTTCACTCATTTATGAGAACTAAAAATTAAAAAAATTGAACTCATCAACATAGAGAGTAGAATGAGGGTTATCAGAGGCAGGGAAGTGTTATGGGGGGAAGGATAAAGAGGTAATGGTTATTGAGCACAAATATACAGTTAGAAGGAACAAAGGTAGTATTTGATAGTACAAAAGGGTGAATATAGTTAACAATAATTTATCGTGTATTTTTAAATAAAAAAAGGGAAATTGGAATGTTCCTAACACAAAGAAATGAAAAATGTTTGAGGTGATGGGTACCCCAGTTATGCCATTAGATCAATACACATTGTATGCCTGCATCAAGACATCACATGTACCCCATAAATATGTATAACTATCATGTAGCCATAATAATTAATAACAAATTTTATATTTAAAAAACAAAAACATCACATATACCCCATCAACATATAGAACTATTATGTACCCATAATTATTTCAAATAAAAATTTTAATAAAAATTTAAATAAATTGTTTAGCAAAAATCATTAAACAAGCAAACTCACAAAAAAGCAATAGTAACCAATCCTGGGGAGGCGGGAAAATTTAATCTCCAGAGTGAACACAGTATAATACTCAAAATGAATATTATTCCAAAAACACATCCCCAAAGAAGATATACAAATCACACAAAAATGCAAGAAAATATGTGTCATTCACAACAAAAAAGAAAATTAATAGAAACTGTCCCTGGACAAAACTAAGACATTGGACTCACTAGGAAGAGACTTCAAATAAACTGTTTTAAAAATGTTCAAAGAGCTAAAGAAAACCATGAGCAAAGACTAGAGGAAACCAGGAGAAAAATGTCTCACCAAATAGAAATTATCAATATGAAACAGAAATTATAAAAAGGAATGAAGGCTGCATGTGGTGACTCACATCTGTAATCCCAGCACTTGGGGAGGCCAAGGCGGGAAGATCGCTTGCATCCAGGAGTTCAAGACCAGCCTGGGTAACATAGTGAGACACTGTATCTACAAAATTAAAAAATAAGAAATTAGCTGGGCATGGTGTTGTGTGCCTGTAGGCCAAGCTACTTGGGAGGCTGAGGTGGGAGGATCACTTGAACCTAGCAGATGGAGGCTGCAGTGAGCCATGATCATGCCACTGAACTAGCCTGGGTGACAGAGTGAGACTCTGTCTCAAAAACGAACAACAACTAAAATAAACAAGTAGAGAAAAAAAAAAAAAGGACTAAATAAAAATTCTGAAGTTAAATTCTGAAGTTAAAAAGCACAAAAACTTAACCCTAGAAGAAAACCTAGGTAATACCATGGGCAAGGACTTCATGTCTAAAACACCAAAAACAATGGCAACAAAAGCCAAAATTGACAAATGGGATCTAATTAAACTAAAGAGCTTCTGCATGGCAAAAGAAACTACCATCGGAGTGAACAGGCAACCTACAGAATGGGAGAAAATTTTTGCAATCTACTTATCTGACAAAGGGCTAATATCCAGAACCTACAAAGAACTCAAACAAATTTACAAGAAAAAAGCAAACAACCCCACCAAAAAGTGGGCCAAGGATATGAACAGACACTTCTCAAAAGAAGACATTCACACAGCCAACAGACACATGAAAAAATGCTCATTGTCACTCACCATCAGAGAAATGCAAATCAAAGCCACAATGAGATACCATCTCACACCAGTTAGAATGGCAATCATTAAAAAATCAGGAAACAACAGGTGCTGGAGAGGATGTGGAGAAATAGGAACACTTTTACACTGTTGGTGGGACTGTAACCTAGTTCAACCATTGTGGAAAACAGTGTGGCAATTCCTCAGGGATCTAGAACTAGAAATACCATTTGACCCAGCCATCCCATTAGTAATGGGTATATACCCAAAGGATTATAAATCATGCTGCTATAAAGACACATGCACACATATGTTTATTGCAGCACTATTCACAATAGCAAAGACTTGGAATCAACCCAAATGTCCATCAGTGACAGACTGGATTAAGAAAATGTGGCACATATACACCATGGAATACTATGCAGCCATAAAAAAGGATGAGTTCGTATCCTTTGTAGGGACATGGATGCAGCTGGAAACCATCATTCTCAGCAAACTATCGCAACAACAGAAAACCAAACACCGCATATTCTCACTCATAGGTGGGAACTGAACAATGAGATCACTTGGACATAGGAAGAGGAACATCACACACCAGGGCCTATTGTGGGGTTGGGGGATGGGGGAGGGATAGCATTAGCAGATATACCTAATGTAAATGAAGAGTTAATGGGTACAGCACACCAACATGGCACATGTATACATATGTAACAAACCTGCACATTGTGCCCATGTACCCTAGAACTTAAAGTATAATACTAAAAAAAAAATTAAAAAATTTTTAAAAAGTACAAAAACTGGAATGAAAATTTTGCCATAAAGATTCAACAATAGATTTGAGCAACAGAAAAAAAGAATCAATTGGGATTACTTTCTGAAGAGGAAAAAGAAAAAAATAATGAAGAAAAATGTTGGGGCAACTGGATATCCACATGCAAAAGGAGTTGGATCCATGTCACTTACACGCAAAATTTAACTCAAAATCGTTCAAACATCCACTTCAAAGAGCTAACACTATAAAATTATTAGATGAAAAATAGAGGTAAGTCTTCATGCACATGAATTAGGCAATGATTTCTTAGATACAACACCAAAAGCACAAGGAACAAAAAAAAAGATAGATAAATTGCATTCCATCAAAAATAAAAACTTTTGTGCATCAAATGATGCAATCAAGGGAGTGAAAAGACATCCACGAGTGGGAGAAAATATTTGCTCATCATCTATCTGCAACGGGTCTAGTAACCTCAATATATAAAGAATTCTTAAAACTCAGTAACAAAAAGTTAATTACCTAATTAAAGATGGGCTACGGGTAATTTCCAGTATGTAAATTATATCTCGATAAAGCTGCTTTTTTAAAAAAAGAATCACATAAAGGTTACCAGCTTCCTACCAAATTTTTTTAGTGGGCTAAGGAATGTATAAACATTTCTCCAAAAAAAGATACACTAATGACCAACAAGCACGTGAAAAAAATGTTCAACATCATTTAGCCAACATGAAATGCAAATAAAAATCATAACATACCACTTAACATCCATTAAGATGCTGATATTTTAAAAAAGATAAAAACAAGTGTTCATAAAGATATGGAAAGATTAGAACCCTTATATATTGCTGATAAGAATGCAAAATGGTTCAGCTACTGTTTAAAAACAGTTTGGTGAGTCCTCAATAAGTTAAATACAGAATTCACCTATGACTCAGCAATTCCACTCCTGGGTATATACCCAAAAAAGTTCAAAACACATGTTCAAATAAAAAATTGTACATGAATGTTCATAGCAGTACAGTTCACAGTAGACAAAAGATGGAAACAACACAAATATCCATCAATGGATGAGTGGATAAACAAATGTGACATACACATTGTGAGTATGCGGCAACTATATAATGTGGCAACTATACAATGGAATATTATTTCACCATAAAAAGAAATGAAGTAGTAATACATTCTATAATATGGATGAACCTAGAAAACATTATGTTAAGTGAAAGAAAACAGACATAAAAGACCACATATTGTATGATTCCATATAAACAAAATATCCAGAATAGCTAAATTCACAGAGACAAAATGAAGATTAGTGTTTGTGAGGGGTTTGAGAAAGAGGGGAATGGGGAGTAACTGCCTAATAGGTATGAAGTTTACTTTTGGGGTGACAAAGTGTTCTGGAACCAGATAGTGGTGATGGTTGCACAACAATGTGAATGTATTAAATGTCACTGAATCGTACACTTTAAAACGGTTTAAAAAAGAATAATAATAAAACCTAAGAGACATGTGGAACATTTGCATAATGGGCGTTTCAGAAGAGGAGGAGAGAGAAAAGAGCAGAAAGAACATTTGAAGAACTAATGGCTAAAAATTTCCCAAATTTTAAGAAAGACATGGCTCTATGAAACCAAGAAGCACAACAAACTGCAAGTTTAATAAATTCAAAGACCTCCAGGCCAAGACACTTTATGATTACATTTTTGAAAGATAAAAACAAAAAATTTTCAAAGCAGCACGAGAGAAGCAACTTATCACATGTAAATGATCCTCAATAAGATTATCAGCTGATTTCTCACCAAAAACCTTAAAGAATGAAATCCCAGGCCAGATGGCTTCACTAAAGAATTTACCATATATTTAAAGAAAAAATAACTCCAATTCAACAAAATCTCTTCTCAAAAGGAGAATAGGAAGGAACAGTAATAAACAGATTTTATGAGGCCAGTATTGTCCTGGTTCCAAAAACCAAACAAGGGCAGTATATACATAAAAAAAAAAAAGGAATATTATAGGCAAATATCCTTCATGAATATAAACACAAAAATCCTCAAGAAAATATTAGCAAATTGAGTCCATCGAATATAAAACTAATTATACATCTTAACTAAGATTTATTCCAGTTATGCAAGGTTAGTTGAACATTTGAAAATCAATTTAACCCACCATAACAACACGCTAAAGAGGCAAAACCATATAATGCAGAAATATCATTTCACAAAATCCAATACCTATTCATGATTTAAAAAAAACTTTCAGCAAACTAGGCATGGAAGAAAACTTGTTCAACTTTATAAAGAACACCTGAAAAAAAAAAACGTTAAGCTGAATCATACTTCGTGGTGAAATAATTGTTTCCTCCTAAAATCAAGGTGAAGGTATCCGTTCTTACCACTTTTATTTGACGTAATATTAGAAATCCTAACCAGTACAATTAAGAAAAAAAAGGAAACAAAAAGCCCACAGAACGGAAAGAAAGAATTTAAACTGTCTCTATTTGCAGATAACTATTCATTATGCGGAAAATCCCAAGGAATTAAAAAAAAAAAAAATCTCCTACCAATAATGAGTTTGTCAAAGTCTACAGGACACAAGATCAACATGCAAAAAAAATCAATTTTATTTCTATATACTAGCAACAGACTTGCAAAACAAAATAAAACTATTCCCATTTAAATATAAAATAGTAAAAGCACTCTGGAAAATTATTTGGCAGATTCTTAAAAACTACACATGCACATACCATAAGACGTATCAATGTCATTCTTGGACATTCATCCCAAAGAAATGGAATTTTATGTACACATGAAAACCTGTACATGGATGTTCACACCACCTATATTTTTAATAGGATCAAGCTGGAGACAACGCAAAAATATTTTTACAGGTAAATAAACAGATTCTAGTACATTCATACTATAGAATACTACTTAGTAATGAAAAGGAACCAGTTACTGGTATCAAGTATTCCTGCATGTATTGAAGTAAGTTACTGGTATCAAGTACTCCTGCATGTATTGAAGTAACTTGAATGGAACTCAAGATCATCATGCTTAGTAATAGTGTCATTCTTTCACCAAAGAAAATATACATATGATAAATAAGCATATGATAAGATTCTTGGCATCATATATCATTAGGGAATCACAGATTAAAACAACAATGAAATACCACTTTCATCTATTACAGTGGCTAAACTCCAAAACATTGACAATACCAAATGCTGATGAGGATGTGGAACAACAGGAATTCTCGCACATTGCTGCTAGTAATGCAAAATGATACAACCAGTTTGGAAGACAGTCTGGCAGGTACTTACAAAACTAAACATACTTTTACTGTATGATCCAGCAATCACACTCGTTGGTATTTATCCAAATGAGTTGAAAACTTATTTACAAGCAAAAACCTACACAAAAATGTTTATAGCAGCTTAGCTCATAATTCCCAAAACTTGGAAGCAACCAAGATGTCCTTCAGTAGGTGAATAGATAACCTGTGACACATACAAATAATGGAATATTATTCAGCACTGAAAAAAATGAGCTATCAGACGACCAAAAAAAAACATGGAGGAATCTTAAATATATATTGCTAAGTGAAAGAAGCCAATCAGAAAAGGCTACAGATCATATGGTTCTAATTATATGACATTTTGGAAAATGCTACATAAAGACTAAAAAGACTAGTGGTTGCAAAGGGCTTGGAGGAAAAGAGGGAGAGTTAAGTAGGTGGGCCACAGGGGATTGTTAGGGAAATGAAACTATTCTGTAATGGTGGATACAATGCATCATACATTTGTCAAAACCCATAGAACTGTGCAACACAAAGAGTGAACCCTAATGCAAACTATGTACTTTAGTTAATAATAATGTATCTAATATTGGCTCATTAGTAGTAACAACTGTACCACATTAATGCAAGATGTTAATAATAGGGGAAACTGGGAGGGAGAGGAGGAAAAGAATATATAGGAACTCTGTACTTTCTCCTCAATTTTTCTGTAAACCTAAAACTACTCTAAAATATAAACTCTATTAATTTTCTAAAAGCCAATTTTAAAAGTTACATAGTATATAATTACAATTATGTAATATTATCAAACTGACAACCATAGAGATGGAGAACAGATTCATGGTTTCAGAGAAAGAGGGATGGATACTACTATAAAGGGGTAACATGAGGGATTTTATATTTATGGTGATTGATCAGTTCTTTGTCTTGATTGTGATGGTGATTACACAAATCTATACATGGGATTATATTGTGTAGAACTATAGACATAGACACACACAAAAAAGAGTGCACATCAAACCATTCCTTTATTGTTGCAATATAATAATATTAATGAAGTTTATGGTATAGTTAACATTGTACCACTGTCATATCAGAATTCCCGTTGGGTGACTCTAAGTAAAAAGTTTTTTTCAGAGTTTATAGGTCTCTATGTATTTCCTGTGAGCTTATTATTTGCAACTTCCCATGAGTTTATTATTTCAAAATAAAAAAATTTTAAAGATCAACTAGGACTTTTTCTATTTTCATTTAAAATACCCAGCATTCAAACAGCAATTACCATTAATAAGATAAGACTCAGAAAGGAAAAGAAAATACTAGAAAAAGTCTCAGATGCAATCTATGTACTGTAATAACTGCATAGCCAATTAAATAATGATGATTCATTTTTTAAGAAAATAGACATAATGGAAATGTTCATACAATACTGGAATCTATAAAAATGAAAAAATAGATATTCTAGAATTAAATATGTCATAACTGGATTTCAAGATGTAATAACTGTAACTAATAGCACAGGCCATCAGATACCAGTAAAGATACATATGATTGCAACAAAATAATTAACAAACTTAACCTAAATGACATACTTAAAACATAACACCCCAAAGTGCAAGAATTGCATTTTTTGAAATGCATATTTAACCTAAACAAAATTTACTGTAGAATGGGCATGAAGCAGACCACGCCAATTTCAAATGATTCAAGTCAAAATATATTCTCTGACCACAATTTAATTAAGTTAGAAAAAAATAATAACAAATAGAAAATCACCTCAATTTGGAAATTAAGCAAATCAATTCTAAATAAATCATGGTGCAAAGAAGAAATCCAAATTAAACTAGAAAATATCTTGAACTACCTGAAAATGAAAATATGGCAAATCAAAATTTCTGGGACACAACAGAGCCATTATCAGAGAGAAATTGATAGGCTTACATACATATGTTTGAAAAGAAGTAAGTATATAAATCTGTGATCTAATTATACATCTAAAATAGTAGAATAAAAGCAAGTTAAAACCGAAGAAAGTAGAAAGAACAAAATAACAAATGTAAAATCAAAAATCAACGAAATAAAAAATCTATAATAAAGAGGCCCAGCAAATACAAAAGTTGGCTGTATGAAAGAACCAATGAAAATTAAAAGCCTGATGAATAACAAATGAAAATAACCAAATAACTAATGTTAGGAATGGAAAGGAGGGCATCATTACAGATCCAATAGACACTAAAGAGAGAAGAGGTATCATATTTTTAAAATGGACTTTATGCCAAAAAACATGAAAATTTAGAAAAACATATTTCTTTGAAAACATAACTTAAAACTGACAAAAGAAGGTAATTAAAAAATCCCAATACTCCTATAATTCTTAAATAAATTGAATCTATCACTAAAGACTTTCCCCCAAAGAAAGCTTGAGTCCCAGATGGCATTACCAGTGAATTCCTCTCAACATTTAAAGAATAAATAGCATCAGTCTTACATAATATCTTCCAGAATGTAAAAAAAAAAATAGTTTTTCATCCCAATTCATTTTTCAAGCTAACATAACCTTAATCCCAAAATCTCACACAAACTTGACAGAAAAAAAGAAAATTGATGGCCAATCTCACTTATAAATGTGGGTGTAAAAATTTTAAAACTCACACATATACACACACATGCATACACATAGTTCCCATCCTGTGTTGCAAAATAACACGAAGAGTAGGATTTATACAAAGAATAAAAGGCTGGTTTAACACTTGAAAATCAATCAATGCAGTTCACCATATTAACAGAATAAAGGAGAAAAATATATGATCAACTCAATAGATGTAGAAAAAAATCTGATAAAATTCAATACCCATTCATGATTTTTTTAAAAAGTCGTTGCAAACTAAAAATAGAAACTTCCTTAATCTGATAAAGGGTGTTTTAAAAACTCTATAGTGAAAATCACACTTAACGGTGAAATAATGAGAAATCTCCCCCTAAGGTCAGGAATGAAATAGAAGATGCCTATGATCCCTGCTTACATTCAGCATTGTACTAGAGGTCTTAGGCAATACAACAAGACAGGAAAAATATGAAATTTGTAAAAACTTAAAATCAAGAAATGAGAATTAAATTATTTGCAAAATCAATGAAGCTACAGATAAATTAGTAGCATTAATAAATGAATTCATCAATACCTCTGAGCACAAGATCAATATTCAAAAATTGATTATATTTTAAATATCACAAAAATCTTTAGAAAGTGATTTTTTTACAAAGATACATTTAAAGTAGCATCAAATAACATTAAAAAATAAAAACATAATAAATGGACAGATATACCATGTTCCGAAATTAGAAGACTATAATTTGTAAAAATAATAATTATCCCAAAATTGACCATAGATTTTGTGCGATTGCAAAACAAATTCCAAGAGGTCCTTTACTGTGTGGGAATTGGCAACCCGATTCTAAAATTTAGAAGGAAAAGGACAAAGAGGGATTATACTACCAGATAAATTAATTTCTTAACTTTTGAATATCCACATAGAAATGAATAACTCTTGAATCCTACCACACACTATACAAAGAAATTAATTATATTGATTGATATGGCTTGGCTCTGTGTCCCCAAACAAATCTCACCTCAATTATGATCCCCATAATTCCCACATGTCAAGGGCGGGACCAGGTGGAGGTAATTGGATCCTGTCACCCTGTGAAGAATGTGCCTGCTTCTCCTTTACCTTCCACCATGATTGTAAGTTTCCTGAGGCCTCCCCGGCAATGCGGAACTGTAAGTCAATTAAACCTCTTTCCTTTATAAATTACCCAGTCTCGGGTATGTCTTCATAGCAGAGTGAGAATGGACTAACACATTGATATTTACATATTATACACACACACACACGAAAGGCACCTATATATACAATTAATATATACCTTTCGTTATATAGGTACAGTAAGCCCTCACCATAATGTTGTCAATAGGTTCTTGGAAACTGCAATTTTCAATGAAACAACATACTGTAAGCCATAGATATTTACTCTTGTTTATATCAGTTAGCTTATGGTAAAATTGGTTTTGTTATACAGTATGCTGTTTCCGTGAAAGTCATAGTTTCCAAGAGTCTATTGATGCCATTAAGCAAAGACTTACTGTATATATATCGTTAAATATATATGTGTGTGTTTGTATAATGTAAAACAATAGAGCTTCTAGAGGATAACATAGGATAATATCTTCATGATACTGAGGTAGGCAAGTATTTCTTAAACAGAACAAAAAAGTATTAACCATAAAGTAAAAGTCTGATCAATTGGACTAAATTAAAATTAAGGATATCTGTTCATCAAAAGACAATAAAAATAAGAGTGAAAAGGCAAGCCCCATGGAGTGGGAAAAGATATATGCAATACATATACTTGACAGAGGACTAGTATTCAGAATACAAAGAACTATAAATCAGTAAAAAACAAATTGAGACAATTGAATAGACTAATGAACAAATGATTTGAATAAACTTTTCAAAAAATGTTTAAGAACATCCAAATGGCAAATAGCATATGAAATTTTGATCAATCTCATAAGTCATCAGGGAAATGCAAATCTAAATTACTATGATGAGATACCAAAACAAGCATATTATAATACCTAAAATTTAAATATATAACAGTAGTAATTGGTGACAGGATGGAGAGCCATAAGATCTTTCACACACTGCCAGTGGATATGTAAATCTGAACAAAAACTTTGGAAACTTCTTGGCAGTATCTAATAAGTTGAAAATATGCATACCCTATGACCCAAAAATTCTCATCCTAGTTATACAGACAACAAAATGTGGACATGTATTCACCAAAATAAATGTATACAAATGTTTTATTGCAAAATTACTTATAATAGTATCAAACGAGATACAACCTAAATGTCCATCAACAGTAGGAGTGATATGTAATTGTGGCATATTTATAGAGGAGAATACTACATAGCACTAAAAATTAATGAACTATAGCTGTTGCAACAACATGGATGAATCTCAAAAACATGTTGAATAAAACAAGCCATGCACAACAAAGTACATACTGGAGTACAAAAGAATATTATTCCACTTATACAAAGTTTAAAAACAAGTGAAACTCGTATAAGAAATCAGGATATTAGTTATCTTTGTGGGGGGAGTATGGTCAATGACCAAGAAACACACAGAGAGATGGTTCTTGTGTGTTAATTTTTTTAATTTTCTGATCCTGATAGTGGTTACACTTAATACAAATGCATTCAGCTGTACAATTAGGATTTTGCATTTTTTCCATATATGCTATACTTCAATTTAGAAAGTTTACTTTAAACAAAACATCTATTGAAAAGAAGACCTGAGTAAATGGAAATACAGCACGTTTCTGACTGGAGAGAGCGAATTATTTTATAGATACCAATCTTTTCAAGATTTTCTATAATGTAATGTACTTCTAATAAAATTCCCAACACAATATTCTTAAAGATTGAGGAAATGTTGCTCATAGGACACAAAATTTCAGTTCAACAGTAGGAATGAATTTAAGAGATCTATTATACAACATGGTGACAATAGTCCACAACAATCTATTGTATATTTGAAACTTGCTAGAAGAGTAGATTTCAAGCAATCTCACCAAAAGGATGTGAGGTCATACATATGTTAATTAACTCTATTTAGACATTCCACAATGTATACATATTTCAAAACATCATGTTGTATGCCATAAATATGTACCTTTTTCATTTGTCAATTAAAATAAATTTAAAACTTGTCAAGCTTAACGTTTATAAGAAAATGTTTGTAATTATATTTTGAAAAATGCTATGAGAAGATATTTCATCTAATAATGAACAACAAATACTATAAAACTAAAGAAATGAAGCATTGTAGTACTAGAATATTTGTGTGTCATGATGTGTATGCACAAAATCACTGGTGATAGGTGTTGCCTCCTCAGAGGGGAACTTGTTGACACTTGGGCACAAATGGTAAAGAGATTTACTTTTCACTGTAGACAATTTTGTACTGAATTATGACCCTTGTGCACGAATTATTTATTTTTAAAAACTTGAAAAATGTAAAGTTTGGTACTGAGATAAAAATGGAAAAAGAATAAGTGAAATTAAATCAAGGGTTCCAGGAACAGATTCATATGTATACAGGAATTTAGTGTAGGATGAAAGAATAATTTATGACCAATGAGGAAATTATGAAGTATTCAATAAGTTGCACTGGACAAATGTATCCTTTTAGAAAATACAGTTAGGCCTTTATGCACAATGGAATAAAATGCTACTAAATGTGAACAACAAATACTGAATATATTAAAATATTTAGAAGCATATTTTTATGAACTTGGGAAAGATGAACATATTTCTGTACATTAATTTTACACTTCTCTGTAACAAAAAAATCAATGAAGTGAGAGCTAAGCAACAGACTAGGGTTTAGAAGAAAATATTAACATTCCTGATATATGAGGAGCTAATATGAATCAGTAATTAAAACATCAAAGAAAATACAAAATTGAAAAAAGAATGTGGACAAATAATTACCAAGGGAATATTACAAATGGATAACAAATGTAAAAATGTATTCAACCTCAATAGCAATCATAAAAATACACACTAAAACAACAACATTTTAAAACTGTGAGAGGATAACTAATATATTAGTTTAAAAGTTAGCTATTTTAGGGTTGTGGGAAAAGAACATGATTCATAGGGATTGTAATAAGAACTATTTTTGTGTTGTGTATCTTTATTTTTCATTTTGTTTTTGAACTGTGTGATTGAATTAATTTTCTCTAGATCCCAGCATTCTCCCAAAATCAAATAATCTTCCATCATTCCCTATCTCAGTGAACAGTACCATCATCTACCCAACTGCAGAATCAGAAACTGACAAGTCATCTTTCACATCTCCCTCTCCAACAGCCCCCATGTCTACTTCGTCTAACTTTTTATCAATTTTACCCCCAACACCCTCTCAAAAATGTTTATTTCTCTTCACATGTTTCACCACAACACTAGTTCAAGCCATCACAAACTCATTCTTGGCCACTGCTAAAGCCTCAATCACACAGTAACTAATCATCTACTTTGTATATGACACTGTGCTAACTAGTTTTCTGGAATCTACTGTTGTCTCCTTCTAATCCATCCTACATACTGTAGTCAAGTTTAGCATTTCATAACCTGATTTGTCAGCAGCTCCACAACTACTTGAAATGCTTCAATGACTTCAAGAGTAATCTTAAAAATAATGAAAATTGTTTTTACTTTTTGTTTGGCAATAATTTCAAACTTCCAAACAAATTCCAGAAATAGAACATACTCTTTGTCCATATTCACAGTTTCTTAACATTTGTCACATTGTATCTGTATACCTGTAAATACTTCATTGTATGTTTTCTTTTTCTTTTCTTTGTCTTTTTTCTTTCTTTCTTTTTTTTTTTTTTTTTTTTTTTTTGAGACAGGGTCTCAATCTGTCATCCAGGCTGGAATGAAGTGGCACAATCATGGCTCATTGCAGCCTTGACCTCCTAGGCTCAAGCAACTCTCTCACCTCTGCCTCCTGAGTGGCTGAGGCTACAGTATGCTCCATCATGCTCAGCTAATTTTTTTTTTTTTTTTTTTTTGTAGAGATGGAATCTTGTTATGTTGCCTAGGCTGGTATCAAACTCCTGGACTCAAGCGATCACCTACCTCAGCCTGCCAAAGTGCTGGGATTACAGGTGTGAGCCACCATGCCTGGCCTGTATTTTTCTAAAGAACAATATCATACTTGTACATAACCCACTTATATACAATTACCAAAATCAATAAATTTATCATTGATACAACACTATCATCTAATCTAGAATCCTTATGTAAGTTTCACCAGTTGTCCCAATAACGCTCTCTATAGTGATTTTACCAGCCTAGGTAAATGTGTGATCCAATGTAGGATCACATCTTTGGTTATCATATCTCTTTAGTCTCCTTTACTCTGGAACATTTTCCCAATTTTTCTTTGTCTTTCATGAAAATGAAATTTTTAAAGAGAAAAGATCAGAAAGTCCCTCAATCTGAGTTTGCCTGATGTTTTCTCATGATTAAACTAGGGTT
The DNA here is from genome assembly GCF_000951045.1 of Mandrillus leucophaeus. Lineage (NCBI taxonomy): Eukaryota > Metazoa > Chordata > Mammalia > Primates > Cercopithecidae > Mandrillus > Mandrillus leucophaeus. The sequence goes on along the minus strand of NW_012101390.1, from coordinate 255,721 downwards.
ATGGGTTTGGGGAAAGAACACTATGTGAGTAATTTTGTGTCCTTAGTGCGTCACATCAGGAGACACATGATTTTTTTTTTTTTTATGTTGTGATGTTATGTTTGATCGATTGGCTAAAGCAGTGACTTTAAACTGCTGTCCTGGTTTCTGCTTATACTCTCTCACCTGGAGGAGAGCTGTCCTGATCTGCTTCTCTATTCTTACTCTGTCCCCTTTCCTTGATGTACTTCTTAAATAAAATATGTTTCTTCCCATCTCAGAGCCTATGTGTAGGCCCAGAAAATTCTTCCTCATCTCAATTTGCACGGCAGGCTCCTTTTCTTCCTGTAGATCCAGGTTAAATAGTATCATTTTAGAAATCTCATCTCCTTTGCTTTCCACGAACACAGAACTTTGTGTGTTTTCTTTTTTTTTTTTTTTTTTTTTTTTTTGGAGACGGAGTCTTGCTGTGTCGCCCAGGCTGGAGTGCAGTGGCCGGATCTCAGCTCACTGCAAGCTCCGCCTCCCGGGTTCCCGCCATTCTCCTGCCTCAGCCTCCCGAGTAGCTGGGACTACAGGCGCCCGCCACCGCACCCGGCTAATTTTTGTATTTTTAGTAGAGACGGGGTTTCACCGTGTTAGCCAGGATGGTCTCGATCTCCTGACCTCGTGATCCACCCGTCTCGGCCTCCCAAAGTGCTGGGATTACAGGCTTGAGCCACCGCGCCCGGCCTTTGTGTGTTTTCTTCCTAGGACTTCTTATAATCCCCAATTATTTATTTATGTAATTAAAATTATAATGTCTGTCTTCCCCTACTAAACTATAAATTCCACAAGAGCAAGATTCTTTTGTTCTGTTTTGTTTACTCTTATATCATCTTCTTTTTACATAGTACCTGGTGCATCAGCAATCAACAAACATTGGTTGCAGAAATGAGGAGCTAGTATTATCTAATGCCATCCAAGAAAGATCAGATTCTCTTCCTTAACTCAGAATCTGGCATTTTAAGACACAACCAACAGTAAAGGAAACACTTCTGAGTCGCACAGAAACCAAGTTCAAATCCCAGATCAGAATAACTGCATATGACCTTGGACTTCCTCATATGCGAATAGTGGATACCATCACCTACCTCACTGGGTGGGTAGGATTATATTCTTGTAAAACAAACTAGAATAATGCTTAGTATGTAAAGGAGGCTGCATAAGTGATAGACAGGGCTAATCTTCTTTCTGGATTAAGAGATATCCAGTCTTCACAAGAAGCACTCTTACAATCATACTGCTTAGTTTGATATGTATTCACAAGCACAGGTGAATTGATTAACTTGCCAGAGAACTCAAGTCTCTAACAGTCAACACTTCATACTCAATTCTACTCTAGATCCGACCCTGTGGTGGGCATTGTGAAATTCTATCTCACTTATAAGAATTCCCTTAATGAAAATCAGTTTCTCCAAACAGGTAGGTATACCTCCACTGTACTTTCTCTGTCACTTCCTTTCTCCATACTTTCTTCGCTGCATTCCTTATTCTAAGTGGTTTAGCGTTAGTTGTTTCTATGTGTCTGAGTTTATCTCCCACTAGATTTTGGCAGAATAATAGTAACAGTAAAATGATAACGATAACAGCAAATATGTCTATAACACTTAACTATCACATTTCATCTAAGTTGCCACAAATTTTTAGATACAACAATATTTTTTATGCCACTAGCACATAAAATGTGCTGCCAAATAAACAATGATATGTCATTGATAGCTAAGAGTCATCCTGATTTGGGAAATATTAAAATATGGGAAGAGACTGGGCTTCTTAAAATGAATGAAACATGATCTGTGTTAGGCACTGTTCTAAGCACTTTACATTTATTAAGTTATTTAACCCTCACAATAACCCTATAAGGCAGGTATGTCATGCTGCCTCTTCATTACTGTTCTCCATCTCCTTTGGCACCACCATAGATGAAGTCATCATTATTATCTCTCATCACCTAATTTTCCCTCCATAGCTACTTTTGACTTCTTTGACAATGAATCCATTGCTTGCTGCCAGAATTAGCTTTGAAACCTGCACATCTGACTATATCATTCCCTGTTTAAAGTCCTTTAATGACTCCTCTATGACCTTGGAATAAGGCTCAAACACTGCATTATACTCTATATCTGTATTTTCACATCTCATTCCGTACACTCCAGCCATACTGACCTTCTCTTACTTCCTAGAATGCAGCATGAATTTTACCATTATCAGAGCCTTCACGCAAACTTTCCCTCTTCCTAGAATATTTTCTTACCCATCTCTATCCCTATCACTACTGAAATGGCAAACAGCTATGGATCTTTACATTCTAAGCTTGAACATTACTTCATTAAAGAAAATTTACCTGTCATGTTCCCCACTAACCTAGGTTTGCTTTTTAATTTCTTTATAACACTTGCCGCTACTTCTCCATAGCATTTAGCTCACCGGAAAATTACTTTTTCAAAGTATGCCTTCCCTTTTAGATTGTGAACTCCAAAAAAGCAGGGGCCAGGTCTATCTGAGTCACCATTATATCCTTAACTTCTAGCACAGTCAGCTGATATATTTCACATACTCAATAAATAGATGTTAAAATGAAAGCTAAAACTTTCTGTTTCTCACCAAGAAAACAACAAATGTCCAAGGAAGAGGTTCATGAAGTAGAACTTGAATTTATCTGAGTTCTGCAAAGATCACTAATGCAAGATCTCTAATAAGCAAACACTGAATTTGTCAGCTCTGGCCACAACATCTACAGCGAAATCCTGGCTGGGGCTTCAACACACCAAAACATCTGGAGTGCTGTCACCCATCCATATGTATTGCTTATATTACCCTAAGCATCTTTTTATAAGAATACAGGTAATAGCTAAAAGTATTCTTGTACTTGCCCCTGTAATGTACTTGGCAAAGCAATGACACCACTTAGAGATTCACAGACCTACCAATTAGAAACAACAATTTAAGAATTAAATCACCAAGGAAGGAGAGACACCCTGTCTCATTTGTATAATCTCCGCAGGCTGCTGGCCCGATATACAACTGGCCCCATCCTAACAGTGCACTGACTCATAGTCCCTTCTAACTCAGCACCCAGATTCCAAAACATGCACCCTGCAGACAGTGATTCAGAGCCCTGGCTGCTATGCGGCGGTGTCCTTCCTCTCATCCAAAGAGATACTCTCAATAGTAGTCCCTGAGGCTGCAGTCAGACAGATGAAGCTGTACACTAAAGAGTAACTGCAGATTTGTAGTTTGTCCCCAGGGTACAGGAGCTATAAACAGGAATGTGCAATGTGCATAGTTCAGGCAACCTGCCTTTATCTAAAAGTGGAGAATCTACAGACTAGACATAAAAACAGAGGAGGGTTGCATTAATATATACCAATTTCAGCCTCCAGCCCCTACTGAGCCTGTAACCAGGAGCATTGTTGTAGCACGGATACTGCCCAGGATCCCCAAATGCTTCTGTCATTTATAGATTCCTAAACAGGCACTCAGAGAGCAGGAGGAAATCACACCACAAGTAAAGATGACAGTGAGTTCTAAAATTGAGTATTTACTTATTTCTGCTTGGGTGTTAATGCAGCTGGAATGCCACTTGTACAATGAGATACATTTTTTGCAAACACTTGGCAAGCATACACCCACTACCCAAGAGCAAGGGAGGTTTTTTTTTCTCAAGCTAGTCCCAGCTGAAAACTGAGAAAGATGGATTGAAAGCAAGGCAGAAATTGAAGAAAAACAATAGACCACTGAAAATGAAGAATACACTTAATGGGTCACCAATGTGGAAAGCAAAGAAAGAAAATGGAGTGATTGATTATGGGATCCCAGCACAAAAACACAGCCAAGCCCTTGTGTCACTGGAATAAAGCAGAAGATTGGAGATTAAATAAGAAAGAATTGAATTTAAAAAGAGGCAAAGAGAATACCTGAGTCCACATAGGTGAGTGAGACAGGTCAGGAAAACTGGTAGGAAATAAATGTAAAGAGAAATGCAGGGAAAAGTACAAGTTCAGTCAGACTTCCTAATGTTCGCTAAATATTCCATCCACTACTTCTATTAATCTACCTCCAATATACCTCTCAAACCCATTGTCTCCTCTCTCTCTCTCTCCCTCCCTCCCTGCCTCTCTCTCTCTCCAGATTACCATTTTAGCCAAAGCAGCATCACTGGCTGCACATTCACTTCAGCTGCCCTTCTGCAGCATTAATCTATTCTTCACACAGCAACCAGAGGGGGCCATAAAAATGCAAATCAGATTGCTTTACTCCCTTGCTTAAAACTATTCAAAGACTCCCTACTGCTCTTGGGGAAAAGACTAAACTCTTGAATTTGACCTACAAGGTCCTTTAAGATTTAGCCAAATCCTATCTCTCCAGCCTCAACTCACACTACTCACTGACAGTGCCACATCAGACCCCTTCCACTACTTCCAGTGCAATGGCATCATGCCTTCCCACCTTAGAGATGACTTCAAACCATGGCAAAACCTCCACTAGCCCCATTCACCCCTCCTGAAACAATCAGAACCATTGTCTTCAACCTAAAAATGTTTTGTCATCTTAATTTTCCTATTTCCATTTAAAGTTCAAACATCAATCTGGCAATCATGACTTCTTCACACTCCTGTCCTCTTTTCCTCCTGTCTGTCACAATAAGACTCTCCTGCTAAGGTAACCATTGCCACTGACCTGACCTACAAAAATTCCTTTGACACCAATAGGAGCCCTAGTTTAAGGCAAGTCCAATGTTCCTGATCCCAGAGTAAAAAACACCTGTCTGCTTAACCTAACCTGAGTGGATCCATTATCTCTGTTGCTTCACAACATAGACTGATACTCAGATATGTGAATGTTGCAATCTATGATTACAAATTAAATATAGAAAACTAAAAAAGAGAATTCTTCATAACTAAGTCCCCAAATGGTGAGTAGCCATTATTTGAAGGAGAATTTATTATCCATCTAAAAATCCTGAAGGATTATCATGTCAAGCTAGTAATTTAAGTTCACACAGGAAAAAAATCCCCCTCTCTCAGCTTCAAATGTAGAATGTAGTGATGACAACTAAATCATAAAACATACATTAAAAAATAAAAACACAACCACAATTGTTAAAGAAAAGATAAAATATGTCCATGCAGCCGAAACAGAAAAATAAACTTAGCAATAGGCTGGAGATGGGGTTGGAGAGGATAAAACCACTTACTCACTGGGAAACAGGAAGAGGCAGCCAGAAGTTCAACTACTGTGGGGTAACATAAACCAATAATATTGAATATATGGTAGGGTAGCAAAGCTAGATCATTGCAGGAAACCAGAAGATGAGGCAGGGACTGCGAGGCAGAATAACCCTAAAAATGCTATGACCAGCACAGGAAGCTGAGACTGGTAAATGGGGTGTTGCCCAGGTAGGCAGTAGAGATAGTTATATAACTAAGACTCGCATCATGCCAAGCACTGCCTCAAAAACTCGACCTTTGAAAAGCCCCAAACTGACAACATAAAAAGTGGTTCTGAACTAGGGTCTGATCACAGTATTGCATCTATGAAAAAAGAACAAGTTGCCATAAAAAAGGGAAATTCGAAAGATAGATGTTTTTAAATCATTACAATGTAAAATCATAATACAGGAAATGCAAAACTCTATAGAAGTGTGGGGAGATAAAGTTGAAGATATCTTCCAAAATACAGAGCATTTAGACAATGAGATGGACGACAGAAAATGTAAGAAAATAATAAAATCAGCCTAGTAGGGCCAATGTTAAAATAGTAGGAGGGAAAGGGATAGAGACAGAGATAGGGACAAAGAGCTAGTGTGAGAGTAAGTCAATGAGAGGGAAAGAAAGAATAGCAATTAAATAATTTTCTTTTAAATCCCATAGGCTTTTTTTTGGAAAGTCAACTGAATATCAGCACAATGGATGAAAATAGATCCACAAGAACCTGTAACAGTATTAGAACACAACAGATGAAAAGAATATCCTACATGTTTCAAGAGAAAGAAAGATGAAATTGAGCACAGATGTTCAAGAATAATTTCAGACTTCCTAGCAGATACTCTGGAAGCTAGAAGGTAGTGGAGCAATGTTTTCAACTCAAGAGAAACAGAAAGGAAATCTAAGGATAGTGATAGAGATTCCAGGATGATACCTATGAACAAAACAGAGAGAGAAGCCAGTCCAAATTGTAATAGGGGAAAAGAGTAAGGAAACAATTTCAATAAGAAGATAAAACTAATAAAATATCTTTTGTGTCTGCATTTACTGAGAAGACATGTCAACACTGGAAGGGAGCTTGAGCTTGAAGTAGTGGTAAGTACATAAATGATAAGCACATTTTAAAAAGATAATTATTCCAATGAAAGCAAAACTAAACTTTGCACAGAAAATGAAAAGTAATACTATTATATATGGTAGACAGAATAATGGCCTTCCAAAGATGAGACTGTTCTAATCCCCAGAACCTGTAAACATGTTATGCTACTGGAAAAAAAGTGATTAAATAGCAGATGGAATGAAGGATGCTAATCAGTTAACCTCATAATAGGTTATTTTGGATTATCTGAGTAAACACAATGTAATCACAAGGGTCCTTAAAAGTGGAAGTGGGAGGCAGAAGAGTCAGAAGTGGGAGGCAGAAAAGTCAGTGTCAGAGTGATATGATGTGAAAACGACTTGCCTGGTCATTGCTGACTTTGAAGATGGAGGAAGGGACCAGGAGCAAAGGAATACAGTAAGTCTCTAGAAGCCGGAAAAGTCAAGAAAACAAGTTCTCCTCAGAGCTTCCAAAAAGGAACACAGTCCTGCCAACGTCTTTATCTTAGCCCTGGAAAACCTGCAAAACTGTTAAAAAACTAAATTTGTGTTGTTTTCAGTCACTAAGTTTGTGGTAATTTATTACAGCATCTATGGAAAACTAATACAACATGTTATCTGGTTCAGCTATAAGTGGCATTGATATGGTCATAATAACACAAACAAAAAATTAAATCAATGTTATACTGAAATTAAAAGAGTATGGGGATGGGAGAAGAAACTTACATATGTTGTACAAGTAAGACAGATTTCAAAGAATCTGAACACTTATCTTCCAGAGTAGGAAATTAATAAATTTGCACAAACATTTAAAATTAAGATGGATCAGTATGTGCATGTTATTTAGAAATACGGTATAAATACCAAAAGAATAATCTGAAATGGTTGAACATGGTTGCTTCTAGGAAGCTGGGCAGGGATCTGCTGTTGTTTTTAACAAATCTTGGATAAATACTTGATTTTAAATTAAGACCTCATATACTTTTAACAAAAAGCAAACTTAAAAACATAATAAGCTTTTAATAAAAAACAAAACTTGTTTAAAATCATAAAAGAATATTATGAACAACTTTAACCATTACGTTCAAAAACTGAAGAAACTGACAATTCCCTAGGAAAACAAAAAGCAAATAGCAAACAAAAAACAAAACTAATGGATTACAACAGAAATTGAACCAGGAGGTTAAACATCAAATCTCCCTACTAACACTTTGCATGCAATCAAAAAAGAATGGGATCACATCAGGATCCAAAATCAGTTTTGTTAAACTATTAAAAAATAGTTCTTATCTTCTGCAGACAGTTCCAGAAACCGGAAAAAGATGAAAGCTATAAAAACTATCTTTTAGCTTAATGCAATATTCTTATCAAAATTGAACAGTATTGGTAATATCAACCTAACAACCTAGATGCAGGTTTTTAAAGGGAAAACAAATAAATCTAGCCACATATGATCTGTAATCAAGCAGATTTTTCTCTGAAATGAAAGGACAGCTTAATATTGAATAACCTATCAGTGCAATTCACAGTTCCAAAAAAGATGAAGCAGAGAAAAGAAGTTGAATTACCACTAGTAATTTTAAAAAATAGATTAACATATTATAAAAAAAAGAAGTATAAGAGCATCTCAATAGATGAAGAAAACAATCATGCAATGAGATTTTCCTCTCATTCATGGTAAAAATTTTAGCAAATTAGAAATACAATGAAATATTTTATTTGATGAATAATATCTACAAAAAACCTAAAGGAAATGCCATACACAATGGAGACACATTAGAAACAATCTCACTCAAGTCAGAAGCAAGACAAAGACTGCCCCATCCCTATCAGTAATCAGTGTTTTATTATGTATCTTAGCCAAAATAACAAGAAAAGAAATAATACCTCAACATAAGAATCTTAAAAGGAAGGCAAAATTGTTTTCATTTGTAGGAGAAATGAAAAAAAATTAAAAGAATCAACAAATTATAAGAATGAATAAGAATTTTCAAGAATACTAGATACAAGATCAACTTACAGATATCAATTTGAAAATATAATAGAAAAAAATCCTAATTTAAATGGCCACAAAACAAAAATATAATCATCAAAAACTATGTAATGTAGCTTAAAAAGTACAGATAGGGGTAGTTATAGCATTAAATCTTATATTAGATAAGAAAAACTCAATGGTTTAAGATTCCACTTTAAGATACATGAAAATGAAGAGCAAATTAAATTCAAAGCACACAAAAGGAAGGAAATAATAAAATAAGAGCAGAATTCAATGAAATAGAATGAAGGAAGACCAAAAAAATCAATGAAACTAAGGGCTGGTTCTTTGAAAAGATCAATAAAAGTAGTAAACTTTTACACAGATAATGAGAAAAAAAGATAAAACAAAAATTAGCATTATTGGAAATGAAGACAAGTGGGTCACTATTGATCTTACAAAAATTAAAAGGATAATAAGAAAATATCAACAAATTTATGGAAATGAATTTAATAATGTAGATGAAATAGGCAGAATATTTGCAAGACATAATATCAGTTCTCACTTGAGAAGAAATAGATAATCTGTATAGCTTTTTATCTATTAAATATATTAAATGTATAGTTAAATTCACAGTTAAAAACCTTGGCTTAACTGGCGAATTACACCAAGTGTGATGGTCAGTACTGAGTGTCAACTTGATTGTATTGAAGGATGCAAAGTATTGATCCTGGGTGTACCTGTGAGGCTGTTGCCAAAGGAGATTAACATTCGAGTCAGTGGACTGGGGAAGGCAGACCCACCTTTAATCTAGTGGGCAAAATCTAATCAGCTGTCAGTGAATATAAAGCAGGCAGAAAAACAAACATTAAGAGGCGAGACTAGCCTAGGCTCCCAGCCTACATCTTTCTCCCATGCTGGATGCTTCCTGCCCTCAAACATAGGACTCCAAGTTCTTCAGTTTTGAGACTCGGACTGACTCTCCTTGTTCCTCAAGCTTGCAGACAGCCTATTGTGGGACCTTGTAATCATGTAAATTAATACTTTATTTAATAGACTCCCCTCCCCAACTAATACACCAAGTACTTAAGGAAAAAAGAATACTAATTCTACACAAGCTGTTTCATAAAACAGGGGAAAAAAACACTTCCCAACTCATTTTATGAGACTAGAGTGACTCTTCCAAAACCAAATAAATGCATTAGAAGAAAAGAAAATTAAAGACCAACATATCTAATGAATGCAGACACAAGAAAAAAACTTTAAATAAAAATTAACCCAGATATATATATAACAAGAATAATACATCATGACCAAATAGAATGGTTCTATGGGAAATGGTAGAATGGTTCAAGACTTAAAAGTCAATTACTGTAACTCACCATATCAATAGACTTAGAAAGATCATTTCAATAGATACATAAAAAGCATTTACAAAAATTCAAGATCATGAGCATACATTCATGATAAAAATCCCTCACCAAACTATGGATAGAAGGGAACACCCTCAAGCCTATAAATGGTATGTGATAAAAATCCAAAGTTGGCACCACAGTTAATGATGAAAGACTGAATATTTCCTGCAATAAAATGAAGATCAAGGCAAGGAGATCTGCTGTAACCACATCCATTCAACATTCTACTAGAGGTTCTATCCAGTTCAAATACAGTAAATATATAATGAAATAATATAAATACAGCAAGAAAAAAAGATATGACTTGGAAAATAGGAATTAAAACTGTGTTTACTACCAGACAGCATAATCATCTGCATAGAAATTAGTTCAGCCATTGTGGAAGACAGAGTGGCAATTCCTCAAGGATCTAGAACTAGAAATACCATTTGACCCAGCAATTCCATTACTGGGTATATACTCAAAAGATTATAAATCACTCTACCATAAAGGTACATGCACACATATGTTTATTGAGGCACTGTTCACAATAGCAAATGCCCATCAATGATAGACTGGATAAAGAAAATGTGGCACATATACACCATGGAATACTATGCAGCCATAACAAAGGATGAGTTCATGTCCTTTGCAGGGACATGAATGAAGCTGGAAACCATCATTCTCATCAAACTAACACAAGAACAGAAAACCAAACATTGCATGTTCTCACTCATAAGGGGGAGCTTATGAGAACACATGGACTTAGGGAGGGGAACATCACACACTGGGGCCTGTCAGGGGGTGGGGGGCTAGGGGAGGGATAGCATTAGGAGAAATACCCAACGTAGATGACGGGTTGATGGATGCAGCAAACTTCATGGCACACGTATACCTATGTAACAAACCTGCACATTCTGCACATGTACCCCAGAACTTAAGGTATAATAATAATAATTTTAAAAATACAGAAAATACCAAGAATCTAAAAACAAACAAAACAGCTACTAGAACTAGTAATTAAGTTTTATAAGGTCATAAGATACAATATCAATAGACAAAAATTAATTGTATTTCCATACACTAATAATAAATATCAGAAGTTAAAATTTATAAAAATACCATTTATAATAGCATCAAAAAGCATGTATTACTTAAGATAAATTTCACAAAATATATACAGGACCTATACACTGAAATATACAAAACATTGTTAAGATAATTTAAAGAAGAAATAAACAATAAAACGTTATACCATCTTAATATATCAGGAGACTCAAGATAGTTAAGATGTCATTTCTTCCCAAATTGACCTAAAGATTTAACTCAATCCCAATAAATCTATCAGTAGCATTTTCAGAGGAGAAAGTGAAACGCTGATTCATCAATTTATCTAGAAATACAAAGGACCTAGGATAGCCAAGAACATTTTTTAACTTTTTTTCAAAAATAATCTTTAAATCAAGAACAAAGTTAAAGGATCCACAATGCTTTACTTCAAGATTTACTAAAATGCTATTGTAGTGTCTCAATTCAACAATATTAACATTTTGGGGCAAAGCAATACTTTATTGTTTGAGTAGCTGCCTGGCCTCTACCCACAATATGCCAGGAGCATGTCCCTCCAGTTGTGGTAACCAAAAATGTCTCCAGACATTGCCAAATGTCCCTGGGGGGAATATTGCCCCAGTTGGGAACCACTGAACTATAATAATTGATGCAGCATGTTAGTTTCAAGGTTACACAAATAGATCAAATAAACAGAATAGAGTCCAGAAGTAGATCCATCCATACACAGTCAGTTGATTTTGGACAAGGGTGCCAAGGTAATTCAATGGGCAAAAGATACTCTTGTCAACAAATGGGGCTGGAAAAATTGGACATACATATGGAAAAATATATTATATATGCCTGGAACATTACCTTGCTCCAAACACAAAAGTCATCTAAACATGCACCAAAGGCATAAATCAAAGAACAGAAACTACAAAACTCTAGAACAAAACAAGAGAGAATTATTTTGAACTTAATTAAGACAAAGACTTCTTAGAATACAAAAGGTACAAGTTATACTAGAAAACCCATTAAGAAAATGAAAAGCCACAGGAGGGCAGAAAATATTTTCAAAGCACATATCTTTTAAATAATTTCTATTATATTTAATATTATATATTGTATTATAGAATGACCCAATAATAAGAACACAAATATCCCAATTTTAAAATGGGCAAACGATTTGAATGGACATTTCTCCAAATGAGATACACAGATGGCTAATAAGCACATGAGATAATGTTCAGTATCATTAGTCATAGGAAAATGCAAATTAAACCACAATGAGCTACCACTACACACTCACTGGAAAGACTGACAAGGCAGGATACAAGGCTAATCTTCAAAAGTCAATAGCCGTCCTATATACTAGCAATGAATAACTGGAATTTGAAATTTAAAATGCACTATTTATGTTACCACCAAAATATGAAATGCTTAGATATAAATCTAACAAAATATGTATATGATATCTTTAAGGAGATTATAAAGCTCTGATAAGAGAAATCAAAGAAGATCTAAATACATGGAGATATATTCCATGGTCATGAATAGGAAGACTCAGTATTGTTGGATAGGAAGATTAATTGTTAGTAAGGTCAGTTCTTCTCAACTGATAAATACATTCAATGCAATCCCAACCAAAATCCCAATTATTTATTTTCTAGACATCAATAAACAGATTCGGAAGTTTATATAGGAAGACAAAAGACCCAGAATAGTAAACACTATACTAAAGAACAGGAATAAAGTTAGAAGACTGACACTATCTGATAGGAAACAAGGCAGTGTGGTGTTGGTAAAAGAATAAATGAATATGTCAGTGGAACAGAATAGAGACCCCAGAAATAGATAGACCCACACAAATATAGTCAACTGATCTTTGACAAAGAAGCAAAGGTAATACAAGGGATAAATGATAGTTTTTTCAACAAATGGTGCTGGAATAAATGGCCATCCACTTGCAGAAAAAAGATGAATCTTGACAAAGACCTTACATTCTTAAGAAAAATTAGCTCAACATGGGTTATAGCCAGTAAAATACAAAACCAAAAAACTCCTAGATGATAACATAGGAGAAAAAAGAATGATCCATGAAAGTAAAACCTAATAAATTGACCTTCATTAAAATTTAAGATCTTTGCTCTGTGAAACGCACTGTTAATAGTATGAAAATACATGCCATAGACTAGGAGAAAATATTTGCAAAACATATATCTGGTACAGAACTTATATTGAAAATATATACAGGACTCTTAAACTGAACAATAAGAAAACAGTCCAGTTAAAAATGAGCAAAAGAACTGAAGAGACAGCTCAGCAAAAAAGATAAGATTACAAATAAGCATGTAAAAAGATGCTCAACTCTTACATCGCTAGGGAATTGAACACTAAAACAACAATGAAGTATCACTACACACCTATTAGAATGTCCAAAATCCAAAATGTAGACAACACCAAATGCTAGTAAACATGTGGAGCAATAGGAATGCTCATTTATTGCTGATGGCAGTACAAAATGATATAGCCACTTTGGAAGACAGTCAGGCAGTTTCTTACATAGCTAAACATAGTTTTACCATATGATCCAGCAATTGCACTCCTTGGTATTTACCCAAATGAGTTGAAAACTTATATCCACACAAAAACCTGCTCACAAACACTTATAGCAGCTTTATTCATAATTGCCAAAACTTGGAAGTAACCAAGATGTCCTTCAGTAGGTGAACGGATAAACAAACTGTGGTACAGTCTATGTGTTTATCCACACAATTGAATATTAATCAGCAATAAAAAGAAATGAGTTATCAAACTATGATAATACATGGAAAAATCTGAAATACATATTGCTAAGTGAAAGAACCCAGTCTTAAAAGCGACATACTGTAAGATTTCAACTATATGACATTTTGGAAAAAGCAAAACTAGAGAGAGAGTGAAAAGATCAGTGGTTGCTAGAGGTTCAGGCTGGAGGGAGGGATGAACAGGTATATAACAGGAGATTTTTAGGGCAGAGAAACTATTCTATATTATACAATAATGGTGGATATATGTTACACATTGTCAAAATTCATAGAAATGTAGAACACAAAGAGTGTACACAAATGCAAGCTATAGACATGAGTTAATAATAATATATCAATATCAGTTTATCAATTGTAACAAATGTACCACATTAAAGACGTTAATAATAAGGGAAACTGGAGTAGGGGGATGGGGTAACTCAGTTTAATTTTTTTGTAAATCCAAAACTGTTCTAAAATAAAGTTTATTATTTATTATTATTATTATTATTATTTGAGATGAAGTCTCACTCTGTCACCCAGGCTGGAGTGTAGTGGCGCCATCTCGGCTCACTGGAAACTCCACCTACCAGTTTCAAGTGATTTGATTCTCCTGTCTCAGCCTCCAGAGTAGCTGAGATTACAGACACCCACCACCACCCCAGGCTAATTTTTGTATTTTTAGTAGAGACAGGGTTTCCCCATGTTAGCCAGGCTGGTCTCGAACTACTGACCTCAAGTGATTCACCCGCCATGGCCTCCAAAGCACTGGGATTACAGACGTGAGCCACCGCGCCCGGCCTAATTTTTTAAAGACTGAAAATACCAAGTGGTGGTGGGGATAATGAGCAGCTGAGACTCTTACACACTGCTGGTGGGAATGCAAAATTATATAGCCACTTTGGAGAACAGCTTGACAATTTCTTATAAAGTTAGACATTTACTTTGCATATAACCCCAGAAGTCCCCTTCTAGGTATTTACCTAGCATAAATAAAAATATATGTGAAGCAAAAACCTGTACAAGAACATTTATAACAGCATTGCGACAGCATTATTTATCATGGCTAAATAGTGGGAAAAAAACAAATGTCCCTAAACTGTTGAATGAATAAATTTCTCGGCAATAATAAAGAATAAACAATAATGAAAATATGCAACAACATGGATGAATCCTAAAAGTAAGTGCTAATTAGAAGAAGCCGGACACAAAAGACTACATACCAAATGTTTCCATTGATGTGATAGCATAAAAGAAACAACACTTTGAGGACAGTAAACCTAAGACCTAAAACCATAAAATTCCTAGAAGAAAACCTAGGCAATACCATTCAGAACATAGGCATGAGCAAAGACTTCATGTCTAAAACACCAAAAGCAATGGCATCAAAAGCCAAAATTGACAAAGGGGATCTAATTAAACTAAAGAGGTTCTGCACAGCAAAAGAGACTATCATCAGAGTGAACAGGCAACCTACAGAATGGGAGAAAATTTTTGCAATCTATCCAACTGACAAAGGGCTACTATCCAGAATCTACAAAGAACTTAAACAAATTTACAAGGTAAAAACAAACAATCCCATCAAAAAGTGGGCAAAGGATATGAACAGGCACTTCTCAAAAGAAAACATTTACGCAGCCAACAAACATGAAAGAAAGCTCATCATCGCTGCTCATTAGAGAAATGCAAATCAAAATCACAGTGAGATACCATCTCACACCGGTTAGAATGGCAATCATTAAAAAGTCAGGAAACAACGGATGCTGGAGAGGATGTGGAGACACAGGAACACTTTTACACTGTTGGTGGGAGTGTAAATTAGTTCAACCATTGTGGAAGACAGTGTGGCAATTCCTCAAGGATCTAGAACTAGAAATACCATTTGACCGAGCAATTCCATTACTGGGTATACACCCAAAGGATTATAAATCATGCTACTATAAAGACACATGTACCTGTATGTTTATTGTGGCACTGTTCACAAATACTTAGAACCAACCCAAATGTCCATCAGTGATAGACTGGGTAAAGAAAATGTGGCATATATATACCACAGAATACTATGCAGCCATAAAAAAGGATGAGTTCATGTCCTTTGCAGGAACATGGATGAAGCTGGAAACCATCATTCTCAGCAAACCAACACAAGAACAGAAAACCAAACACTGCATGTTCTCACTCATTAGTGGGAGTTGAACAATGAGAACACATGGACACAGGGAGGAGAACGTCACACACGGGGGCCTGTCAGGAGGTGGAGGGCTAGGGGAGGGATAGCATTTGGAGAAATACCTAATGTAGGTGACAGGTTGATGGGTGCAGCAAACCACCATGGCACATGTATATCTATGTAACAAAACTGCACGCTCTGCACATGTACTTCATACTTATAGTATAATTTTAAAAAAGAAAAGAAAAGAAAAAGAAAATAGATAGATGGTTTCCTGGAATTGTAGGTAGAAGAAAGGAATTGACTGCAAAGGGGCCCAAAAGAATCTGTTATGGTAAGGGAAATTTTCTCTATCCTTATTGTGGTGGCACTGGTGGTAGTGGTTACACAATCATATACATGTGTCAGAACTTAAACTGTACACTTACAAAGGGTAAGTTTTATTTTATGCTAATTATACATTAATAAATCTGACTAAAAAATAAAGTTGACTGGGACTAAATCTAATATGTAAGAATATTATCAATAAATTTACCAACCTTCATCAAAGGTTGCAAAAAGTCCTGAATAAATGCCAAGATATAACATATTCATAAATAGGAAATCTCTGTCAAAAGGATGTCAATTCTTCTTCAAATCATTCTAAAGATTCAATATAATTTCAAGAAAAAAAAATTACTTCCTTGTAATTTGATAATTTCATTTTAAAATTAAGGTAAGTGAGGAAAGGACCAAAAATAAGATGATCCAGAAAAAGAAAGAAAAGTGGTGTGAGTGTGGATGAAGGCAGTGTACAGTAACTTGAATTTACAAATATACAAATATCAAATTCATTATAAAGCATTTGTAAGTAAAACAACACAAATGTAGACAAATAGATTAATGAAACACAATAGAGAGCCAGAAATAGACTCAAACATGTATAAAAATTAGGCAATGTGGTGGAGTTTACTTTCTAAACTAGTTTTGTATAAACGACATTTAAAACAAATAGTATTTTACATGGAAAAAAACTGCTTAATATTTTACATTACATACAAGAATAAAATCCAGATGGATTAAATAACTAAAGGTAAAGAAAATTTCTTGAACTCTTCAACAAAATTTTGGAGGACATTTTTTATGATCACAGTATCAGTTATATCTCTTAAAGCATGACACAAAAAGCACAATTCATGGAGGAAAAGATTGATAAACCTGACATGAAAATTTAAAACTTCTGTAATGATAAAGGACCCCATAAACAAAATAGAAAGCGAAGTAACATTATAGAAGCAGATATATGATATGTATATCTCAAAAATAATTAGTATCCAGAATATATAAATAAGTCTTACAAATCAGTAAGAAGAAGCAACTGAATAGAGAATTAAGCAAATGTGGGTGGCCCTGAGTGTCATGTTTGGAGGGATGTGGAAAGGAATGAAACAGGGGCTAGACACAAAGAAAGTTAAAGGTTATATATAATGTTTTATTTCTTTTATTTAAACATATCAGAAACCAAAACGACAAAATGCTAACAGTCGTTCACTCTAGTAGTATATATGTGGTTACTTGGTCATTGTTTTGAAAGACTCTCTGAGTTTCCCTTAAACTTCCAAAATAAAAAAAGGGAAAAAAAAACAAGAAAATAACTTGTAAACTATAAATTTATAATAATAAACTTGAGCAAAGTAAAAAAAATAGAAGTTAAAATTATAAATACTAATTTTCTGCATAATCAATTAGCAGAAATAATGGTAGAAAGATTCCCTTCACAAAATTAAGAGCATAAAATAAATGTTACTGCTATCCATTCTATACAGATAAATCTAGGCTTAGAGAGGCTACACAGCTAGTAAGTAGAAGAGCTGAGGTAATAAAAATTGTTTTAAAGCTACAACAATATTTAAACTTTGTAACTAGGACAAGAAGAGACAGACTAAAAGAAATGAAGAATAGATAAATTCCAAACAGTATCTACTATATATATTACAATTTGTATATATTGCAGATCAGTGTTAATGAATGAATTATTCAGTGTTTGGTGCTATGAAACAATTGGCAGGGAAAACAATTTAGAAAATTACCTCACACCACACAGCAAAATAAATTTCAGAGGGATTAAACATAAGCAATAAAAACTAAAACAAAATTCATTTAAGCACTTATCCAATTTTGAATGAGGAAGAAATTCTTAAACACGAATTCATCAGAAGAAATTACAAATGAAAAGATAAATATAATTACATAAAATTAAGATTAGTATGCATAAAGGTCTATTTAAAATGTAAACTTTTAAATTTAAACGTTTAAAATGTAAGTGGGAGAATATTTTCCCTACATTTGACAGAAAAAGGTCTAATGGGTCAACTAAATATACATTGCCCATAAAAATTGTAAAAAATGTAAGTTCTTAATGGAACATGTACAAAGATCAAAAATAGATGTTCATAGAAATGAAACAAAATTGATCAAAAAAGTATTCAATCTCATTATAATAAAAGAAACACATATTAAAACAGTAAGGTACCATTTTATCCCTATCATATTGGTAAATATTTTAAAAGAATGACAATAGCCAGCACTGTCATAAGTGTATGAGCAGTAATCAACAATCTTATATAGTGGAACACCTTCACATATATATGAAGAGCCTTTAAAAAATTAGTATCTTCAGACCCAGTAATGCCTTTCATAAAAACTCATCTTAATAATTCATTCAACAAACATTTACTAAGTATCCACAATATGTCAGATCTTATTGTAGGTTCTAGGGGATATAAGGGTGAAGAAAATGGAGAAAAAAATGTCCGTGCTTGAGGGACTTACACCCTAAAACAGGAATCCAGACAAATAGATGTAATGTATCTAGTCTATTAGGTGATGACACAAGCCAAAGGTTTAAAAAAGTAAAGCAAGAAAGGGGAAGAGTAAGTGTTGGAAAAGATGGGTTTGCATTTTTATGTGAGATCGTTTAGAATTCAAATGTGACATTTGAATAAAGATCTAAAAAGGTGAGGTTCAAAGAAGCAAAAATAATTTAAATGATCAATATGTGATCTGTCATACAATTATAGTAGAAATTGAAAACTGAAAAGTATGCAGCTATTAAAAATTGTTTGAAGGCTGCTGAACGATGTGGGGAAATGCTCACAATATAATACCAATGAAAAAGTCAGATCAAAAGACTGGATTAAGAAAATGTGACACATATACACCATGGAATACTATGCAGCCATAAAAAAGGATGAGTTCCTGTCCTTTGTAGGGACGTGGATGAAGCTGAAAACCATCATTCTCAGCAAACTATCACAAGGACAAAAATACCAAACACCTCATGTTCTCACTCATAGGTGGGAATTGAACAATGAGAACACTTGGACACAGGAAGGGGAACATCACAGATTCCTTTTCATATTATCTCTGTATATATCCTATCAGTGTATCTCTCTGGAGAACCCTGATTACAACAATGACATTATAGAATAATCATGTAATATAGAATGAGGCAAACTTGAGTTTGACCTTGAACCTTGCCTCATTTTAGCTGTACCATAAGTTATGTATCTTCTGGGAGTCTTGGTTTCTTCATGTATAACATGAGTAAAATAATATTTACTTGACTGGTTTGCACCAAGAAACAAACAGGATAATATGTGCCAGGCACCTGGCACATCATAAAGTGCTCAACAAATGCACAGTAGATGCTGTCAGTGCCTGCCCTCAACTAGATCTCCTCACCCCTACCATTTCAGTGCACTCCAACCCAACTCCCAACCACCAGCATATGCATTTCCTTGCCTTTCTCCTCCTGCTGCAGCCTGCTTTCCCACCAAGAAGGCAGGCCTGAAATGCCAGGGAACAAATGCTCCCTGGGAGCAGCCCTTGGCAACTAACTATAAGGGCCAGTATGTAAAGACCCTGCTCCCTCGATGCCTGAGTGAGATGGCTTTGAGCTGTATGGTTTACACTGTTCCCAGAGGTTCTCCACTGGGACTAAGCACCAGTCCTCCACACTGATGGCTGGCTTGTGAAATGCCCTTTCTTGGCTGTGTTGCTTCTCTGTCACTCTTCTTCATGCTTCTCCCCATGATCCCTCTTTACCTCCTAACCTACAGTAGTCCTCCTTACGGAGATATGTTCTGAGAACCCCAGTGGATGCCTGAAACTGCAAATAGTACCAAACCCTATATATACTGTATTTTTTCCTATACAGACATATCTATAATTAGGCACAATAAGAGATTAACAACAATTACTTCTAATAAAATAAAACAATTATAACAATAAAAAAAAAGAAAAAGGTCAAAAATAGTACATATAAGATGTGATTCCGGCCGGGCGCGGTGGCTCAAGCCTGTAATCCCAGCACTTTGGGAGGCCGAGGCAGGTGGATCACGAGGTCAGAAGATCGAGACCATCCTGGCTTACATGGTGAAACCCCGTCTCTACTAAAAATACAAAAAACTAGCCAGGGTGGTTGGCGGGCGCCTGTAGTCCCAGCTACTTGGGAGGCTGAGGCAGGAGAATGGTGTGAACCCGTGAGGCGGAGCTTGCAGTGAGCCAAGATCGCGCCACTGCATTCCAGCCTGGGTGACACAGCGAGACTCCGTCTCAAAAAAAAAAAAAAAAAAAAAAAGATGTGATTCCAATTACATAAACACAGAAACACATCTGAAAGGAAATACAGCAAGTTATCTCTGGACTAGGGATTTAGAGGTGATTGCTTTTTTAAAAAAAGTCTCCTCATTTTCAAAATTTTCTGTAATGAGGTTGTTTTACTTTTATAATCAGGAAAAAACAATTTAATGGTAGATATTACAATCTTAAGGTATATTAGAAAATATACACAATTTTTTAAATGGAAATGCTAGCCATTTATGCTTAAAGTACTGGGTCCCATTTTGGACATCATACATTAAGAGGGATACTGAAGATGGAAGTGTCTACTGTAGAAATTTCTCAAAATATGTATCACATAAGCTCAAGAACTAGCAATATATAGACTGAAGAAAAGATGAGAAGAACAACAACAATGGTTAAACATTTGAATGGCCATTATGAAGAAGGGGAACAGCAATTATACAGTATTGCTGTTGCTCCAAGGTGCAAGACCAATAGGTTGAATTCAGAAGACAGATTGCAGGTCAGTATGAAGAATAACTTGCTAACAACCAAGCTGTCTATTATCTGGTGGTGTTAAGCAACCTTTCCTGAAACCATTCACACTGAAAATAGATGACCATATGTACTGGGTGATAAGACTGCCATTACATGATTGTTAAGAGCCCTGCCATTTCTGAGCTCCTCTTGTACTATTTTGAAAAGATATTTTATACTATGGTCACTTACATAATTCAATCTCCATCCACCTCCCCTTCCCTTCAAAAATATATATAATACTTGCGTTTTTTAAAAAATCAGTTTTTAAAGAGAAAAGTACCCTTCAAAATATATGTCCTGGAGATTTTTATTCCCCCTTCTGTGTATATTCAGCAGACATATTTTGTGCAGACATCAATATGTTTAAAATCATGCTTTTAAGTATAAAAATGCTTTTATATTACCAACCAGTGTTTCCCTTCACATATATCTTCCCCCCAGGAAGAGACTACCTGGACCATTACATTTCAGAATGAGATAATCACCTTGCACGTATTTTTTTGTTTTTGTTTTTGTTTTTGTTTTGGGGAGGGGGGACGGAGTCTCGCTCTGTCACCCAGACTGGAGTGCAGAGGCGCAATCTCGGCTCACTGCAAGCTCCGCCTCCTGGGTTCACGCCATTCTCCTGCCACAGCCTCCCGAGTAGCTGGGACTACAGGAGCCCGCCACCTCGTCCGGCTAGTTTTTTGTATTTTTAGTAGAGACGGGGTTTCACCGTGTTAGCCAGGGTGGTCTTGATCTTCTGACCTCGTGATCCTCCCGCCTCGGCCTCCCAAAGTGCTAGGATTACAGGCGTGAGCCACTGCGCCCGGCCACCTTGCACGTATTTAACAGTATCATGCCCCATCTTATTCTCAGTGACTTTAGTTTATTTCAAACCAGCAGTAATAGAAATATCACCTAATATCCAACTTTACTATATATTTTACAATATAGTCAGTTCTTTCCTTAACTTTGAGGACAGTTCGCAATTTCGGTCACCTCAGGAATAAAACAAGGAAGGTGCATTTCAACGACCTCTTCTAAAGTCTGTGAATACTTCCACCAAAATTATCAACCTTCAGAATTCTGTATAAAGTTATTAGTGTCGCTTATATAAGTGACCGAACCTGAGCTACCTGCAGAGAACCGTGATAACACAATATAGAGCAGAACATGAACTATAGAACCTCACAGCTTGGAGGGTCTTTGTAAATATCTTAATAGATTCATGTCAGTCACCCTGTTCAAAACCCTGTTCCAAACCTCCCCCCACATTATTTTACAGATATGGAAACAGGCTCAAACAAGACAAGTGATATGTCAAAACAAACCGAGTATCCAAGTCAGGACTAGGCTATCAGAAATCCCATTTTAAGAGGGATTTTTAATATCAAATTCTTCATACTTTTTATCAAGTGCCTCTTCCTATAAATTGCTGAATTGAGAGAGTTGGAGGACCTGGGAAAGGCACTGGGTCTTTGTGAGTTTCAGTTAAGCCACACGACATATAACCTAGTTTTTAAGTAAGTCACTGCTCCTGTGGACATGAGCCTGGAGGGACCCTTCCCTTCCCTTACTGTTGCAGCACAATCATCTGCCATACATTTGCAAAATGGGTATGCATCATCCAGCTGAAGTGTTGGTAAGCACTGTGACCATCAGAGTGGGAAGGACTGTTATAAACCAGATATCATTTATCACTACTCAACTCTGTTGTGAAGTTTAATAATGGTGACCACACCTTTCTTCTTGAAGTGGTACATTTTCCTCTACATATGAATCACAATTTATGACTATGTAGTTCAGTAGTTTGTCAAATAATGTCTATCTCACTACCTAAACCATGAGCCCAGGATGGCAACAACTTTGTTTTGCTCACTATTATATTCTCCATGCCTAGTAAATGGTATGTATGCAATAAATAAATTAGAAGGTGCCTCTCCTCTCTTAGCACCTTCAAAACATACTCTTCTAATTTTCCTTCCATATCTCTGACTTTTTCTCCTTTGTAGCCTTCACATAAGGGTCATCGTTTTCCCCCATATCCTTAAAAAAAAAAAAAAAAAAAAAAAAAAAAAAACCAAACAAAAAAAAAACGCATTCTTCAAAGTACCACCCCTGAATCTCTTTTATTCTATTTCAAGTACTGAGAGGCAATGACTCTCAAATCACTCTCTCCAATTGACTTCTTTCCAGAGTTCCAATCCCATATTTTCAAATGTGCTCAGTACCTTTTACTGGGCTACAACAATATTACTACTTGTGTGGCCCGAGGCAAATCAAGTCACTCACCCTGTCAAGATGGGTTTGTTCATCCCTAAAATGAGGGAGTTGCATCTCTTTTACATATAAAGTCCTAATTCTCCCATCTAGCATTCAATATGATTTATAGTCAAGCCCTCCACCTATCTTGCCAAACACATCTCACGTAAGTATTTCTGCATACACTTTACTCCAACACAACTAGCCTCTGAATAGAATACCTTTCCCATCCCCTAATTCTCCATACTCAAAGTTTGTCTAATCTTCAAAGCTCATTTCAAATGCCACTTCCAGGAAGGTGTCTCTGATCTCCTTAAAGCCCTTTGCTTCCCTTTTATGGGTGTAGATCTCATCTCGTAATACTATAGTTGTTTGTATACTTCTTCTCTTTCCTACTTGACTGTGTCATCTTGGAGGTCAGAGGCTATTCCTAAATAATCCTGTATCTCCCACATTACCTTTGGTTCATCGTAGGTACTTAGTAACCTCATACTGAACAGATTCCATTAAGCCATGTCAGTTACCCTGCTCAAAGCCCTTTAATCAGTCCCACTCTTTCTAGAATAAAGACCAACAGCCTTATAATGGTCCACTCCAGCAATCCCTTCAAAATAAAATTGAGATACCAAGTAACTCTCTGAAGTAGTCAAGTTGGATTTCTATCCACTCTAAGAAATTTTTTAAATGGGATGAATCCTGTTTCGCCAATACAGAAGAAAGCCCAAATTACCTTTCCTTTATTGAATATATGGCCCCACAACTAATGTCTAATGGTTCATTCATTTACTTAAAAAACATCTGTTAAGCACCTACTCTATGTCATACACTAGGCTAAAGGCTAACGGTATAATAAACTGAACTGATACAGCCCCTCACCCACTTGGAATACATAACCGAAAGTATAATTTGTATAAACTCTAAGGAAATTAAGAGTTTTAAGAAAAAACAAACATTTTATCTGTCACAACACATAAACAATGCAACTTTGTGTAAATGTTGAATTCTTCATTAAAGGAGATATTTAACTGTAGAGTAAAAGATCATCAAGAGGTGATTTAGAAATTAAAGCTGGGTGTAATTTGGGCCTCTTAAATTAGGTGGGCAGATAGCCTAGACCAGTGCACTCAAAATGTAGCCCGCCAATCAGTGCCTGTCTGTGAACTTTTATTACCAGACTGTAATGACCAAAGTACAGAAGTACTTAGAAAATATTACACTTAGAAAATATTACTTAGTACTTAGAAAATATTACTTAGAAATATTACTTAGAAAATAGTACTTAGAAAATATTACACTTAGAAAATATTACAGCAATTTGAAAAAATCATTTTGTGTTTGTAGAATCTAATAATACAAATGTGGGCTTATCTTTCGTATGTCTTTTCTTTCATTTTCTAGCAATTCATGGTTAATTTATTTTATTAAATTAACAGTCTTCTGTGATGGATTAGGAAAAGACAAACAACAACAATAACAACAAAAAACATTTTCCTTCACTAGGGGAGTTTGACCAGTACTGTACTAGAGCTTTGCTACTTGAAGTGTGGTCAGTGGAACAGCAGTTTCAGGATCACCTAATATCTTGTTAAAATGCAAAATCCAAGGCCCCTGCCATAGACTCTCTGAATCACAATTTGCATTTTGAAAAGATTCCCAGGAGATATTTTTACACATTAAAGTTGGAGAAACACTGGCCTAACGATTTCTGAAGCCTCTCATAACTCTGAAATCTTATAATTTACTTTAGATAAAGAATTTCAGAGTTGAAAGACCCTTAGAGATACAGTCCACTTCAACATCTTATAGATGGAAAAACTGAGGCACATGGAGGGGAAGTCATATGTCCAAGATAATTGGCAAATCATCAGAGCTAGGAATGGAACCCAAATTTGCTAACAGCCAAGTCAGTGTTCCATTCTAGCAACCACATACTCACCCCTTTCCACCCAGTCCCTCTGTATTGTATCCCCTCAATGATGTAATTATTCCTGAGGTGTTTTCTGATAAAATAGTTTATTCTTCTACCTTCTGTATACTGTATGAACCTTGAACTACCACTACTTCAAATGTGCTTTTCTTTATTAAATTAGAAAATTTCATAATTTTCTTTACGAAAATTCCTGCCACTCAAATCTTCCCACATGCCTATTGTCTGGATGCCATATAGACATTCTGGGGGCTTTAGAAGGACCAGTACTAACCAATTTCTGGTCTTTAGGAATATGAAAGCGACCTTCCTTGCTCCCAACAGTCCAGTTGACACCAGATATCAAACTCATCCAAGGAAGAGAATATACACTATCAGGGCTGTTTTGGAAAACTCCGTAGGGTCAATTTGTGGCTAACAAACAAGTGGGCTATTAGGCCATATTAAAAATAGTCTAGGCCCCGCGTGGTGGCTCACGCCTGTAATCCCAGCACTTTGGGAGGCCAAGGCGGGCAGATCACGAGGTCAGGAGATCAGGACCATGGCGAAACCCCGTCTCTACTAAAAATACAAAAAATTAGCCAGGCGCAGTGGTGAGCACCTGTAGTCCCAGCTACTCGGGAGGCTGAGGCAGGAGAATGGCGTGAACCCGGGAGGCGGAGCTTGCACAAGCTGAGATCCGGCCACTGCGCTCCAGCCTGGGTGACAGAGCAAGACTCCATCTCAAAAAAAAAAAAAAAAAGAATAGTACAATTTCCAGCATAAAGTAAATGATAATCCTTTACTCTGTGGTCTTATTGGATCCAAGAGTTAAGAGGGAGGCATGATTGCTGTCTTCAACTAACTGAAGAACTATTATTAAGAAAAAGCAAATTTGTTCCAGACAGTCCCAAAGAACCAATGAATATAAGTTACTGGGAAACAGATTTTGGCTTATAATGGGGAATACTTTCTGACAATCACAGTTGCACAATGACACAAAGAGCCACGTAATGAGCTCTCTATCACTGCAGGGAGTTCAAATAGAAATCAGTCAACAAATTGGATGCTTAGGATAAATTCAAGAACTGAGTAGAGAAATAAAGCTTAATGACTGACCTTTTGGGCTCCCTCCAGTTCCAAGGTTTTAGTATTCTAAAATTTTCAGCACAGAATAACTCCAAATGCTCAGGAAATTAGAATAAGGTCTGTTTTTTAAAGGCGCAGTTTGGAGCATGTTGGGTGGATGAGGCTATAAAAAGTGAAGTACTATTTTCAAGGAAAGCAAGCTGACCAATGAAAGTCTTTCGTGCAGCCCCTTCCAGAAATCCAGGTGAGGCCTGGCTCCAGGCTAAGTTCCTGTTACTCTACACAAAAGCTAGGCCACTACTTTCCAAAAAATCTTGCCAAGCCACACTGTACCTATTGTATCTACACTTGCCTAACAAAGGTGCATAATTCTCCCCAAGAAGGCAGTAGTGCTTCATGGTTATGACCATGGATTCTGGAACCAGGTTGCCAGTGTTTTAATTTCCAACTGGGACATTTAATTGCTCTGCAATCTTGGACAAGTTACTTAACCTCTCTGTGCCTCAGTTTTGTCAGTAAACCAAAGATAATAATAGTGTCTGTTATTCAATGCACTATTCTGCCACAATAATTTAATGAAGTAATATACACTAAACAGTCCAGAATTCAAAATATACTACACACTCAATAATGTTAGCAATTAGTATTAGGAATGTCATAATTACTACCATAGGCACAGCAGTGTCACTCACTTAGAAAGCTCCCATCAAACAATTAGATCCCTTCCCCTACCAGTTCAGAGGGGCTATACTACAAGAGCCTCAATCAGTCTTTGCATAGCTCCAGACAACCAGAACTTGCTGACTCTCCATAAGCCAAACTATTCATGCTAGTAATCCTACCTCATCACCCTGCTTTTCATCAATCCAACAGCCACCCTTCCCCCAGTCCTCTTGCCCATGCCACCCGCAGCCACAGTCAGAGGAGCAGTAAACTGGGAGGCCAGTTCCAGACAAACCATCAGGTGTTTCCTCCCTTCCAAGGACACAGCTGGACTTAACATGATGCCTATGAGTGGGACGGGGTGGGGTATCTGAATCTCTGATCTAGGATGTCAACTCAACTACCTGGAATTGAGGGTGGGCAAGCAATGGAGCTTCTCTCAGGGAAACAAGGCAAACCTCCCAAGTTTGTGGAGGAAGTCAGGCCCAACCCCACAGCGAGCCCCTTAAAGGAAGGGGGGAGGGCTCAATCTGCTTTAAAGGAAGCAGTTATTTACAACTTTCTACTCACTTGCATGTGGGGGAGGTAATGGGGAGATGGGGAAAGAGGCTGCAAGGTACCCTCCTTCTTTATTTCCAGCAGTGAGAAGCAGCTGCGGAGAAAGAGTTAAAGAAGGGAGAAAGCTCCAGCCATTACTCCATCCCTGGTGCCTAGAGCTGTCTGGGGGGTCATGACAGTGCTGTCTGCTTTGGCTAGGGGCCACTCCGTGGCTTTCTGCAGCAGCTGCTGGGGCCCCCCAAGCAATTTGCAAGGTCAGTGCTGACCTGCTTCCAAAGAGGAACAAAACAATTCACTGACAATGAAGCAAATCACGCACATACCACATCGCAACCCCCCTTCCTCAAATCGGGTTTTACCTCAGTGTCTCCCTGCTCAGATGCCGCCTCTGGGCTTCCACCAGCCCCACTGGGGAACCCAGGATAGCATCACAGCTGCAGAGCATGCCTCGCCTCCCGGCCAACCCAAGGAGACTCTCAGTACGGGGGAGAGATGCTATCGCTAAAAGAGACCTGAGCTTGGGGGAGGGGGAAGAAGGAACATCAATGTTTCTTACCGAGCTCTACAGTCTGAGCGGAGAGGAGAGAAGGATGAATGAACTGAAACAAGTTGGAGGTTGAGCCCTGACAGAGCTCGGCTTCTGGCTTCTTCTTCTCTCTCTGGGTCTCTCTCCTGGTCCCTCTCTCGGTCTGTCTCTCTGGTTTGCTCGCTAGCTTGCGCGCGCTCGCTCTCGCGCTCTCTCTCTCTCTCTCTCTCTCTCTCTCTCTCTCTCTCTCTCTCAATCTGCCTCCCTCCCTCTCTGTCAGTTTCTCCCTCCCCTCCTCCCCTCCCCTTCTCCCCTCCCCCTTTGCTGGCTTTAGGTTCACCACTGGTGCTTAGCACGCGGCTGTGCTGGGGCTGTGAATACAGCACTTGCAAGGCTTTAGATGTGGTTGTTTTACGAAATACTAAAGTAGTATTTTATTCCTTAAAGCATCCAACAGAGAAATAGAGGGAAGCCCAGAGAGAAAGGGAGGAGCAGAGGAAGCAAAGGGAAGAGAAAGAGAGCAAAAGGGTAAGAGAGAATAGGAGGATAAAGGAAGTATGGGTTACTGTAGCTGATGTGTGATGCTTACTTGCTGCTCCAAGACTGAAGAGAGCTTCCTCTTTTTTCTCTCTGTCTCCCTTACATCCCTATGGGCGTGCCTTCTAACCCAGGCTCCAAATAAAGGTTTGACAATCCTGTCTGTTCAGATTCCATCTCTGGGGGCAATAATGAGCTAGAAAAATGTACATCAAAGGGGTTGTCATTCATACTCCACTAAGAAGAAAGAGTTCCGCCACATTGATCCCCTATTGACCTAACTTCCACCCCCACCCTCAACCAAGTAGAAGTGCAGACCCAATTCAAAACTGTCAGCTCTAGCTTCCCTGTAGGCAAGACAGACAAGCAGCAGAACCACAATGCTTTCTTTTCAAAAATTCCAAAGGGAATATAGATGTATGTAATTGTGTGAGCCTATACATGAGTTTGCACAAGGGCTAAGATGGGGAAAAGGAGAATTATTGACTCAAAGTATAAAAGAATTATATTCCCATTGGGTCAAAAGAAAAAAAGCAACCTAGGCAAAGCACAGTAACAATGTAGCCTAGGGTGGGAAAAGACGTAGGCTAAAAATAGAATAAAGGAACTTGAGTTTGAGTTCTGCCTCTGAAAATTGCTGTGTTGCTTTCAACGAGTTCTTCAGTCTGGTCCTCAATATCCTCAATGACCAAATGAGTGGTAATGGAAATAAATGATCTTAAAAGACCCTTCCAGAACTAACAGTCTAGGAATCTAAAGACAGGAAAATTCCAGGTGAAGGAGAAGTTGGCCCTTAGAAAATAAAAAATAAACTACCAAATTTCAAAAGTTCTCCAAAGGTGAATCCCCAAATGGGACTCCAAATCACATTTATTCAACATTCCATCTTTCGTGTTTCAGGGATAATACCAATATAAGCACATGAGTAAAGAGCTGTTCCTATCAAAGAATTCAGCATCTGCTTACATATAATGATTAGTATAAAAGTTGTCTTAGTCAAACTCCTCATGTTGTGATTTCTAGTCCTTTTAGAAAAATTCAGAGGGCATCTAATTGAAAGTGAGTTATATAGTGTGTTTAAGTATACTAGTGTCTATATATATACAGTGACTGGGACATAATAGGCATTTACAATGTTGCCTATAGTGTGCCATTTCTATTTAAACTACTATCCTGTTGGGTTTTTTTTTTTTTTTTGCCAAATTTCTAATGCTCTCTACTCCTGCCAGATGAAGTGCATGTGCTACACACCTATACATCTTCAAAAGCATGTGTCCATACATTGAGTAGAAGACAGATGGGTACTCGTAAGCTTAGAGTCACTGAGCTAAAGGGACCCATAAAGATAACCATGTCATTGTACAGAAAAGAAATTAGACTAAATAGAAAATATAACTCACACAAGGTCATAATGAGTCAGTGGCAGAGTCAAGGTCAGTACTCAGATTGCTGACTGCAGGTACAGTATTTTTGTCTATAAAATTAACATGTAACTTGCACATAAAGCAAGTGTGTATGTGGGAAAAAAGCTATAAATACTTTTTCCTGCATAGATACCCATTTTTATGTGTAGGCGTGTTTGCATAAATGTCCATTGGGTTTAAAAGATTAGTATACTGGCAAAAAGAAATATTATGAACTGGCATAAGGTTGCTGTATTAGTTTTCTAGGGCTGCCATAACAAATTACCATAAATTCAGTAGCTTAAAACAACAGCAATTTATTGTCTCACAGTTCTGAAGGCCAGAAGTCTAAAATTGAGATGCTGGCAGGGCCAAACTGCTCCAAAAGTTCTAGAGAATGATTTCTTGTCTCTTCCAACTTCTGGTGGTTTCCGGTATTCCTTGGCTTATCACTGAATCTCTGCCTCGGTCTTCAAATGGTCTTCTTCTCTGATTTCTGTGTGCCCAAATCTCCCTCTTTTTTCTTATAAAGACACCAGTCATTGGATTTAAGGTCCACCCTAAATCCAGAATGATTTCATCTCAAGATCTTTAACTAATTCCTTTTGCAAAGACCATACCATTGAAATAAGGTCACATCCTGAGGTTCTAGATGAACATGAATTTTGGGGGACACTATTCAATCTACTATAATTGATAACTTTTCATCTAATAAAGATACCAAACAAACAAATAAACCATCTGGGTGCCATCATTTTTTTAAAGAAAAGATATTTTAATACAAGTACGTTGGATTAAGAAACTCTCTGAACAACAACAACAAAAAAAAACCCTCTTCTCTGAATCATACAATTATAGCTGTATGAAAACCTTACAGTATTTTCATAATTTTCCCACTTGACTGCAAACCAAAAAAACAAAAAAAAAAATCCTTTATTAGGAAAACTTCTGACAATGGTGAAGAAGCTTCTATCAGACCAACCCTGATGCAGATAACAATAATAAACAGTGGACCAAATATATAATACAACAAATTAAATGCACTGGAAAGCAATCCATCAACAGGCAAAAATTGAAAGGGAATTAATACTTGAAAGGAGGGAACAATACTAAGTGGGTTTTTCCTTTTCTGGTAATTTTTGCCTGATGGCAGCCCCCAGGCCAAAGCAGTGAATAAACTCTAGAGAAACTAGAATCAATGTTGCAACTGTTAAATGTTTAACAACTGGATCTTGAGGAAAATAAATAAAAAACAAATTCATAGTATTTGCCATTTTCCATGGTGTAAATACTTCTACCATGGACGATTCCATGAACATGGAGTTGAATAGAGATATGCACAGTAGGCATTCACAAACCAGCGTCAGCCAACTCCCACATACAACTGCTTGCAGTCCAAGTGGCTGAAAGAACCAGAGGACAGAATTCAGGATGACCACTGTAGTTGAAAAGCCATGAGAGAAATTCAGTAATTTAAAATACTAGGGAGAGGAAGCCCCAAATTCTGTGTATAAACTACCCAGCTGTCTGGTGAAACCATGAAATATTTATGTGGGGACAGATTCCAAAAAGCCTAAATAAAGCCGAAAGAATTAAACAGAGTTTTCAGGTCTGCCAATGAGGGAAATTTTGGAGTTTCACTTCAGCCACATTAACTGTCTAGTAAAACAAACAAAATCAATGCTCTAGAGAAAAAAATAAAGGTATCCTACAATATATAATTCACAATATTCAGGGTACACTCAAAAATTACTACTAAAGCAAAGAGATAGGAAAATATTACTCATACCCAAGGAAAAAAAAAAAATAGAGACCAGCCCTAAGGTAAACCAGATGTTTGAATTAGGAGAAAGAATTTTAAATCACGTATCATAATTACACTAAGGGAAATAAAGAAAAACACATATGTAATAAATTAACAAATAGGAAGTCAGAGTACCTGAAGTAAAATTCAGTGAGTGGGCGTAACAGCAGGTTGAAAATGGCAGAAGAAAGAGTAGTTTCACTGGAAGAAAAATCTAGTGATATTATCTAATCTGAAGTACAGATTCGAGACAGAAAAGATTGAAAAAGGGCAGAGTGTTAGAAATACATAGGATAATATCAAAGTTATAAACATAATTGGAGTCCCAGATGGCAAACAATGAGAGAAGAGGAAGAAAAAAAATTTGACACAAAAGCCTAACCACAAGACAATATCCCTGATAATTATTGATGGAAAAATCCTCAACAAAACATTAGCAAACCAAATTCAACAATACACTAAAAAGATCATTCATCATGACCAAGTGGGATTTATCCCTGGGATGCAAGGATGGTTCAACATACACAAATCAATCAAAGGGATACATCATAACAACAGAATGAAGAACAAAAATCATATGATCATTTCAATAGATGCTGAGAAAACATTTGATAAAATTCAACATCCCTTCATGATAAAAATCATAAAAACTCAAGAGGCTGAGTCAGGAGAATGGTGTGAACCCAAGAGGTGGAGCTTGCAGCGAGCCGAGATCGTGCCACTGCACTCCAGCCTGGGCGACAGAGCAAGACTCCATCTCAAAAAAAAAAAAAAAAAAAAAAAAACTGAGTGTAGAAGGAACATACCTCAACACAATAGAAACCATGTATAGCAGACCTACAGCTAATATGACATTGAATGGGGAAAAACTGAAAGCCTTTCCTCTAAGATCTGGAACACAAGGATACCCACATTCACCACTGTTATTCAACATAGTACTGGATGACTTAGCTAGAGCAATCAGGCAAAAGTAAGATATAAAGGGCATCCACATTGAAAAGGAGGAAGTCAAATTATCCTTCCTTGCAGATACGATCTTATATTTGGAAAAACCTAAAGACTCCACAAGCACAGGAAATCAAAGCAAAAATGGACAAATGAGATCACATCAAATTACAAAGTTTTTGCCCAGAAAAGGAAGCAATCAATAATGTGAAGAGACAACCCACAGAATGGGAGAAAATATTTGTAAACTACCCGTCTGACAAGGGATTAATAACTAGAATATATAAGGAGTTAAAACAACTCTATAGAAAAAAATCTAAAAATCTGATTCACTAGATAGACATTTCTTACAATAAAACAAATGGCAAACAGGCATATGAAAAGGTGCTCAACAACACTGGTCATCAGGGAAATGCAAATCAAAACTACAATGAGATACCATCTCACCCCAGTTAAAATGGCCTATATAAAAAGGATAGGCAATAACAAATGCGGGCGAGGATGTGGAGAAAAGGGAACCTTTGTACACTGTTGGTGGGAATGTAAATTAGTACAATCACTATGAAAAACAGTTTGGAGGTTCCTCAAAAAACTAAAAATACAGCTACCTCATATGGTATCCAGCAATCTCACTGCCAGGTTTATACCCAAAAGGAAGGATATCAGTATATCAAAGAGATATCTTCACTCCCTGGTACTGCAGCATTATTCACAGCCAAGATTTAGAAGGTACCTAAGTGTTCATCAGCAAATGAATAAAGAAAATGTGGTACATATACACAATGGAATGCTATTCAGGCATAAAAAAGAATGAGATCCTGTAATTTGCAACAACATGGATTAAACTGGAAGTCATTGTGTTAAGTGAAATAAGCCAGGCACAGAAGATAAACTTTGCATATTCTCACTTACTTGTGGGAGCTGAAAATCAAAACAATTGAACCCATGGAGATAGAGAGTAGAAGGATGATTACCAGAGGCTGGGAAGGGTAGTGGGGAGGGATGGTTAATGGGTAGAAAAAAATAGAATGAATGAATAAGGCCTAGTATATAATAGCACAACAGGCAGGCTATAATCAATAATAATTTAAGTATACATCCAGAAATGACTAAAATAGCATAATAAGATTATTTGTGACACAAAGGATAAATGTTTGAGGGGATGAATACCTCATTTTGTATGATATGATTATTATGCATTGCATGCCTGTATCAAAACATCTCACATACCTATGAATATGCCTACTATATACCCACAAAAATAAAAATAAAAATTATTTTTAAAAGAATGGCTGCGTATTTGCAAATATAATGAAAAACTATCAAATTGAATATATTAAATATGTGCAGGTTTGTGTCTATCAACTATAACTCAATAGAGCTGTTTGAAAAAAAAAAAAACATAACACAAAGTATACATTTACAGATTCAACAAGCCCAATAAATTCCAAGCAGGATACCACACGCAGGCATATCGTAGTCAAACTACTGAAAAACAAATTTAAATAGAAAACCTTGAAACCATTAGGGAGAAAAAATGCCTACTGAGGAACAGAATAAAATTGACCTATGACCTTTCTTTTTTCTTTTCTTTTCTTTCTTTTTTTTTTTTTTTCTGAGACAGTCTCGCTCTGTCGCCCAGGCTGGAGTGCAGTGGCGCCATCTCGACTGGACTCACTGCAAGCTCCGTCTCCTGGGTTCACGCCATTCTCCTGCCTCAGCCTCCCGAGTAGCTGGGACTACAGGCGCCCGCCACCGCGCCCGGCTAGTTTTTTTGTATTTTTTAGTAGAGACGGGGTTTCACCGTGTTAGCCAGGATGGTCTCGATCTCCTGACCTCGTGATCCGCCCGTCTCGGCCTCCCAAAGTGCTGGGATTACAGGCTTGAGCCACCGCGCCCGGCCAACCTGTGACCTTTCATAAGAAAAAAAGACAGGCCGGGCACGGTGGCTCACACCTGTAATCCCAGCACTTTGGGAGGCCGAGACGGGCGGATCACGAAGTCAGGAGATGGAGACCATCCTGGCTAACACGGTGAAACCCCGTCTCTACTAAAAAATACAAAAAACTAGCCGGGCGCGGTGGCGGGCGCCTGTAGTCCCAGCTACTCGGGAGGCTGAGGCAGGAGAATGGTGTGAACCCGGGAGGCGGAGCTTGCAGTGAGCTGAGATCCGGCCACTGCACTCCAGCCTGGGCGGCAGAGTGAGACTCCGTCTCAAAAAAAAAAAAAAAAAGAAAGAAAGAAAGAAAGACATCTTTAAAGTGCTGAATTTTTTAAAAACTCTATCAATACAGAATTTTACGTTTATCAAAAATATCCCTTATTAATAAAGGCAAATACTGACATTTTCATTTAAGTGAACATTAGGACAATTTGTTATCAGCATGTTCATACTATAAGAAATACTAAAGGAAATTCTTGAGTCTGATGGAAAGTGATACCAGATGAAAAGCTGGATCTTTAGGAAGGAATAAATAGCATCAGGAATGGTAATATGTGGATAAACATAAAATAATATTTTGCTCTTAATTTATTTGATATACTTATGAGAATATAAAGGAAAAATCGTAACATTATAATGTGCAGTGTGTAGTATACATAGACATGATGTGCATGAAAACTATAATATGAAAGAGGGCATAGCGACAAACCAAACTAGACATTAACAAGGTCCTTAAACTTTATGTGAGGCAATACAGTATTAAATTTTAGTAGACTTTGAAAAGATAAAGATGCATGGAGGAGTGGAGTGGAGATTCATGGAGGAGCAAGATGATGGAATAATAAGCCCCAGCCCCGACCCTCATCTCCTTACAGAAACACCTATTTAACAAAACTATATCAATCAAAATACCTTCAAGAGATGTTCAGAATCCAGTTAAGATTTTGAATACCCCAGATGAGTACAAAACACTAGAACGGTCCAACTGAAACTAAAAAAGAGCAATTTCACTTTACCCATGTCATCCCTTCCCCCAAACCAGCAAAACTTGGCACCAAGTGAGATTATCTTGGCCCATAATTTCTCTCTCAGGAGAAAGGGAGAGTGGAGCATGCATCTAATATTTCAGATGTTTCATTTCACTGCCTTAGGAACTGGTGTCTTATGGTGGTTGCCAGAGGCTAGGAACAGGAAGGAATGGGGACTTACTGTTTACAGTATATGGAGTTTCCATTTTACAAGATGAAAAGAATGATGGAGATAGATGGTGGTGATGGTTGCACATTATAAATGCATGTAATACCACTGAACTGTACACTTAAAAATGGTTAAGATGGTTAAGTTATATAATATGTATATTTTATCACAATAAAAAGTTTGGAAAAACACTGAAGGAGAGATAACAAGCAAAAGATGAGGGACTTCATAAGCACTAGACCTATCTTATAAGAAATGCTAAAGGGAGTTTCTCAAGTTGCAATGAAAAGATGCTAAGCAGCAACACGAAAGCATATAAAAGTCTAAAACTCACTGGCAAGCCTAAATATTTAGAAAGATACAGAATATTGCAATATTGTAATGATTGGGTTTAAATCACTTTTGGTATAAAAGTTAAAAAATAAAAGTATTTTTAATTAGTTTATTTTATTTTAAAAATAAAAATAATAACTACAAAAGAGAGTTAATGGATACACAATACAAAAGATGTAAATAGTGATATCAATGACATAAAGAGGGGAGGAGAGAATTAAAAGTGTAGAGTTTTGTATGCAATTGCAGTTAAGTTGTTAGCAGCATAAAATAAACCATTATAACCAGAGGATATTTTATGTGAACCTCATGATAACCTCAAATAAAAAATATCTATTGAAAACACACAAAAGAGAAGAGAATCTAAGGATATCACTATTTTAAAAAATCAATAAAAAAACCAACAAGAAGAATAAACAAAAGGAACAAAAATCCTACAAGATAGAAAACAATAATAAAATGGCAATAGTAAGTTCTTACCTATTATATTAGTCCGTTTTCATGCTGCTGATAAAGACATACCGGAAGACTGGGAAGAAAAAGGAGTTTAATTGGACTTACAGTTCCACATGGTTGGGGAGGCCTCAGAATCATGGGGGCCAGTCTTTCCCGTGCTATTCTTGTAATAGTGAATAAGGCTCATGAGAT
The DNA here is from genome assembly GCF_000951045.1 of Mandrillus leucophaeus. Classification (NCBI taxonomy): domain Eukaryota; kingdom Metazoa; phylum Chordata; class Mammalia; order Primates; family Cercopithecidae; genus Mandrillus; species Mandrillus leucophaeus. The sequence goes on along the minus strand of NW_012101390.1, from coordinate 219,080 downwards.
CTGATGCAGCAAAAGCAGTACTAATAGAAAAGTGAATAGCAATAAATGCTTACATTTAAAAAGAAAAAAAATCACAAATTAGCAATCTAACTTTAGAAATAATAAAGATTAGGGCAAAATTAAATGAAGAAAATAGAAAAACAAAATTTAAAAAATCTGTAAAACTAAGAGTTGCATCTTTTTGAAAAGATAAATGAAATTGACAAAACATTAACAGGAATAACTAAGAAACAGAGAAAATAAAGGAGGAGGCATTACAAATAATACCACAGAAATACAAAGGCTCAGAAGAGACTACTATGAACAATTATATATCAATAAATAGAATAACCTAGGAGAAATGGCTAATTTCCTAGAACCATAACATGTACTAAAACTGAATCATAAAGAAATAGAAAACATGAACAGAAAATTAACAAGAGGATTGAATTAGTTATCAAAAACAACCCAGCGCTGCAAAGCTCAGGACCTGATGGCTTCAATGATGAAGTCTACCAAATATATATATATATATATATACACACACACACACATATATACATATATACACATATATATGTATACATATATACATATATATGTGTGTATATGTGTGTATGTGTGTATATATACTTTTTTTTCTTTTTTGAGACAGAGTGTCACTCTGTCACCCAGGCTGAAGTGCAGTGGTGCAATCTTGGCTCACTGTAACCTCTTCCTCCTGAGGATCAAGCAATTCTCCTGCCTCAGTCTCCCAAGTAGCTGGGACTACAGGCGTGTGCCACCCTGCCCGGCTAATTTTTCGTATTTTTTTTAAGTAGAGATGGCCGGGATTTTAGTAGAGATGACCGTGTTAGCCAGGATGGTCTCAATCTCCTGACCTCATGATCCGCCCATCTCAGCCTCCCAAAGTGCTGGGATTACAGGCATGAGCCACCGTGCCCGGCCAGAATTCTACCAAGTATTTAAAGAATTAATACTAATCCTCCTCAGACTGTTCCAAAACACAGAGGAGATACTTCCAAACTGCTTTTACAAGGCCAGCCAGTATTGCCCTGATACCAAAGCCATAAAAGAACACTACAAGGAAAGAAAATTATAGTAAATGATCCCTGATGAATATAGATGTGAAAATCTTCAACAAAATACTAGAATCTGAATTAAACAGCACATTAAAAGGATCATACAGTCCGGGCACAGTGACTCAGGCCTGTAATCCCAGCACTTTGGGAGGCCGAGGCAGGTGGATAACCTGAGGTCAGGAGTTCAAGACCATCCTGACCAATATGGTGAAACCCCGTCTCTACTAAAAATACATAAATCAGACAGGCATGGTGGTGTGTGACTGTAGTCCCAGCTGCTCAGGAGGCTGAGACAGGAGACTTGCTTGAACCCTGGAGGCGGAGGTTGCAGTGAGCTGAGATTATGCCACTGCACGCCAGCCTGGGTGAGAGAATGAGAATCCATCTCAATATATATATATATATATATACACACACACACACACACACACACACATACACACGCACACACACACACAAATTTGCTTAAGTTATTTGTACATTCTGGATATTAGACTGTTGTCAGATGAATAGATTGCAAAAATTTTCTCCCATTCTTTAGGTTGTCTGCTTACTCTTATGATAGTTTCTTTTGCTATGCAGAAGCTCTTTAGTTTAATTAAAACCCATTTGTCAATTTTTGCTTTGTTTCAATTGCTTTTGGTGATTTCATCATAAAATCTTTGCCCATTAAAAAGTGGACAAAGTACATGAACAGACACTTTGCAAAGAAAGACATACAGGCGGCTAAGAAACATTGAAATAAAGCTCAACATCATTGATCATTAGAGAAATTCAAATCAAAACTACAATGTGATACTATCTTACGCCAGTCAGAATGATGATTGTTAAAAAGTCAAGAAACAACAGGTGCTGGTAAGATTACGGAGAAATAGGAACACGTTTACACTGTTAGTGGGAATGTAAATTAGTCCAACCATTGTGGCAGACAGTGTGATGATTCCTCAAAGATCTGGAAGCAGAAATGCCATTTGACCCAGCAATCCCATTACTGGGTATATACCCAAAGGAATATAAATCATTCTATTATAAACATACATGCACGTGTATGTTCATTGCAGCACTATTCACAATAGCAAAGACATGGAATCACCCCAAATGCCCATCAATGACAGACTGGATAAAGAAAATGTGGTACATATACACCATGGAGTACTATGCAGCCATAAAAAGGTATGAGATCATGTCCTTTGCAGGGACATGGATGATGCTGGAGACCATTATCCTCAGCAAACTAACACAGAAACAGAAAACCAAACACTGAATGTTCTCACTTATAAGTGGGATTTGAACAATGAGAACACATGGACACAGGAAGGGGAACAACACACACTGGGGCCTATCGGAGGAGGGTGGGGGTGGGGAGAGTATTAGGGAAAAGATTTCATGCATGTTGGGCTTAATACCTAGGTGATGGGTTGATAGGTGCAGCAAACCACCATGGCATATGTTTACCCATGTAACAAACTAGCACATCCTGCGCATATACCCCAGAACTTTAAAAAAAAAAATTAAAAAGGATCATACAGCATGACCAAGTATTATTTATTTTTGAGATAAAAAGCTAGTTCAACATATGGAAATTACTAAATGTGATACACTATATTCACAGAATAAAAGATAAAAATCACATAATTTTTTCAACAGATGCAAAAAGTTTGACAAAATTCAACACAGCTTTTTATTATTATTATACTTTAAATTCTGGGATACACGTGCAGAACATTCAGATTTGTTACATAGGTATACACGTGCCATGGTGGTTTGCTGCACCAATCAACCCGTCATCTACATTAGGAATTTCTCCTAATGCTATCCCTCCCCTAGCCCTCCACCCCCGACAGGCCCCGGTGTGTGATGTTCCCCTCCCTGTGTACATGTGTTCTCATTGTTAAACTCCTATTTATGAGTGAGAACATGTGGTGATTGGTTTTCTGTTCCTGTGTTAGTTTGCTGAGAATGATGGTTTCTCTCGACTAATTAGGTATACAGGGAATACACGTCAAAATAAATAAGGTCATATATGATAAGCCCACAGCTAACATCATACTCAATGGTGAAAAACGGAAAGTTTTTCCTTTAAGATGAGCAATAACACAAAGTTTACCCTTCTTCACACTTCCTCACGTCATAGGACTAGAACCCCTAGCCAGGAAAATTAGACAAGAAAAAAAATTAAAATACATCAAATCAGAAAGTAAGAAGTAAAATTATCTCTGTTTGCAGATGACATATAGAAAACCTAAGGACCAAAAAAAAAAAAAAACTGTTGGAAATAATACATGAATTCAGTAAAGTTGCAGGATACAAAATCAATATACAAAAATTACTTGCATTTCTATACATTAACAAATTATCCTAAAATAAAATTAATAAAACAATTGCATTTACAATAGCATCTAAAACTTCAATACTTGAGAAAAAATATAACTAGGGAGAAGAAAGATTTTATGATGAAAAGTATAAGACATTGATAAAAAATAAAGATGACACATGTAAATGTAAAGACATGTTGAGTTCATCATTTGGAATAATTAATATTGATAATATGTTCATACTACCAAAGCAATCTACAGATTCAATACTATCCCATGAAAATTTCATTTTTTTTCAGAAATAGGAAAAACACTTCTAAAATTTACATGACACCATAAAGACCCCAAGTAGACAAAATAATCATGAGCAAGAACAACAAAACAAAAGTCATCACACTTCATAATTTCAAGCTGTATTACAAAACTGCAGTAATTAAAACAGATGGTATTAGCATAAATGCAGGCATATAGACCAATGGAACAAAATAGAGCACCTAACCTAAACTCACACATATATGGTCAAGTGATCTTCTACAATAGTGGCAAAAATACACAATGGGGAAAAATAGTCCCTTTAACAACTGGCATTGGAAAAAGTGGATACATGCAACAAAATAAAATTGGACTCTTATACCATACACAAAAATTAACTCAAATTGGATTAAAGGTTTAATCATAATACCTGAAATGGCAAAACTCCTAAAAGAAAACATGGAGGAAAAACTTTTGACTTTGTTCTTGACAATGTTTTCTTGGATATGCCACCAAAAGTATAGGTAACTGAAGCAAAAATACATAGGTGGGACTACATAAAACTAAAAAGTTTCTTCACAGAAAGGAAAACAGTCAACAAAGTAAAGAGACAACTTACAGAATGAAAATAGGAAATACATTGCAAACCATACATTGGATAAAGGGTTAATATCTGAAATATATAAGGAACTCAAACAACTGAGTAGCAAGAAAATGACCCAATTTAAAAATGGGCAAAAAACTGAATAGACATTTCTCAAAAGAAGACATACAAATGTATAACAGGTGTATTTAAAAATGGTGATTCCTCAAGGATCTAGAACCAGAAATATCATTTGACCCAGCAATCCCATTACTGGGTATATACCCAAAGGATTATAATCGTTCTACTATAAAGACATATGCACACGTATGTTTATTGCAGCACTGTTCACAATAGCAAAGACTTGGTACCAACCCAAATGCCCATCAATGATAGACTGGATAAAGAAAATGTGGCACATATACACCATGGAATACTATGTGGCCATTAAAAAGGGATGAGTTCATGTCCTTTGCAGGGACATGGATGAAGCTGGAAACCATCATTCTCAGCAAACTAACACAGGAACAGAAAACCAAACACTGCATGCTCTCACTCATAAGTGGGAGTTGAACAATGAGAACACATGGACACAGGGAGGGGAACATCATGCACCAGGGCCTGTCGGTAAGTCGGGGGCTAGGGAAGAGATACCATTAGGAGAAATACCTAATGTAGATGATGGGTTGATGGGTGCAGCAAACCACAATGGCACGTACATACCTATGTGACAAACCTGCACATTCTGCACGTGTATTCCAGAATTTAAAGTATAATAAATAAAATAAAATAAAAATGGTCAACACCTCTAATCATCAGAGAAATGCCAATCAAAACCACAATGAGATACCACATCAAATCTGTTAGGAGGGCTATTATCAAAACAAAAAAAAGATAAAAAGTGTTGGGTGCCCTTGAGCATTTTTGGTGAAAATGTAAATTGATACAGTTATTGTGGAATATGCTATGGAAATTCCTCAAAAAATTAGAAATAAAACTACCATATGATCCAGTAATCCCATCTTTGGGTACATATCAGAAGGAGAGAGTAGAATGATGTTTGCCAGGACCTGGGGGAAAAGGGGAAATTGGTAGTTGTTGTTCACTGGGTATGAATTTCAGTTCTGCAAGATAAATAAGTTCAAGAGATCTGCTGTACAACATAGTGCCTATAGTTAACAATACTGTATTGTGCACTTAAAAATTTTGTTTAGTGGGTAGATCTCATGTTAAATGTTCTTACCTACCTCTCACCCACCAAAAAGAAGGAAGTAAATTTAAGGATACCTGATAGAATCACTGGAGCAGTCACTAAAAAATAATGCAAAGTGAGATGGCTGGAAGCAATAGATAAATTAAAATGCAATTCTAAAACAATATCTAATTAACCCAAGTTAACACAGGAAAAGAGTAAAAGGAAACAAGAAATTGATTATCCAAATAGAAAATGAATATTAAATGATAGATCTGAGTAAATGACCCAACCATATCAATAATTATATTAAATGTAAATCTGTCAAATACTCCAACTAAAGGATATAAATTATCAATATGGAATAAAAAATGCAAGACCAAAATATATGCTATCTATTTGCACTTTATATTTAAGACAGGTAGGTTGGAAGTAAAAGGGTTGAATAAAATACTATGCCAGCAATAAGCATAAAAACACTGAGGAAGCGTAAAGTCAGCAAGATGGCAGAATACCCTTCAGCACTTATCCCCTCTCAGAACATCAATTTGAATAACAATACATATATGAAAATATCTTTATAAATCCTAAGGAATCCAAATGATAGATTACAGAACCTGGGTGGAGCACAGAAATAAGAAAAGATGCATAGATGAGGGTAGGAAGAAGAGTTTTACATTACTCCATCACCCCTTCCCCATGTCTGTATATTGCAGTCTGGATATACTCTCAATATGTGGGAAGGAGACTGAAGTGAGCACATGACTTCACTGCAGACCCCAGCACCAGGACCACTCCAGTGTTCCTGGGCACCAGGTCAACACTTACAAACTCAGACACCAGGCCCTCCCGACTGCCAGGTCATTCCACAGGTACCCAGTCTCCAGAAAGATCTCCACAACCTAGGCTCCAGGCACACTCCAGTGCCAGACCCACCTCCACGGCCCCAGGCTCCAGGTCCAGTGTTTAGAACTAATAAGCCAATGCAGTAAAGTTGCAGGAAACAAATTCAACAGGCAAAAGCAGTTAATATTTCTATAGAGTAACAACAAACTCTCTGAAAAAGAAATTAAGAAAATAATCCCATTTACAATAGCAAAAAAAATTAGGTGTAAATTTAAGGTGGTGAAATATCTGGACACTGAAAATCATCAAACATTGATGAAAAAATTAAAGAAGACAAAATAAATGGAACTATATCACATGCTCATTATTTGGAAGAATTAATATTTTAAAAATTTCCATACTATTCAAAGTGATATACAGATTCAATGTAATTCCTATGAAAATTCCAACGCCTTTTTTTAGAGAAATAGAAAAAAAAATCCTAAAATCTACATAAAAGCACAAAAGACCCTGAGTAGCCAAAGCAATCTTGAGGAAGAAGAACAAAACTGGAGTCATCACACTACCTCATTTCAAAATATACCACAAAGCTATAGTAATCAAAACAGAATGGTACTGGCCTAAAAGTAGACAAAAGACCAAAGGAACAGAATAAAGAGATCAGCAACAAATCTACACATTTACAGTCAAGTGATCTTTGACAAAGCAGCCAAGAACACACAATGGGGAAAGGATATTCTCTTCAATAAATGGTGCTTGGAAAACTGGACATCCACTTGCAGAAGAATAAAATTGGACACTTATCTCACACCATATGCAAAAACAAACTCAAAATGGAATATAGACTTAAATGTAAGACCCAAAACTGTAATATTCCTAGAAGAAAACATAGGAAAAAATCTTCTTGACAGTGTTCCAGGCAATACTGTCCTGGATATTACCTCAAAAGGACACAACACAAAAGCAAAAATAGACAAATGAGGCTACATGAAATAAAAAAGCTTCTGCATAGCAAATGAAATTATCAGCAGAATAAAAAGATTATGGAATAGAAGATGTTTTAAAACCATATTTCTGAGATGAGGTTAATATTTAAAATATATTAGGAATTTAAACAACTCAATAGCAAGAAAACAAATAACATAATTAAAAATGGGCAAAGGACATTTCTCAAAAAAACACGTACAAATTGATAGGTGTAATAAAGTATGTTCAACACTACCAATTATCAGGGAAATGCAAATCAAAACCACTATAAGATATCACCACACCTGTTAGGATGGCAATTATCAAAATGACAAAAATAAGAGCTGGTGAAGGTGTGGAGAAAAGGGCACCCTTGTACACTGTTGATGAGAATGTAAATTGGCAGTTTCATTGTGGAATACAGTATGGAGTTCCCAAAAAGCTAAAAATAGAACTACTATATGATCCAGTAGTCCCACCTCTGGGTATATAACCAAAGGAAATTAAATCAGAATGTGGAAGAGATGTGTTCATTCTTATGTTCATTTGAGCATTATTAACAATAGCCAAGATATGGAAGCAAACTGAGTGTCCATCAATGGATGAATAAAGACAATGTGATATACATATATATAGTGTCCATTTATATATGATTATATATTATATACACATATACGTGTATATATTGTATATGTATATATGTATATACACATACATATATAATGCCACTATTCAGTTTTTTAAAAAGAAAATCCTCTAGGTTGCAACAACATGTATGAACCTGGAGGATGTTATGTTAAATGAAATAACCTAGGCACGAAAAGCCAGATACTGCATGATGTCACTTACATGTGGAATCTAAAAAGTCAAACTCACAGAACCAGGCAGAAGGATGGTGGTTGCAGGATAGGAGTTAGGGGAAATGGGGAGACATTGGTCAAAGGGTACAAAGTTTCAGTTATGCAAGATGAACAAGTTCTGGGGATCTAATGTACGGCATGGTGACTGTAGTTAATAGTACTATATATGTACTCAAAATTAACTGAGAGTAGATTTTAAATATTTTCACCTCAAAAAATTGTAACTATGTGAGCTAATGGATATGTTAATTAGCTTTATTGTGGCAATCATTTCACAATGTATACCTATATCAAAACATCACATTGTGAAATTTTTTTTCATTTTAATTACTTTCTTTTTGTGAGTTTTTTTGTTAAATTATACTTTATGTTCTAGGGTACATGTGCACAACGTGCAGGTTTGTTACATATGTATACATGTGCCATGTTGGTGTGCTGCACACATTAACTCGTCATTTACATTAGGTATATCTCCTAATACTATCCCTCCCCCGTCCACCCACCCCACAACACACATTGTGAAATTTAAACATACATAATTTTTGTCATTTATACCTCAATAAAGTTGGAAAATAAATGAACTAATACACAGAGACTGGGGAGAGGGAGGAGTTACAGGCAAAGAACAGAGGAATTTTAGAGCAGTGAAACTACTCTGTATAATACTATAATGGTGGATACATAGCATTACACATTTTTGTCCAAATTCATAGAATGTGCAATATCAAGAGTAAATCCTGTCTGGGTACAGTGGCTCACAGCACTTTGGGAGGCTGAAGCTGGTGGATTGCTTGAGCACAGGAGTTCAAGACCAGTCTGAGACACATGGCAAAACCCCGTATCCACAAAAATGAGCCGGGCATGGTGGCCCGTGCCTGTAGTCCCAGCTACTTGGGAGGCTGAGTTGGGAGGATCACTTGAGCCTGGAAAGCAGATGCTGCAGTGAGCTGAGATCTTGCCACTGTACTCCAGCCTAGGTAACAGAGCCAGATCCTGTAAACAAGCAAACAAACAAACAAAACCACACAGAGTAAATGTAAATTATGGACTTGAGGTGATAGTGATGTGTCAAAATAGGTTTACCAATTGTAAGGAAAGTATCACTCCGATGGCAGATGTCGATAATAAAGAAAGTTTTGCATGTGAGGAGGCAGAGGGTATATAGGAACTCTGTACCTTCTGCTCAATATTACTGTGCACCTAAAACTGCTCTAAAAAATAAAGACTATTTTTAAAAGTCTAGATTTGCTATATGGATATCAAAGAGAGCAGACTTCGAAACGAAGTCTTAATACTTATTTATTGCTAGATATATGAAAAGAGATTTCATAATAATAAAATATTTAATTCATGAAAACGACAAAATAATCAAATGTGATGAATAACAGAGCTTCAAAATATAAAATGCAAAATTTGACAAAATTAGAGAGAAAAAATCTGCAGGCTGAAGTGCAAATTTTAGCATGTCTTTCTCAGGAAATGATAGAATAACTGAGCAAAAGAAAATAGTAACAGAAACACTACAGTGAGCAACACTCTCAGCAAATTTGAAGTTATTGGAATTTATAAAATAGTACACTAACAGCTACAAGATATACATTATTTTTTAGAATTATGGCATATCAAATATGAAAGAATATTACTGGGCCAAAAAGTAATTCTCAAGATTAGTCAAAATACTGAAATCCTACCGCATATGTTATCTGACAACAATTCATTGAAATATTGTTTTTTGTCCAAAAGAAAAGAAAGCATAAGTTCACAAAAAGTTTCATACAATACACAATGAAATACTATTCAACCTTAAAAAAATGAGAAAATTCTGTGATTTATGACAACATGAATGAATCTGAAGGACATAATACTATGTGAAATAAGCTGGCCACATAAAGACAAATACTGCCTGATCTCACTTATATGTAAAATCTAAAAATGTCAACTTCATTGAAGCAGAGAGTAGAATAGTGGTTGCCAGAGGCTACAGAGTGAAGGGGGAATAGGAAAAGTGGAGATGTTGGCCAAAGGATACAAAGTTTTAGTTAGAAAGGAAGAATAAGTTTTAGTGATCTATTGCATAACATGATAACCATAGTTAATAATAATGTATTCTATATTTTTTGACTGCTAAAAGTGGATTTTAAAATTCTCACCTCATTAAAAATAAGTGAGGTGATGAATATGTTAATTTGCTTGATTTTCTAGTTCTACAATTTTTACATATATCAAAATGTCATACTGTACCCCATAAATAAATACAATTATTTGCCAACTTGAGATTTTAAATGGGGAAGTAAAAAAAATAAATGTATGAAAAAATATTTAAAACTAAAAAATGATTATATTGGTCAAATAATAAACACTTAGAAAGTACAAAATTTTTAAAATCCATAATTACACTTATAATTGTACATTAAGTTCATAATTTTATATATACAGTCATCCTCGATATCCATGGGCAGTTGGTTCCAGGACCCATCACAGATACCAAAATCCACAGATGGTCAAGTCCCTGACCTAAAACGGTATACTATTTGCATATAACGTATGCACATCCTTCCATATACTTTAAGTTATCACTAGTTTATTTGTAATAGTTAATACAATGTGAATGCTATGTAACTAGTTGTTATACTGTATTGCTTAGGGAATAATGACAAGAAAAAATATCTACATGTGCTCAGTACAGACACAACCATCATTTTTGTTTTTCAAATATTTTTGATCTGCAGTTGCTTGAATCCATGGAGGCAGAACCCACAGATGCAGGGCCAACTATATTTGTACATGAAAATTCAAACAAATCTACAATATAATACCAATATTAATAAGTAATATAGCATAGAAGGTCAATATACAAAAATCAATTGTGTTTTAGTTATTAGAAACAATGAGCGAAAAATGAAATTAAAAGAACAAGACTAATAACAATAATATCAGAGAGTAAATGGCATAGAAATACATTTAACAAAAGATGCACAACATCCAGGCCATGCACACCCAGGAGAAGGAGCAGATCAAGACCCTCAGCAAGTATGCCTCTTTCATCGACAAGGTATGGTTCCTGCAGCAGCAGAACAAGATGCTGGAGACCGAGTGGAGCCTCCTGCAGCAGCAGGAGATGGCTCGGAGCAACATGGACAACCTGTTCGAGAGCTACATCAACAACCTTAGGCAGCAGCTGGAGACTCTGGGCCAGGAGAAGCTGAAGCTGGAGACGGAGCTTGGCAACATTCAGGGGCTGGTGGAGGACTTCAAGAACGAGAATGAGGATGAGATCAATGAGCGTACAGAGATGGCGAATGAATTTGTCCTCATCAAGAAAGATGTGGATGAAGCTTACGTGAACAATGTAGAGTGGGAGTCTTGCCTGGAGGGGCTGACTGACAAGATCAACTTCCTCAGGCAGCTGTATGAAGAGGAGATCCAGGAGCTGCATTCCCAGATCTCGGATACGTCTGTGGTGCTGTCCATGGACAACAGCCGCTCCCTGGACATGGACAGCATCATCGCTGAGGTCAAGGCGCAGTACGAGGAGATCGCCAACCGCAGCCTGGCTGAGGCTGAGAGCATGTACCAGGTCAAGTATGAGGAGCTGCAGAGCCTGGCTGGGAAGCCCGGGGATGACCTGCGGCGCACAAAGACTGAGATCTCCGAGATGAACCAGAACATCAGTCGGCTTCAGGCTGAGACTGAGGGCCTCAAAGGCCAGAGGGCTTCCCTGTGGAGGTTGCCATCGCAGATGCAGAGCAACGTGGGGATCTGGCCATTAAGGATGCCAATGTCAAGGGATACCTCCGAGCTGGAGGCCACCCTGCAGCGAGTCAAGCAGGACATGGCGAGGCAGTTGCGTGAGTACCAGGAGCTGATGAACGTCAAGCTGGCCCTGGACATTGAGATGTCACCTACAGGAGGCTGCTGGAGGGCGAGGAGAGCCAGCTAGAGTCTGAGATGCAGAACTTGAGTATCCATATGAAGACCACCAGCGGTTTTGCAGGTGGTCTGAGCTCGGCCTATGGGGGGCCTCACAAGCCCCGGCCTCAGCTATGGCCTGGGCTCTGGCCTCTGGCTTTGACGCGGGCTCCAGCTCCTTCAGCTGCACCAGCTCCACCAGGGCCCTGGTTGTGAAGAAGAGCTAGACCCATGATGGGAAGCTGGTGTCCGCGTCCTCTGACGTGCTGCCCAAGTGAACAGCTGCGGCAACCCCTCCCCGCCTGCCCCTCCTGCGACTTGCCCAGAGCCCGGAAGGGAGGCCGCTGTGCAGGGAAGCACAGGGAACAGAAGACACACCTGAGGCTCAGCCCTAGCCCTCAGCCCACCTGTGGGGGAATTTACTGCCTGAGGACCCCCCTTACCCATGCCTCCAGCTACAAAACAATTCAATTGCTTTTTTTTGTCCAAAATAAAACCTCAGCTAGCTCTGCCAAAAAAAAAAAAAAAAAAAATACAGAATCTTTAAAGCAACCAGAGGAATAAAAGACACTACATTTACAAGAACAACTGGAAAATGGAAGGCGGATTTCCCAAAAGAAACAATGTCAGTCAAAAGGTAATGTTATAACATTTTTTAAGTGCTAAAATAAAAATAAGCACACAGAACTACCAACATAGAATTCTACACCCAAAGAAAATATTATTCAACAATGTGGGTGGAATAAAGAGGCTTTCATATGAACAAATATTAAAGGAATTCCTCACCAGCAGACCAACACTGAAAGAAAGCAAGACAAAAACAAAGAAAATTCTTCAGTCAAAAGGAAAATTATGCTAGATGGAAACATGAAAATGCAAAAGGGCATGAAGAACACCAGAGAGAATAAATACATGGGTAAAAGTAAATATATATTTAGATTGCATAAAACGGTAATTAGAATATTTTGTACAGTCTAAATTATGTGCAAAATGACATGTGAAGTGAAAATACATGACAAAAATAATGCAGGAGGGTGAAAAAAGGGGTAAGTACTGTTTACAGTTTCTAGTAGCATCAGAGACATAGTACAAATAGTTCGTACTTGACTATAATAAGTCAAAACTTCCTGCTGTAATTTCTAAGGTAGCTACTAAAATAGCGGAAGAAGATATAACTGACAAATTAATAGAAAAAAAAACTTTCTAAATAGAAACATTGACTACACTAAAAGAAGGCAAGAATGGAAGTAAAAGGGAATATGAAACAAGTGATTCAAATAGAAACTTGATGATTTAGCAGCAAATATATTCTAAACCAAATTATATATCAGTAATTAATAAAAATAAGTCAAATATTTACAAGTAAAATATTAAGATGGTCAGAATGGATTTTTAAACCCAAATATATGCTAGTTACAAGAAATATAGTTTAAATATTAATATGCCAAAAGTTTAACATAAAAGGACTGAAACAGAAGTCATGAACCAAAAAGATAGATAATGAAACTGTAATCAGGAAAATCAAGAAGCAATACTACAGAAAAAGAAAGTTATTTCATAATTATAAAAGGATCAATAAAACAAGAAGACATTATCATAGTCCTCTGTGGGAAGTGTTAAAGGCTTTGTGGACATCTTTGATCCACCTCAAGTCTCAATCAAGATAACAGCAGAGATTTTTGTGGAAACTGACAAGCTGATTCTAAAATCCATGTATAAAAGCAAAAAGCTAAAAGAGGTAATCTTGAAAAAAAAAAATAACACATCTGGAGGACCTGTAAATAAGAACTGTGGTATTAGTGCAAGGATATACTAACTGGAATGGTTATACATATAATGGAATAAAATAAAGAGTTCAGGCAAATATTATCACCCAATTTTTTTCATAAAGGTGATATTGCAGTTCAGAGGTGAAAGTGTAGTCTTTCAAATAAATAGTGCTATATTAAATGCACATTTATATGGAAAAAACTGCAATTATATCACAAAGTCACACCATATGAATTGCAAATTAGTTGAAAAATTTTATGTTAGAAGTAAAATAAATATTTTATAGAAAATATCTTTAAGGATAACCTCTTTGTGACTTTGGTATAGGCAAAGTTTAAAAAAAAAATAGGACACAAAAAACACTAACCATTAAAGAAATAAATGGTAACTTAGACCACACTAAAATTAAGATTTGCTCATCAAAAACACCAACAAAAAATGAAAAGGCAATCTACAGGATAGGAGATGACATTAGAAACACATATATCTGGCAGAGAACTTCTACCATGAAAATATAAACATATATACATATATATAGATAGATAGATAAAAAGACAACCTATCTAAAAAACAGACAAATGAATATAATGAAAAAAGATATTAAAATATCCAACAAATATTTGAAAAGCTGTTTAACTTCATTCTCATCAGAGATGCAAAGAAGCAAATTAAAACCACAAAGGGATAGTACTATTCCACCACCTAAATAGCTACAATGTACACAAAAAGTATTAAATACCAAATGTTGACAAAAAACGTCTAGATGTGATATCCTGGTAAATGTTTAATAACTGAATCTCTTAGAAATGAATATATAAGATCCCTGATTTATGGCTTTTTTTCCAGTCTCCATACTGTAAATACACCATAGCCAATTTCAGGCAGCCATCCTGAGATCACTGAATGCAGAATTGAGAAGAGATGCCCACAATTGGCCCTTGAAAGCCAGTATGACCCAGGTCCAGAACACCACTGACATGCAGCAACAATAATTCTCACATATTATTGGTGGGAGTGTAAATTGATACAACTGGTTTGGAAAACTGGCAGTTTCTCCTAAAATTGAAGACATGCATACCCTTATTACACAGCACTTCTACTCTGGGGTATGTACCCAACAGAAATCCATACATGTGTTCACCAAAAGACATGTTTGAGGATTCTCATAACATGGTTAATATGTAAAAGCTAAAACCTGGACACAACCCAAATCCCCATCAACAGTTTAAAGGATAAACAAATTGTAATACCATGACATAATGGAGTACTATGCATCATCAGTCAATAAACTACAGCCCACAGGAAAAATGTGACCAGTCCCTTATTTTCTTACAGCCCCTGAGTGAAGAATGTTTGTTACATTTTTAAATAGCCACATTCTTAACAGTTATACAACTACCTACATAAAGTCATCAATTTTGCCTCTTGACCTACAGGGATTGTGCAATTTGCTATCTGGCCCTTTAAGAAAAAATTTGCTGATCTTTGCTATAAACCAGTGAGAGTGAATGATTTACAACAGTGATCTCAAAGTATGGCCCCTGGATCAGCAGCATTAACAGCACCTGAAAACAGGACTACCAGGCTCCACCCCAGACATACTGAATCAAAACTCCGGGCTGTGACCCAGCAATTCATGCTTTAACAAGCCCTCTTGGTAATTCTGATGTATGCTAAAGTTTGAGAACCAACGATCTACAACTCTAAACATGAATAAATATCACAAACATAATGTGGAGTGCAAGAACATAGATGCAATAAAGAACATACTATATAATTCCATTTATATAAAATTTAAAAACATGTACAAGTATTCTATTTAAAAATCAAGACAACGGCTACCCATGGAAAGGGACTAGTGACTGGAAGGGAGCATGAGGTGAGTTTTTGCAATATTAAATTGGCTTGCAGATTGCTGCCTTCTGGCTGTGTCCTTACATGGCAGAGAGAGAGAGAGAGAGAGAGAGAGAGAGGAGGAGAGGGAGGGAGAGAGAGAGAGAGAGCGCGCGCAAGCACACTTTGGTGTCTCTTCCTCTTTTTACAGGGGCACCAGCCTTTTCAAATGAGGGTCCTACCATTACAATTTCACTTAACCTTTATCACCTCCTCACAGACCCTATCTCCAAATACAGTGACATCGGGGGTTAGGGCTTCAGCATATGAATTTTGAGAGGACACAAGCATTCAATCCATAATATATTCTAAAGGAAATTGTAAGCATGTTCTTCAGGCAGAAGAAAAATAATCCCATATGGAAGCTTGGAAATGTAACAACAACAAAAAAATGAAAAGCAACAAAAATGGTAATAATATTAAAGAGTACTGATAATATAAACAATAATGTCTTGCTGGAATACAAGAATGTATGACAAAAATAAATGATAGGTCATAGATAAAGCATTCATGAAGCAAGTAAAAGTGTCAATTTACATTAAACTCTTATGAGTTAATGAATTTGTATTTTTATAGTAAACACTCAAATAATAGCAAAAGGTATAAAACCTTCAAGCTAATAGAGTATATATGTGTATTTTAGAATGCTTGAATATACTCAATCTATATTCATTCTAAAATAAGGCAGGCAAGAGAAAATAAGAATATAGACAGGTGGAAAAAATAGAAATCGTTTAATACGCTGAAAAATTTCAATGCAAATGTATTTGTAATTATAGTAACTATACATAGAATAATGCTCCAATTAACTAAATATTGTCCAACTGGATCCTACCAAGTCTCAACTATATGCTATTTATAGAACACAACTTCAAAACATAAAAGG
Source organism: Mandrillus leucophaeus (assembly GCF_000951045.1). Lineage (NCBI taxonomy): Eukaryota > Metazoa > Chordata > Mammalia > Primates > Cercopithecidae > Mandrillus > Mandrillus leucophaeus. The sequence goes on along the minus strand of NW_012101390.1, from coordinate 202,547 downwards.
AAAAGATTGAAAGTAAATGAATGGGAAAAGAGCATGCAAACTCTAACCAACACGTGGCTGGTATAGCTATGACAACATCAGATAAGCAAGACTTTAAAGCAAAAAGAATTACCAGAGGAAAGAAAAATGACAATAGTAAAAATTAAGAATTAAATTTATGAGGAACTATTAACTATTCTAAATTTATGTACTTAATAACATGTTCTCAAAATATTTAAGGAAAATATTGACAGTAGTAAAAGGAGAAAAAGAAAAACCCAGAAACATGGTAAAATTTAACACACTTTTATCAGTACATGATGGAATAAACACAAACAAGTTAGCAAAGACAAAGAATATGCAAAAGAACATTAAACCAAGTAACTATAGAATACATATTCTCCAAATACCCACACAACATATAGAGAACTGTCCATTTTGCTAAGCCATAATACAATTATCTACATATTTCAAATGAATAAAATCATAAAATAATTATTTAGCTATAATATAATCACATTAGGAAACAATAATGAAAAAGTAACTAGAAAAGTCCCATTGTTCAGAAGTTAAGTAATATGCTTGTAAATAATCCAAGGAAAATTGAAAATATTATAAACTGAATAACAGTAAAAATACTATTTAGTAAACTTACTATTTATTAAAACTTACAGGATCTGACTTCTACTTCTGAGTAAAATGGAATAGTTCATGGCAGGTCAATATTTCCACTGAAAACAATTAGAAAAAAAGATGGATTTCAAAAATTATATATTTATTTATAGACACCTAATAACTGTAGAAGTAAGCAAGACTAGAGGGAATACAATTCCAGAATGAGGACAGTCTTTCGGAGGTAAACTGAAGCTCCACAGTTGTCTCTGAGAATATGTCCTGATTCTGAACATGGATCTGAACTTGAGAATTTGAGCTAGGTCTAGGTGGAGAGCTGCTGCTGGTGGACTTTTTGACAGCTACACAGAGCTGAAGTGAAAAAATTTAGATTAGACAGGCCTCAAATAGACAATTTATTTCTCCTTCAAGATATTTGCTAAACTCCAAAGCTAAACTGAAGAGGAAGATAAAGAGCTTAAGCCAAAACTTAAAGCAAAATAAAATTATTTCCACAGTCTCTAGGTGATTAGGAGGCAAAGGTTGGGGGTACAGGATTGGCAGGACTAAGAACAAGTAACAAATGAAAGCATTAGAGGGAGTAGTAAATTAACACCCATATCTTCCAACAACCTTTTGCAGATCTGGAACCTGCTGAAAGATAAGAATCCACACTTGGTCCTTGGCAGAACTTTTGGCAGATGGTAATGACAAAATTGGAGTCTTGAAGGATGCTAAATGCACAGCTGGTCTCTCCCTCAAAAGATTTGCCAAATTCTGAATCTTCACAGGGCAGGAGGCTAAAGAGATAATTCAAAAACCTCTGAATCACACAGGAAAAAAAAATGCCCATAGTCTCTTAGCGCTGAGGTTACAAAGACCTGCCATGTAGTCAAATAAATGTCCTGGGGGGCAAGCCATAGAAACGGTAAATTAGGATTCATTAAACTAAATACCAGCTTCCACCAGCTCAGTCTGTCATTAAAGTATAATATTTAGCTCCCTACCCTATCTGCCTAGCAAAGGAGCTTTGGATAATTACACAAGGCTGAAGTGGCAGAATTTAGATTAGACAGGCCTCAAATAGATGACTATAGACAAATTTTAGATCATGTGAAATCTATAATAGCTGGTGGGGGGAAATCATATGAGATAATAAATATAAAACTACAATAAATGATATGTACTGAGATATCTTAATTTTTACAAACAAAATGCTGACCAAAAAGACATCAGCTTTGAAGACAGACAGGTCTGTGGATAAACCACATACTCAGAAATAGTTTTTTGACCTTAAAAAAGTTATTTAACCTTCTAGCCTTCAGTTTATGTATTTGTAAATGGAAATAAATAATAGCAAGCAGAGAATATGCTGTCATAAGAATTATGAGATGATACATTTAAAGTAATTAAAACAATCTCTGAAATGTAAAAAACACACAATAATGGTTTCATTATTATTGCTGTCATCATTACTACTGTGACAAAGAAATAGCAGCTTTTATAATACTTTCCATTTTGCCAAATGCCTTTGCATTTATTATCTCACTTGATTCCTCCCTGCAATTAATATAAATGAACCAAAGATCATGTTCTGCATTTCAAATAATGAATAAACTGAGACTCCCAAAAGAGAAATGACTTGCTCAGAGACAGGCAACAAGGTACTGAAGAACCAGGACTAGAGCCCTCAGCTATTCACACTTGTCCCACTTTGTACAACTCCACATTACCTGCAAACAGGATATGAATCTACTCCACTATGCATATTTAACTCAAATTTTGCCTGCTGCTGAATGGGGCTTAGGAGTATTTTCTCAATATCCAAGGATGACACAAGCATTCAGCTGATTGAGTACTAAGATAAATCTTACAGTTCATTTATTCTATCAACTTTCCCCTTCCCTCACTCATGCCATGACATTTCTCCATATCCAACTTAAAGTCCATGGCATGGTCCATCATTCTAATCACTTCCTTGTGCACACAAAACAGTAAACTTCCTTGTCTCTATCTCCCTTTATCATACTAAATTAGCAAAACAAAATTCTGGTTAAATCTAATTCAATGCCTACTCTTAAGCTGTGCCTGACTGAGCAGCTGAATATGTGAATGTAACTGGACCAAAAATACATAATCAGCCTGGCCTGTCCAAATTCAAGCTGATCTTTGGTGCTGTTCAACAATCCCACCACATGTCCTTTCCATCTATTTTCCCACTCCCCAAGAAGACCATTTCCCACCTTCTCTTTATTGAAATCGCCTCACCTCCTTCCCACCCTCCCTCTCAGTTGATGTCCTTGGTTTCTATTTCACTAAGAAAATCTAGGCCATCAGAAGAGAATGTCTATATGCTTCCCACATCTTCTTCCCCACCAGCATCATGCATACATATTATGCCTTCTTTTTAGTGACTATGGATAAACTGTCCTTGCTCTTACCCCTCCACTTGTGAACTGTGTGTCAACTTCTCTGTCCTTTTAAAGATAGCACTATAGAAATTCTACTCTCTCTCGTAAATCACTATTTATTTCTTTTTACTGGAGAATCCTCATCAGCATTCTGTGATACATCTCATTTTTGAAACCTTTCTCTTAAACCCATGTCTTCTCTCAGCTACAATCTCATTTATTTGCTGCCTTTACAACAACACTCTTTTAAAAAGTAATCTAAACTCACTCCCTATCCCCGATTTTTTATATTTTCCAAGTTTTATTGAGGTATGATTAGAAAATTCAAGTTGTGCACAGTTAAAGTGTGTATATAATATATAATGATTGCATATAGTATATACCGTGAAATTATTATAACAAGCTAGTTAGCACATTCATTAGCTCACATAGTTCCTGGTTTTTTACTTTATTAGGAGGTATGAATGCTTAACATCTACTGCTTTAACAAATTTTAAGTATACTTATTATTAACTATATTCACCATTCTGTATATCATATTGCCAGAACTTATGAATCTTGTAAGTTAAAGTTTTGACCAAAATCTCCCTACTTCCCCAATTCCACAGCCCCTGGCAACCGGTGTTCTACTGTCTTCTTTGACTGTTTTAGATTCTACATATAAGTATTTCTTTGTCTGGCTAGTTTTGCTTAGCATAATGTCCTCCAGGTTCATCCACGTTGTCACAAATGTCAGGATTACTTTTTTATGGCTTAATAGTACTCCATTGTCTACATGTGCAACATTTTCTTTATCCATTCATCTGTTGATGGACAGAGACTTCCTCTATATCTTAGCTATTGTAAATAATGCTGAAATGGACATAGGGGTGCAGATATTCCTTCAAGATACTTGTTTCATTTCCTTTGGGTATATACCCAGTAGTGGAATTAGTAAATCATATGATCAAGTCTGCTTTTGAAGCTCTGTCTTGAATTTGTCTTTTCTGTCACATTCTTCAGCTGTTTGGTTATTTTTTATGGTTTTTGTTTCTTTATTAAACTTCTTATTTTGCTCATGTATTGTTATCCTCATTTCATTTAGTGTTCTATCTGTGTTCTTGATATGGTTTGGTTGTGTCCCCACCCAAATCTCATATTGAATTGTAGTTCCCATAATCCCCACGTGTAGTGGAAGAGACCTGGTGGAAGGTAATAGAAACATGGGGGCGGTTTCCCCAGGCTATTCTTGTGATATTGACTAAGTTCTCACGCGGTCTGATGGTTTTATAAGGGGCTTCTCCCTTCACTCAGCTCTCATTCTTCTCCTTCTGGGCATCTTTTTAAAAAAAGGATGTGTTTGCCTCTCCTTCTACAATAATTGTAAGTTTCCTGAGGCCTCCCCAGCCATGCTGAACGGCGAGTCAATTTAACCTCTTTTCTTTTAAATTATCCGGTCTCCCTCATGTCTTTATTAGCAGCATGAGAACGAACTAATACAGTAGATTGATACTGCTAGAGTGGCTTACTGCTATAAGGATACCCGAAAATGTGGAAGTGACTTTGGAACTGGGTAACAGGCAGAGGTTGGAACAGTTTAGAGGGCTCAGAAGAAGACAGGAAGATGTGGGAAAGTTTGGAACTTCCTAGTGACTTGTTGAATAGCTTTGACTAAAATGTTGATAGTGGTATGGACAATGAAGTCCAGGCTGAAGTGGTCTCAGATGGAGATGAGGAACTTGTTGAGAACTGGAGCAAAGGTGACTCTTGTTATGCTTTAGCAAATATACTGGTGGTATTTTGCCCCTGTCCTAGAGATCTGTGGAGCTTTAAACTTGAGAGAGATGATTTAAGGTATCTGGCATAAGAAGTGTCTTCTTTTTTTATTTTTTTATTTCCATAGGTTTGCGGGGAATAGGTGGTATTTGGTTATACAGGTGAGTTGTTTAGTGGTGATTTGTGAAATTTTGGTGCACGCATCACCTGAGCAGTATACACTGAACCTGCTTTGTAGTAGTTTATTCCTCACCCCCTTCCCACCTTTCTCCCTGAGTTCCCAAAGTCTATCGGGTCATTCTTATGCCCTTGCTTCCTCATAGCTTGGCTCCCACTTATGAGTGAGAACATATGATGTTTGGTTTTCCATTCCTGAGTTACTTCACTTAGGATAATAGTCTCAAATCCCATCCAGGTTGCTGTGAATGCCATTAAGTCATTCCTTTTTACGGCTGAGTAGCATTCCATCATATGTATATACTACAGTTTCTTTATACACTAGTTGATTGACGGACATTTGGGTTGGTTCCTCATTTTTGCAATTGTGAATTGTGCTGCTATAAACATGCATGTCAATATCTTTTTTGTATCATGACTTCTTTTCCTCTAGGTAGATACCCAGTAGTGGAATTGCCAGATTAAATAGTAGTTCTACTTTTAGTTCTCTAAGGAATCTCCACACTGTTTTCCATAGTGGTCATAGTACTTTACATTCCTACCAGCAACGTAGAAGTGTTCGCTGTCCACTGCATCCATGCCAACATCTATCATTTTTTTTTCGATTTTTTATTATGGCCATTCTTGCAGGAGTAAGGTGGTATCACACTGTTGTTTTCATCTGCATTTCCCTGATCATTAGTTATGTTGAGCATTTTTTCATATGTTTACTGGCTATTTGTATATTTTCTTTTGAGAATTGTCTATTCATGTCCTTAGTCCACTTTTTGATGGCATTATTTTTTTCTTGCTATTTTTTTGAGTTCCTTGTAGATTCTGGATATTAGTCCTTTGTCAGATGTATAGATTGTGAAGATTTTCTCTCACTCTGTGGATTGTCTGTTTACTCTGCTGACTGTTCCTTTTGCCATGCAAAAGCTCTTTAGTTTAATTAAGTCCCAGCTATTTATCTTTGTTTTTATTGCATTTGCTTTTGGGTTCTTGGTCATGAAATCCTTGACAAAGCCAATAACTAGAAGGATTTTTCTGATGTTATCTTCTAGGATTTTTAAACTTTCAGGTCTTAGATTGAAGACCATGATCCATCTTGAGTTGATTTTTATATAAAGTGAGAGATGAGGATCCAGTTTCATTCTTCTACATGTGGCTTACTAATTATCCCAGTACCATTTGTTGAATAGGGTGTCCATTCCCCATTTTATCTTTTTGTTTGCTTTGTTGAAGATCAGTTGGCTTAAGTATTTGGGTTTATTTCTGGGTTCTCTATTCTGTTTCATTGGTATGTGCCTATTTTTATACCAGTACCATGCTGTTTTGGTCACTATGACCTTATAGTATAGTGTGAAGTCAGATAATGTGATACCTCCAGATTTCAGTGTAATAAAAGCCATCTGTGACAAACCCACAGCCAACATAATACTGAATGGGGAAAAGTTGAAAGCATTCCCTCTGAGAACTGCAGCAAGACAAGTTTGCCCACTCTCAAGGGGCATCCAAATGGGTAAGGAGGAAGTCAAACTGTCGCTGTTTGGTGATGATATGATTCACCTACAAAACCCTAAAGACTCCTCCAGAAAGCTCCTAGAACTGAAAAAGAACTCAGCAAAGTTTCCGGATACAATATTAATGTACACAAATCAGTAGCTTTTCTATACACCAACAGCGACCAAGCTGAGAATCAAATCAAGAACTCAACCCCTTTTACAATAGCTGCAAAAAAATAAAATATTTAAGAATATACCTAACCAAGAAGGTGAAAGACCTCTACAAGGAAAACTACAAAACACTGCTGAAAGAAATCATACACAACACACACAAAAAAATGAAAACAGTTCTCATGCTCATGGATGGGTAGAATCAATATTGTAAAAATGACCATACTGCCAAAAGCAATCTATAAATTTAATGCAATTCCCATTAAAATACAACCACCATTATTCACAGAACTAAAAAAAAAAAAATCCTAAAATTCATATGGAACCAAAAATGAGCCCACATAACCAAAGCAAGACTTGGCAGAAGAAATTTCTAAGCAGCAAAGCATTCAAGAGGAAGCAGAGCATAAAAGTTTGAAAATTTTGCAGCCTGACAATGCAATAGAAAAGAAGAACCCATTTTCTGGGGAGAAATTGAAGCCAGCTGCAGAAATTTGCATAAATAACAAGGAGCTGAATGTTAATCACCAAGACAATGAAAAAGTATGTCTCCAGGGCATGTTAGAGACTTTCATGGCAGCCCCTTTGATCATAGGCCCACTAGGAGGAAAAATGGTTTCCTGGGTCAGGCCCAGTACCCCTGCTATGTGCAGCCTAGGGACTTGCTGCCCTGTATCCCAGCTGTTTCAGTATGGCTAAAAGAGGCCAAGGTACAGTTCGGGCTGTGGCTTTCTCAGAATGTAAATCCTAAGCCTTGGCAGCTTCCACATGGTTTTGAGCCTATGGGTGCACAGAAGTCAAGAATTGATGTTTGGGAACCTCTGCCTAGATTTCAGAGGATGAATGGAAACACCTGGACGTCCAGGCAGAAGTTTGCTGCAGTAGTGGAGCCCTCGTGGAGCACCTCTGCTAGGACAACATGGAAGGGAAATGTGGGGTTGGAGCCCCCACACAGAGTCCCCACTGGGGCACTGCCTATTGGAGTAGTGAGAAGAGGGCTACCATCCTCTAGACACTAGAATGGTAGATCCACCTACAGCTTGCCCCCATGAACCTAGAAAAGCCACAGGCACTCAACACTAGCCCGTGAAAGCATCTGGGAGGGGGGCTGTACCCTGCAATGCCACAGGGGTGGATCTGCCCATGGCCATGGGAGCCCACCTCTTGCATCAGCATGACCTAGATGTGAGACATGGAGTCACAGGAGATTATTTTGGAGCTTTAAGATTTAATTACTGCCTCATTGGATTTCAAACTGGCATAGGTCCTATAGCCCTTTGTTTTGGCCAATTTCTCCCATTTGGAATGGGTGTATTTATCCAATGCCTGGACCTCCATTGTATCTAGGAAGTAACTGACTTGCTTTTGATTTTACAAGCTCATAGGTGGAAGAGACTTGCCTTGTCTCAGATGAGACTTTGGACTTGGACTTTCAACTAATGCTGAAATGAGCTAAGACTTGGGGGACTGTTGGAAAGGCATGATTGTGTTTTGAAATGTGAGGACATGAAATTTGGGAGGGGTCAGGGGTAGTATTATATGATTTGGCTGTGTCCCCACCTGAATGTCATCTTGAATTGTAGTTCCCATAATCCCCATGTGTGGTGGGAGGGTCCAAGTGGGAGGTAATTGAACCATGGGGGTGATTTTCCCCATGCTATTCTTGTGATAGTAAGTTCTTGTGAGATCTAATGGTTTTATAAGGGGCTTCCCCCTTTGCTCTGCTCTCATTCTTCTCTGTCCTGATGCTTTGTGAAGAAAGATGTGTTTGCTTGCCCTTCCACCATAATTGTAAGTTTCCTGAGCCTTCCCTAGCCATGCTGAACTGTGAGTCAATTAAACCTATTTTCTTTATAAATTACTCAGTCTCAGGTATTTCTTTATTAGCAGTGTGAGAACAGACTAACACAGTCCTCTTGCATCCCATTAAGCTTCTGTATGATGATTGTTTCAAATTTTTGTCAGGAAATTTGTAGATATTATCATTTATTTGGGATCAGTTACTGGTGATTTAATAGTTCCCTTTGGTGTTGTCATGTTCATTTGATTCTCCATGATTCATGCACGTAGCTTTGTGTCGGTATCTGTGCATCTGAAAGAGAAAACACCCCGTCCAGTCTTTACAAACTGGTTTTGGCAGGCAGTGACTTTCTCCTGTTGGGCCCTCAGGCTGATGGGATTTCCTCTAGTATCACAGTTAAGTGTGGTTGGAGCTGGGTCACATGGATGCTGCTGGATCTGTAGTGAAGTCTATGGTTGGTGGGCCTTTTACTTGAGGTTCAGTTGAGCATGAACCTATGTAGTCCCTGGGAAGACAGGACTGCCTCTAGGGAATTGGTCAGTGGGGCTGGTGCTGGAACAAGGGCCTACAATGGATCTGCAGTTGGATCCACAAACAAGAAATCTGTTACCAGGTGCATAAACCAGTGTGGTTTCCACTGCATCCTTTAGAAAGCTCTCACTGGTTCACTGAGCATGTCTGAATTAGTCAGTTCTCATACTGCTAATAAAGACATACCTGAGACTGGGTAATTTATAAAGGAAAGAGGTTTAATAAACTCACAGTTCCACATGACTGGGGAGGCCTCACAATCATGGTTGAAAGCAAATGAGGAGCAAAGTCATATCTTACATAGTGGCAGGCAAGAGAGCTTGTGCAGAAGAACTCCGATTTATAAAGCCTTCAGATCTCATGAGACTTATTCACTACCACGAGAACAGTATCGGGAAAACAATCCGCATAATTCAATTATCTCCACCTGGCCCTGCCCTTGATAAGTGGGAATTATCACAATTCAAGGTGAGATTTGGGTTGGGACACAGCCAAACCATATCACTGTCCTTTGGAAGGCAATACTGACCCTGGATTGCAGCTAAGCAGTGCTGGAATTAAGTCATGGGGATGTTTCAAGGTGCACAGACAGGACCAAGGACTGCAGGCCTGCCTCCATGGGCATGGACATCGTGTCTCTCTCTGGGACCTTGAGAAGACAGGCTCTCTCCTGGACAATGGTTGAGAGAGGGAGCAAAGTCTGAAGGTCTTTCTCTGGGGATAAGTTGGATGTGACTCCTCCTGTGTCCCTTAGAAAATAGTACTGGTGGCAGAACCAAGACTAAATGGGGCTTATGCTGAATCCAAAAGGGGATGAGGCAGTGTCCAGGTTTGTAGCTGAGACCATAATCAGTGAGAAGGTAGGGCACAGGCCTGCTCTCCCAAAACAGTCCCTCCCAGTCTTAGGTTCCACTCAGGTTTCACAAATTCCTACCTCAATCCCAAAGGTCCCACAAAAACACTTTTTTTTTCCTGTGGATGGCTGACAAATTATTGTTGCTGCAGGGGGTATACTCAAGTGAAAACCTCCTATTCCACCATCTTGCTTCCCAATTTCATCTTCATATTTCCTGTTGAATTGGCTTTACTGATATTTTTATATAGCATATCACTTAACTCCACCTTTGCTAAATTATTTGCCAAATCCAAATCCTATGGATAATTCATGTGACTTTTCAGCAACATTTGATAGAAGTAACCACTCATTCCTTCTCGAAAGATTTTATTTATTTGGATTCCTGGATACCACACTCTCCCTTTTTTATTTTTCTCCTATCCCCTGGCTGCTCATCATTAGTCTTCTTTGCTGGCCATTTATTGCTCTGCCTCAAGTGTTGGAAAGCCCTAGAGCTTAGTGCTTAAACCTTACCTCTTTTCTCTATGCTCACCCCTTAAATTATATCCAGGCTCTTCACTGTACTTATGTTAATATGCTGATGACTCTAGAATTTCTATTTGCAGACCAGATCTCTTCCTTAATGTGAACCTCAAACTTAACATATCCAAGACCAAACTCCAGATTTTTACCTCTTAATCTGTTCTTCCTATAGTCTTCATAATCTCATTAAATGGTAATTACAACCTTTCCATTATGGATGCCACAAATAACTTGAGAATTATCTTTACTTCACTCTTTTTCTCACACCCTATATCCAATCCATGGACAAATATTGGCTGTATTTCAAATAACATTCGTAATCTGGCCACATCCATTTACACTGCTACCACTCTAGTTACACACCCCTATCTTCAGCTTGTCCTATTGTAATAGCCCCATAGGTTCCTGCTTCCATCTTTGAACTCCTACTGCCTATTCTTTACAGTGCAACCAGAGTCAGCCTTTCAAAACACATGTAATATTGTGTCACTCATTTGTTAAAATTTTTACAATAGCTTGCTAAATCACTCTGAGTGAAATCCAAAGTCTTCATTTTGGCATACAGAACGCAAAATAACTTTTTGAACTTTAACTCCTACTGCTGCTTTTCTATATAATTTCACCTAACTCCTTGATATTCCCAAATATATCAAGTATGTTCCTACCTCTGCCTGGAATATTCTCTCAGTGCATGGTTCTCTCCCTTCTTCCAAGTATCTATTCAAATGTAACCTTCATAGAAAGGACTTCACTATCTTACTAAATGAAACATTAGCAACTCTCAACACCGCCCCCCCCACGTCTTCCCCTTTAATTTGTTGTTTTTTTCTTCATCTCACTTATCAGATCAACTTTTTGTTTATTTTCTATCCCCCTACCAGAATATCTTCATGAGGATAAACAGTTTGCCTGATTTTCATACTGTTTTGTCTCCAGCAAATAGAACAGCTCTTGGTACACAAAAAGTTCACAACGAATATTTAATACATCTGCAAAGTCACTTTTGACATGTAAGGTAAAATATTCACAGATTCATAGGATTAGGACATGGACATATTTTGAGGGACATTATTCAGCCTACTATGAGATTAAAGAACAATTTAAGTAAAATAGGTAACATTTATATAGTGCTTACTATGTATAAGACCATCATTCTGAGCATTTTACAAACAATTATCTTAGTGAATTCTCACAAACCACACTAATTGATTGTTACTATTGTTATCTCCATTTTACAGCTATTTAGCAAGGATCTTTTTTTCTTTCCAGGGCAGCAGTGTATCAAACAAGAGTTTGCGTTGGGTAATCAGTAGGATATTTTTCAAATCTAACTTCCAGGGTTTTGCTATTTTACTGGACTAATTTAGTTCACAAGGAGGGCAAAAAGCAGTTCTGCTACTCTTACTGGCACAAAATTGAAAATGATCTAGAATAAAACTATCTCTCTGAAAACTGTTCATACCTGCCACTACCATCCAACCCTCTGTCATGAAGCTCCACCTTAATGCAAGAATTCACCACTACCCACTGAAACTCTCATATGCTTTTGGCTTATCTCTGCAGACAGTAAAGTTCATCAAATATTCCTTTTGCTCTCCTACATTTTTCAGCCCCCATAATGGTAGGCAGCATCATACTACTAGTTCTGGCTCATTCAGTGTGTGTGAAAGGAGCATGAGCCACTTCTAGGCTGAGGCAGTGAAAATCCACTATTTCCTTTCTTCTACCATGAGAATATAAGATGCCCTCAGCCTGTGTCCCTGAAGCTCTGGAACAGAGCTCCTCATGCCAACCAGACTTAGAAAGGTACTTAAAGAAAGAAAGAAATGTTAGTTTTGTTTGGACATCAAAACAAAATGGCAGGGGAAATCTGCTACCACAGCATTGTCTAGACAAACCTGACTAACATATTTTCACTGACAGGTATCTCCAAATCATTTGCTAAGCAGCTCAGACTGCATTTAGTCTCTGTACTGTCAATAAGATATGAATAGTATCTGTCTGAGTAAGGTAAAAAGAAAGCTACCTGGAGAGCCATTTATTCTATAAGAAAAGAACAGGAAATTTTGTTGTGCTGATCTCCTTGGAAAGAGCAATATGGTGCCTGACCATATCTCCTACTGAGACCAGATGCTCAGATATGATTAGAGTTCAGTGTCTTCTCAAATTGCTATAAATGAAGGTGATTTGTAGGTCTAGAATTGATTTTGTATAGTTAACACAGCTGATTTTTGTTTGTTTGTTTTCCTTATATTTTTTCAACTGAGCATTTTTTGAGAACACATTACGGGTGACAATTCAGTTGAAAGTCATAGTCCATTTCACGGAGTTGACGGTCTAATGGGGAAGTAAAAATGTACTCACCTAAATATGATATAAGGCAGAATCAAGTCAGTGCCTATTATGGATGGGAATTCTCTGATAGAGTCAATGATTCGAGACAACTGGGTCATAATGAGGAAAGGATCAAAGATGAGCGTCATTGTTTGACTCCCCACCACCCAGCCCTGCACTTCCTCCACCACCAACAACAGAATCATCTCAGGCCTTAAAACCTGGATATTACATTTATTTGCATAAGATTCTTAGAATGAGATAACTAGTATTTTGCTCCCCATTAAATTTTAAACATTTTAAAACATTTTTTCATGAACTTTTCTCTGTTTTCATATTAAAATAACTTTGAAGAGTTGTAGTCAAAGTATATCCTATAGAAAAACAATATGCAATACCCATAGCAAAGACTTGAGGGACTAAAACACATATGCAATAGTGATAAATTTGGTTAAACCCATATCATCTAAGAATTGTTACAAATTTGTCATGAGGATGGATGACAATCTGGTCCTGAAGCTGAGAATATGAAACTTTCTACAGAGGCTACCAGAAGAACCTGGCATGCCCTAAACATACTACCAGTGTTAAACCATGCTATCCATGCCTGCTCTGGCCCTGGGGACAGCTGTGAGAGGAATGCTGCTTCAGCCATCTTTGTAGTAGGATTAAGTTGGCTGACCCATCTTCTATAGTAAAGTCAAACACGGATAGAAGTTTAGTACTAGAAAGTGAGTCCCAAGTTGAGGAGGGGGACAGCTGAGCATAAGGTACCAGCTCTACATTTCCCTGACTCTCACTTTTCTCTCAGTGAATGCAATTTACTCAGAGAAGTGGTTAAGTGCATAGACCCTGGAGCCAAAGTTGGTTGGGTTGAACTCCCAGTTTTATCACTTTCCAGCTCTCTGACCTCACAAAAGTCATTGAACTCCTCTGTAACATTCTAACAAACCTCAATTTAACATTTTTATCTAACAAACTATTTCACATTTTGTCCACTTAGCATAACTGATACAGATTGGATTGTTTTCAAAGAAAAAAAAATATTTTTCTAAATACTAAGAGGGAAAAAAAAGAAGCAAACACAAGAAGTGCAAAAGACAAAAAGGATACACAGCTCAGTTATATAAGGCCCACCTACTCCATCTGCTGCCTTGCTGTGAAAAGCTGACAGGACCTTGCAACACTTTGCCTTAATTCCTTCTTTACTGTATCATTACTGTGCTATTTTGTTATCACTGAAAAGATGTCAAATTCCAACTACTACCCAAAGTTCTCCCCCTAAGCAAGCTAATACCATCTGTGATACGAGAGAGAGAGAGAGAGAGAGAGAGAGAGAGAGAGAAAGAGAATGAAAAAGAAATTGATTCCCCCTATGTTGATTATACATTAAGATCCTCCTACTCCTCAAATCTGGCATTCTGATCTTTAAACTGACAAATACACTTCTCTCCCCTTGGTGAATGACCTCACAGGTGATATTCAGCACCTTCATAAAGGCTGTATTCCTATGCCAAATATAGATAGAACATTACCATAATACAGCATCCATATGCCTAGATGTACACATATTTAGAGAGAATAACAGGGCAGATGTGGAGGGAAAGGGAATTTCATCATACATAGTGCTTCTCAAACTATAGTTTTAGAATTATCTATAGTAGAATCTCTTGTTAATGGAAATTTCTGTGTTCCACAAGAGACTTCTGTATCAATATTGGGGTGGGACCAACAAATCTGCACTTTTAAAACAGACTACATGATTCTGATGTGCTGAAAGTTTGAGAGTCCTTGTAATAAAGGCTTGGGCAAGGTTAGATTATTAAATTCAAATTATGTTAACATCAAACTCCCATTATGTGCCGTGAACAATGCTATATGCTTTATGTAGGAGAACTCCTACAAATCTCACACCAGCCCTGTTAAAAATGTCCCATTTTGCTTACATTGAAACAGAGGCACATGGAAATAAAGTAACTACCCAAGACTATTACAGCTACTAGAAGCATAGCTATTAAAAGTGGAGTTAATGAAGGACAATGTGCTAGTCTCAAAGAGAAGTATTGGAGGAATTGAGTAAGGGAAGAATTGAGAAGCGGTTAAGTGCATAGACTCTGGGGCGAAAACTGGTTGGGATGAACTCCCAGTTTTATCACTTTCTAGATCTCTGACCTCACAAAAGTCATTGAACTCCTCTGTACCCCAGATTTCTCAACTATAAAATGGAAATGAGACTGTCTCAGTCTGTTTTCTGTTGCTTATAACAGAATACCTGAAACTGGGTAATTTATAAAGAAAAGCAGTTTATTTTTATTCATGGTTCTGTAGGCAGGGAAGTTCAAGGGGATAGCCCTGGCTTGTGGGGAGGATCTCTGGGCTGCATCATAATATGGTGGAGAAGGTCAAAGGGGAAGTGGACATGTGTGAAGAGACAAAACCCAAGAGGTATCCTGACTTTATAACAAACTCGCTTCTCATGGGAGCTAATACATTTTTGGGAGAACTAATCTAGTCATGCCAGAATAAGAACTCACTCACTATCATAAAAAAGGCACCAAGCCATTCATGAGGGATCCACCCCTATGACTCAAACACCTACCACTAGGTTCCACATCCCATCACCGCCACACTGGGGATCAAATTTCAACATAATATTTTGTGGAGACAAACAAATCGTATCCAAACCATAGCATTCTCCTCCTAGCCCTTCAAAACTCATGTTCTTCTTACATATGAAATACAATCATTCCATCTCAAATAGTCCCAAGTCTTGTGCATCTGCTCAAAAGTCCAAAATCCAAAGTCTCATCTGAGACTCTAGGCAAGCTCCTTTCAGCTATAAGCCTGTAAAATAAAAACAAGTTATTTACTTCCAGGATACCATGGTAGAACACACATTTGGTAAACATTCCCATTTCAAAAGGCAGAAATAAGCCAAAAGAAAGGAATGGCAAGCCCCAAGAAAGTCTGAAACCCAGCAGGGCAGACATTAAATCTTAGTGTTCCAGTATAGTATTTCACACCATGTGCTACCTCTTGGGCACACTGATGTGAGGAGTGGGCTCCCAAGGTCTTGGGTAGCCTTGCTCCCATGGCTTTCCTGGGCACACCTCACATGGTTACTCTTACAGGTTGGAGTTGAATGCCTACAGTTTTTCCAGGTTGGCATTCCACACCGGTAGTTCTACAATTCTGCAGTCCCAGTGGTAGCACCATTCCTGTGCCTCCACTAGGCATTGCCCTGGTGGAGGTAGCTCTGCCTCTGCAGCTTTGGCAGCTCTGTCCCTGCAACTGGTTTCCATCTGGTTTCTTAGGCTTTCCAATACATCCTCTAAAATGTGGGTGGAAGCTGCCAAGTGTCCACAGCTCCAGACCAAAATTTACTTTGTAGGTTTAAATGCATTAATATAGGTAAGTTACTTAAAACAGTATTCTCAGCACATAGTAAGCTCTATATAAGAGACAGTTGTTATTGTTATTATTGTATTGCTTTGATTATAATTGTATACATTAGACTCAGATCTCCTTTAGCAGAAATTGATATACCCAAAGAACTGTTTTTGTACTATTCCACCACCTGCCTCCCTAACGTACTGCTCACCATCGGTATATACATCTTGGAGTCCCTGAAAATTTAAGGAAGTGGATACTCCAATTCTCTGTCATGGTAGACTCTGTCTTCACAGTTCTGTTACAGTGGCTGCTGTGTCCACCATTAGAACCATTCCACTATATTTATACATTGAAAAGCTCAGACAAATTATAAGTAACTTAGCAGGGTTGAGAGGACATATGAACCTGCTAAGTCTTTGAAAAACAGCCAACTAAAACTTAGATAAGAGCAAAGTTCCAAGGAAAAAGAAAACCTTTTGAGGAAATTTCAGAACACAGATTATCACAGTATGTGACACTTGGGAGAGGCTCTAGCACCAATTTATCTCACAGTGACTGAATCCTGAGAAAATGGCACCAACTTAAGGCCTGTCAGCTTTGCTATAATTAAAACAGGTTTGTTTACTAAAAGCAGTGGCAGACTTTGGTGCTCTGGGCTTCACTAAACTACATACTATAGATACCAGATAAGCAAACACATGCACAATGGATCAGTGGGAAAGAGGAGAAAGGGTACCATAAGCAAAACACAGTTATATTTGTCTTCTCCTCCTCCCTACCCCAGGAGAGGAGAGTTGGAGAATAGCCCATGATATAAGTCATATCTCTATGCTTCTTTTTCTCAGTGGCAGAGGGTGGTACTAGACACCATGAAGGAGTTGGGGCAGCAGTGAAGAGGAAGATTGGTCAGAAAATACAGTGCCTGTTTTTCTCTACAGAACTAAAGCAGGACACACATATTCCCCATGCTGCTAACTCAGCTGTTCAAACGATATGAAACTTCATAATTCAAATAAGAATTTTTACAACATCAAGGACCAGTTCCATCAAATCCAAACACACATACTCCAAGTAACTGCTGCCAGATAAGGAGCTCTTCTTCTTGGAGGAATCTTTAAGTAATGACTGTTTGCTCTCTTTTGTCACTTAGGTTATAAATTTTAGAATTGTCATATTCTAGAGCTGGAAAGATTGTGCTTCTCAGTGGTCAAATAAGATGAGAGAAGACTAACTGTATTAGTCCATTCTCACACTGCTGATAAATACAAACCTGAGATTTAGTAATTTATAAAGAAAAAGAAGTTTAATGGACTCACAGTTCCATGTGGCTGGGGAGGCCTCACAATCATGGTGGAAGGTGAAAGGCACATCTTACATGGAGGTAGACAAGAAAGAAAATGAGAGCAAAGAGGGGAAAATCCTTTATAAAACCATCAGTTCTTGCAGAAAATCATTCACTATCACAAGAACAGCATGGAGGTAACCACTCCCATGATTCAATTATCTCCCACCAGGTCCCTTCCATGACACATGGGAATTCTAGGAACTACAGTTCAAGATGAGATTTGGGAGGAGAAACAGCCAAACCATATCATTCTGCCCCTGGCCCCTCACAAATCTCATGTCCTCACATTTCAAAACACAGTCATGCCTTCCCAACAGTCCCCCAAAGTCTTAACTCATTCCAGCATGAACTCAAATGTCCAAGTCCAAAGTCTCATCTGACACAAGTCCCTTCCACCTATGAGCCTGTAAAATTGAAAGAAAGTTAGTTACTTCCTAGATACAATGGGGGTACAGGCATTGGATAAATATACCCATTCCAAGTGGGAGAAATTGGCCAAAACAAAGGGGCTACAGGCCCCATGAAAGTCTGAAATTCAATAGGGCAGTTATTAAACCTTAAAGTTCCAAAATGACCTCCTTTGACTCCATGAATCACATCCAGATCACGCTGATGCAAGAGGTGGGCTCCCACAGCCTTGGGAAGCTTTGCCCCTGTGGCTTTGCAGGGTACTGCCCCTCTCCTGGCTGCTTTCTTGGCTGGCATTGAGTGTCTGTGACTTTTCCAGGCACATGATGCAAGCTGTAGGTGGAACTGCCATTCTGGGGTCTGGAGGACAGTGGCCCACTTCTCACAGGTCCACTAAGCAGTGCCCCATTGGGGACTCTGTATTGAGGCTCTGACCTCACATTTCCCTTCCACACTACTCTAGCAGAGATTCTCCATGAGGGTCCTGCCTCTGCAGCAAACTTCTGCCTGGACATCCAGGCATTTCCACACATCCTCTGAAATCTAGGCGGAGGTTCCCAAACCGTTAATTATTGACTTCTGTGCACCCACAGGCCAAACACCACATGTAAACTGCCAAAGTGTGGGGCTTGCACTGTCTGAAGCAATGGCCTGAGCTGTACGTTGGCCCCTTTTAGCCATGGCTGGAAATGAAGCGTCTGGGATGCAGGGCACCATCTCCCGAGGCTGCACAGAGCAGGGGGCCCCAGGGCCCAGCACAGAAAACCATTTTCCCTCCTAGGCCTCCAGACCTGTGATAGGAGAGGCTGCTGTGAAGGTCTATGACATGCCCTGGAGACATTTTCCCCACTGTTTTGGTGATTAGCATTTGGCTCCTCATTCATTATGCAAATTTCTGCAGCAGGCTTGACTTTCTCCCCAGAAAATGGGTCTCTTTTCTATTGCATTGTCAGGCTGCAAATTTTCCAAATTTTTATGCTCTGTCCCCTTTTGAATGGTTTACTGCTTAGAAATTTCTTCCACCAGGTACCCCAAATCATCTCTCTCAAGTTCAAAGATCCACAGATCTCTAGGGAAGGGGCAAAATGCCTCCAGTCTCTTTGCATAGCAAGAGTAACCTTTATTCCAGTTCCCAGTAAGTTCCTCATTTCCATCTGAAACCACCTAAGCCTGGATATTATTGTCCATATCACTGTTCGCATTTTAGTCAAAGCCATTCAACAAGTCTCTAGGAAACTCCAAACTTTCCCACATCTTCCTGTCTTCTGAGCCCACCCAGTCTCTAGAAAGTTCCAAATTTTCCCACATTTTCCTGTCTTCTTCCGAGCCCTCCAAACTGTTCCAACCTCTGCCTATTACCCGGTTCCAAAATAGCTTCCACATTTTCAGGTATCTTTACAGCATTGCCCCACTCCTGGTACCAATTTACTGTATTAGTCCATTTTCACACTGTTGATAAAGACATACCTGAGACTGGGTAATTTATAAGGAAAAAGAGGTTTAATGGACTCACAGTTCCACATGGCTGGGGAGGCTTCACCAACATGATAGAAAGTGAAAGGCATGTCCTATATGGTGGCAGGCAAGAAAGAAAATGAGAGCAAAGTGGGGGAGAACCCCTTATAAAACCATCGGATCTCATGAGAACTCACTCACTATCATGAGAATCGCATAAATGTAACTGCCCCCATGATTCAATTACCTCCCACCAGGTCCGTCCCACAATGGGGGTTACAATTCAAGATGAGATTTGGATGGGGACACAGCCAAACCATATCACTAACCATGGGCTAAGAAGCAAGGGATGCTCAATAAATATTTATAGATTTAAACTAAAGTGAATTACAGTGGGTTATCAATCTTAGAAACATGACTTTTGATAATTAATGAGATGTGATTATACCACATTAAGACTTGATTTTCTTGTTTGGATACTAAATTGGCTTCTCTTCCATCTCCTATTTGTAATAATTCTTCCAAGGATATAGACAAGAGCTCAAACATAATATCATAAAGTTATTTTAGTGTTCTGGGATGCAATTTACCTGTTGTACAAACTGAATTCATTTATTTGTTTGTTGTCCAAACTCTTTTGGAATATAATTTCTTCTCTTCAAAGCTTATTCTTATATATTGCAATGACAGCACTACTGGCATTTGAGGTGGGGCAATTCTTTTATAAGACTTTAGTACATCTGTCTCCTACCCATTAAATACCAGCAGCATGCTCCCCTCTGCCAGTTATTGTGTAACCAAATAATCCATACACCCAACACCAAATGTTCCCTCATGGGATAGTACCTCTTCAGTTATGAACCAATCTATCATTTCCAGTTTGATGGCCCTTCTCCTTGTTGGAAAACATGGACGTAAAAAAGAGCTGAGTAGCTCTGCTTTCTGTCTGATATCTGTTAACTTTAAACCACCTGCTCCAAACTAGGTGACAGGTAAAGGTAAGCTCATAGATAATTTAAATACAGTGAATGGAGGGTGTGGAGAGTAATGAACATACATAAAAGAGATGACATTCAGGCATTTAGACATGGCAAAATAATGGAGAGATGGGGATCAGGAGCCATTCATTAAACAAATATTTTAGTTCCTAATGTGTGCTATGTATTTGCTGTTACAAACAGGAATGAACAAAACAGACAAAACTTTTTATCATCATGGAGCTTATATTATTATTGGGGAAAGACTGACAATAAACATGCAACTCATATACCCAATGGTACAAAATGCTGTGGAAAATGGCCAGAGAAGGCCTCTCTGTAATTATGACATTAAGGAAAGTAAAAGTTAGGAGGAGGTCACAATATCCCATGTGATGATGGTGGTGTAGTCTTGTGTGAAAGCAAGGGAGGTGGTATAATTCCAAAGGAAGCTGACAGACGTTGCCAAAATTTGGGGTATGTGAGGGAGGCATAAATTATTACTGCAGGGTTAGTGGTCTTATACACTGGGGCAAAAAATGTGAGAGTGGGATGACATTTACTGAGCTGGAGGAGAAGGTTTATTGCTGATGGGGTTTTGGTTTTCGTTATAGGAGAAGATAGGCACTCACGAGTTTGGTTTGGGCCATCCATCTGAGTGGAGATGCTGAATAAGCAGCTGGAAATAAATCAGTTAGAAAAGACGTTAAGGCTGGAGATATGACCGTTGTTACCATATAGATCATATTTATAGTCATTGACAAGATTCCCTAGGGAAAGAAGGGAAGGGCTTAGGACTGAGCCTGAGGGCGTCCCCCAATGTTGCGTAGGCAGGAAAGGAAAGGAGTGAAGAAAGTTGAGAGTAACCAGTGAGGTAGAAGGATAATTAAGAGAGAATGGGATGGCAGAAGCCAAGGGAAGGTAGCATTTCAAGAAGAAAAGGAAAGCAAACAGTTTCAGGTACTGCTGAAAGATTTGGTATGATGAGCAATGAGATCTGACCATTGGATTTGATAAAGTGGAAGTCCTTGGCAAACATAGCAAGAAAAGTTTCAGTGAAATGATGAAATGGAAAACTTGACTGCGATGGATTTATTAGCGAATAAGAAGAGAAAAGGGAAACAGTGAGTATGGAAAATTCTTCTGAGAAATTTTGCTGTAAAGAGAAGCGGAGATATACTTCAAAAAGCAGAAGAGGAATGGGAAGTCAAAAAAGTTGTTTTGCATATTTTTATGATAGGAGGTATTACAGCATGCTTGTCAACAGATGGAAAACAATTAGTAGAAAAAGAAAGGTTGGTGAAGCAGGAGAGAGAGGTGAGACTTGTTGAAGTGCTGCTCTTTAGTGGAATGCAAGGTACAAATTGAAAGATTAACATAAGTTCCCAGTACACAGCTCTGAGAAATGGGAGGCAAGGCAAGTTATATGAGTACAGATTATGAGAGGTAGATAAATGACATGGTAAGAGCATGAGGTATTTGCCTTCTAATTGCTTCTATTTTCCCAGTGCAAAGTAAGAATGGAGGAGAACATATTGGACGTTTAAATAGAGGTGACAGTGTGAATTAGTTGTCCAAGAATGTGGGGAAGTGAATGGAAAGGGCATTTAGCTTAAGACCTTAAAAAATTATTCCCTCATCTTCAGACATGGATAAAACCATGCAATAAAAAATTGAACTATCTCTTTTTGTTGTTTAATTTTTATGGCTACCATCACAAATTAAAATAAAAATTTTGCAATAGTTGGCCCATCTGCAGCTTTGAGAAAAGGTCATCGATAACTAAAGGTGCCTCATCTGATACTGATTTAAAAAATGAACCTTTATCCATCATTTTATGAGACTGGAGAATATGGCTTGATCCTGGTTTTGACATAAAGAGGAAAATGCTTAATAATTCAGTAAGTGCTTAGGAAAATGTTTAGAAAGCCACCTTGCCCCCCAGTATGGCCGTGTCTCCAACACTATGCTTCAGAAAATAAAACTTTCAACATGTGCTCAGTCAGTCAGAAACACCTCTTGGAATCAAGTTCTGTGCCAAATCATGCACTTAAAAGTAGAAAAGAGAGGCCAAGAAAGGAACATGGAGACAAACTCAACCTGCTCCCTGATGTATCAGCTCCTTCTTCACTTATATTCTAGAAAGGGAAATGGCATTTGTATAAGAACAACTAATTTAAGACAAATAGCATCACTTAAATACTAGCAGATTTATAATCTTTTATTTGGCTGAGCCCCTGCCTGGAATACAAAAAGTTCACCACTGGATAGCCAGGCACAGTAGAAAGAGATCTGATTAAAACAAAAATAATACCAACAAATATAGACAAAATTTCCCCCACTCTCTCCAAGTCCCTCCAATGCTCTCTGGAGTCTAAAGATTACATAAGTATACTCCAGTATTTCCAAGTGTTGAGTAGTAGTACCTACCGTAACTTATAGCCTCTGAAAGTAAGAATTCTCTGTAGCATTTTCTCACTATTGCCCCACTCAACTACCATGTCATCATAGGCATAGTCGTGTTATTGGACAGAACCAATCACAGTTCTCCCTTCAGGAATAAACTGGTCACCATTATCAGACTCAAATAATTTTGTGTCCTCTCTTCAAGGGCCTACTTGATCTACTCTTAGAACTTCACCCAGATAATGTCTACTCACAATTAGACAGGATATCAGACTTAACCAGGAAATCATTCATATCCACAAGGGGAACTTTCCAGATCCATTTCTGTTCTCTCCAACAGTTAGCCAGTTTTAGTGACCTTCTCTTCCAGATTCTTATTCTTTATGAGAAGAATATTAACCTAGTCCTGAAAATGACATTTTGTCCCTCTTTTTGTCACATTATGATGAGGCAACGTGATTCCTTCATACTCCTTGGCACATGATTACTGGTGAAAGAGGCTTATTGTCACTCCAAAGGGACCATCATAAGAAACACTCCAATATATGCTAAAGCTCGCAGGTTTTGACAAGAACCATAAAATACACTTGGAAAACACCATAGGAACATAAATGTGGGAATCTTTGCTGATGACTGGGAAAGGCCAAGAAAGCTTCATGGGACCCAGGTAACAAACTGGCATATGTAGCCCTTGAATCTAAAATAAAAGTCAAAACCAAGAAAAGAAAACTTCATGGGAGACATGTCCGTGAATGATGAATAAGAATTAAGCAATTGATTGACGAAGGGGAAAAGATATTCATAAAAAAAGAGAAAACCATACCAAAAGACAAGTTCTAAAGTAACAGTCCAGTTTGCTGAAGAAATAAATGTAGCTGAAAAGGTGATAAAACGCAGATGGGGTCACATTATTAGAAAATTTGCAAGCCAGGGAATTGACTTTGGACTTTACTTTGGTAACCTGAAAGAACAGAGTTCATTGTCATCATCATTTTACGGTGAGAAGCATAATGTTATAGTACAAAACACAAATGAACTAAGATACACTCTTGGTTCTATCCCTAACTAGCTGTGTGAACTGAAGCAATTCATTTAACTCAGTTTATCCCACATATGTATAATGATGGAGTTAGAATGAATGGTCTTTAAAGGTCCATTTTGCTCTGATACAATGTAATCAGAAGAATCCGACCTATTCTTCTTGGTCAAGCTCTTATGTGGCATCTATTTATCTACAATTTATATTAAATAGTTGTACTAAAAGTTTTAAGCTAATAACTCTGATTTACCAGAAAAAAAGGTTGATAATAAACAATATTTTAGAAATTCTCCAAACCTGCCATGGATTATAGAGGATTGTTACATGAGGAAAAATAAATTAAATTAAATTAGCTCAACGATTTGGAAATCAGGAAATATCTACCAACTCCTTGTAACTCAGGACAAGCAAGAGAAAAGGTTCAGTAGTAAAGGGAAGCAAAGAGGTCACTGTTAGAAAGATATATGAACTTTTATTTTGAGACGGTGAAATGAGTGTAACCATTTAACTCCTTAAATGCCCAAATTACTACTGAAATAATAGAAAATGAAAAGAAGACAATATATTTCAATACAAAAATATGGAAAGGGGAACTATAATTATACCAAAACACTGAAGAATTTCTGCAAGATATAGTTATAATATTGATAGAGCATAAACTGTGCCATGTAAAATAGAGGAAGGAGATTGCTGTCACAGAGGTAAGAGACATGCTTTAAAATGGTGCTCCATAGGATGAAATTCAAAGCTTTGGGGAAGCAAAAACAGCAAGCACAAGCAGGTAATAGAAAAACTGAACTGTAATAGTGATAAAATATTGGAGAACAGGTGAAACAATCATTTACACCTTCCAACCTTCGTACCAAGTTGTATATAAAGACTACATGGATACAGTATTTTAGTGTAGACATCAATTTTTTTTTAAGAGATAAAGTCTCTTTCTGTCACTCAGGGTGGTTTAGTGGCATGATCACGGCTTACTGCACCCTCAACTTCCTGGGCTTAAGCAATCCTCCCACCTCAGCCTCCCAAGTAGCTGGGATTACAGGTGCATACTGCCACGCCTCACTAATTTTTGTATAATTTTTTTGTAAAGACAGGGTCTCATTTTGTTGCCCAGGCTGGTCTCAAACTCCTGGGCTCAAGCAATTCTCTCACCTCAGCTTCCCAAAACACTGAGCCTACAGGTATGAGCCTCACACCCGGCTGTATCAGTTACTTTTAGAACACAGAGTATATTCCATGAGGAATATCTATTATGTGTATTGGGACTCTAGTGATATCTTCAATTCTCAGTAAAAATGATGTGATGTCAGTTAAAGGACACAAAATTTCAGTTAGCAGGAGGAATAAGTTCAAGAGATCTATTGTACAACAATAGTGACTATAGTGACTGTAGTGCACAACAATGTAGTGTATACTTGAAAATTGCCAGGAAAGTAGATTTTAAGTGTTCTCACCACAAAAAAGTCTGTCAGAGAATGCACATGAAAATTAGCTTGATTAGCTATTCCATAATATATACATATTTTAAAATATCATGTTGTACACCATAAAAACATATGCTTTGTATTTACAATTAAAATAATTAACTAACCAAAATAAATACATAAATGCATGAAAAGAAAGAAATGAGGGGAAATGGGGAAAATACAACTCTGCATAGGCATTAATACATTAAAGTGTTCTACTTCGGGATAATGACTTTTTTTGCCAATAACAACAATATCTGGCTTGCCTAGAAATTTCATACCAAAATACTCTTGAGAGAAGTCTGTCAGCATATATACTCCTGTGTACACAGGGCAAATTACTCAATCCTCCATTCAGCAAAGAGGTTTATTGTGACAATGTGCTCCTATAACTGCTAAGTAAAACCGTATTAGATCCAAATGATGAACTAGGACCATCTTTGATGAATATGAATAGGCACTCAAAAATCATCAAAAACTTGAAGAAAACCATGACAATGAAAGAGGCAAGATGAACATATTAAACAATTGTCCCCAGGAGAAAGAGGTTCATTTAGTCACTCCAGAAAAAGTCAACAGGATGTTAAAACAATAAGAACACCCTACTATGAAAATTTATCAGTCTGATCTATAAGAAATTTAAAACTTTGTTTTTAGAATTTTTTTTAACTCAAGGAAAATTGAGGAAAAAAATGGCCAAATATTAAATTGGTGATCTGAAAGCCCTTGCTAGGATATTCTCCCAGAAATCTCTAAGAAAAGAAAATCAAAACATCAAGACAAAAACAATGGATTTAGTAGATTATTTGATTAGTCCTATAATGACTAAAAAGTACTCTGTAATTAACATCTTCCCACAAATAAAGTTTCAAGCCTAAATGTCTTTGGAGACTTCAACCAAACATTTAAAGCAAAAATAAGGACAACAATACACAATCTCTTTCTGCAAAGAGAAAATGAGAGGATATTTCAACCACATTATAAGGCCAACATAACTTTGATACCAAAATCTGATTACAACATTGTAAAGAAAAGAGAATTACAAGTGATTCTCACCTGTAGAGATGTAAACATTCAAAATGAAAGATTTGCAAAGTGAATAAATAAATATATAGGAACACGGATGGATCTGGAGGCCATTATTCTTAGAAAACTAACACAGGAACAGAAAACCAAATACTGCATGTTCTCACTTATAAATGTGAGCTAAATGATGAGAACGCATGGGCACATATAGGGGAACGACACGCACTGGGGCCTGCTGGAGGGTGGACAATGGGAGGATGGAGAGAATCAGGAAAATATAACTAATGGGTACAAGGCTTAATACCTGGGTGATGAAATAATCTGTATGGCAAACCCCCATAACATATAACAAACCTGTACATGTACCCCTGAACTTAAATAAAAGGGAAAAAAGAAATATATATAAAAGAAAATATCTTGAACAAGTTGGAGTTACTTCAAAAATGCAAGTGTGGCTTAAAATTTTAAAATCAATATAATTCATCACATTCACCAAATAAAGGAGAAAAGAATCATATAAATATTTCAATAGTTGAGAAAAATGTTACATTGCTGGGCATGCTCACATGCACCTGTAGCCCAGTTAATCGGGAAGCTGAGGCAGCAGGATCACTTGAATCCGGGAGTTCAAGACCAGCCTGGGCAACATAGCAAGACCCTGTCTCAAAAAAAAATGTTCTATTGCTACTAAAAAGTCTTAAAAACTAGGAATAGATAGGAATTTCCTTCATCTGATGAAGAGTATCTACAAACAAGACTACAGAAAACGTCATACTGAATGATGTAATTGTGGTAGTTTCCCCTCTAAGATCAACAGTGAGCCAAGGATGACAACTATCCAAACTTTTAATCAGCATTGCACTAGAGATCCTAGCCAAAATGGAAAGACAGAAATGCAATTGAGAAGGAAAAATTAAAATTGTCATTTTCAGGGGTATAATTGTGAATATAGAAAATTCAAAAGGATCTCTAGATTATTCAAATTAAAAAATTTAGCATGGTTTCTGTATTGCTATATATCAGCCATGAGCAATTACAAAATAAAATAAAATACTATTTACAATAGCGTGAAAAGTAAAGAGGCTCAGAATAAATGTAGCAATAGTTTTTTCATAATAGAGGATTGCCCTAATGCTGAAAAACATTAACTCTAGATGCAAGGTTGTTATCAATCTGCCCAGCAAAGCTTAAAAGCAAGGCTTAACTTATCAAAATGTTTTAGGTAACTTAGCTTTGCTCCAGAACAAAGTGCAAAAATACATAAAGGAATACAAAAACAACCAACACCCAACAATCTGCAACAAAATGTCTGGAATCCCATAAAAAACTACTAGACATGCACAGCCATAAAAAAGGATGAGTTCATGTCATTTGCAGGGACATGGATGAAGCTGGAAACCATCATTCTCAGCAAACTAACACAGGAACAGAAAACCAAACACCGCATGTTCTCACTCATAAGTGGTAGTTGAACAATGAGAACACATGGACACGGAGGGAAACATCACACACCAGGGCCTTTCGGGGGTTGGGGGCTAGGGGAGGGATAGCATTAGGAGAAATACCTAATGTAGATGACGGGTTGATGGGTGCAGCAAACCCCATGGCACGTGTATACCTATGTAACAAACCTGCACGTTCTGCACATGCATCCCAGAACTTAAAGTATAATAATAAAAAAAGTTACCAGGCATGCAGAGAAATAAGAAAATGTGATCCATAACAAGGAGAAAAATCAGTCAATAGAATAAAAACATAAATAGCAGAGATTACAGAATTAATAGACAAAGGTAATAAAACAGCAGTTATAAATTTCTGCCATGTATACAAATAGGTAGAGAAAAACATGAAGACAATGAAGAATAAACGGAAGATATTAAAAGATCTAAATTAAAATTCTAGAGAAAATACAGTATCTGAGATGAAAAAAAATCAATAAATTAAACTAACAACAGATTGTCATTGCAGAAAAAAAAACTAATAAACCTTTAGGCAGCACAACATAAACTATCAGAATAAAACAGAGAGAAAATGGCTAAAAAAATGAAAGAATATCAGTGCACATCAGGTGGCTTAACATATTTGTAACTGGAGGCTGAGATGTGAGTAAGATTATTTAAAGAATTAGCCAGAAGAGAGTGGGGGCCAATATTCAACATTCTTAAAGAAAAGAATTTTCAACCCAGAATTTCATATCCAGCCAAACTAAGTTTCATAAGTGAAG
>NW_012101390.1:151570-170163 GCF_000951045.1 Mandrillus leucophaeus | reverse complement strand
ATCCTCAGCATAAAAAAAATGAAAAACCATTAATATGTAACAAACCTGCACGTTATGCACATGTACCCTAGAACTTAAAGTATAATAATAAAAAAAAGAAATAAAATAAAGAAATAATGGGCAAAATTTATAAATCGGATGAAAACTACAAACCTACAAACCTAAACCGAGTGAATCCTCAGCATAAAAAAAATGAAAAACCATTAATTACAATCTAATTATGGAAACAGCAATAAAAAGAAAAAATCATAAAAGCAACCAGAAGTGGGGAAAAAGATATCTGATACAGAATATGAATAAAGATTAAATCAGACTTCTCACCAGAAACAATGCAAGCCAAAACACAGTGGAGAAACACCTTTGAAGCATTGAAAGTATAAAAACAAAAATCAACCATCAATCTGGAATTCCATGCCCAGTAAAAATATATTTCAAATGTAAAAGTAAAATAAAAATATTTCCAGACATATAACTGCTAAGAAAATCCATCATCAACACACCAGCATTACAATGAATGCTAAAAGAATTTCTTCAGGTAGAAAAAAATAAAATAAACAGAAATTTGAATATACACAAAAGAATAAAGAGCCCTGGAAACTTAAATATGTAGATAAATATAAAACACTTTTTAAACTTATTCCTTAGTCTCTTAAAAATATAATTGGCTTTGTTTACAGTTGACAAAGCTACCTTATGAAATCAGCTGACGGAGATAAATTTTAAGAGCATTATCAGCTTGATTAGTACATAATGTTACAGTGGGTTGCTCATCTCAGGCCTTAAAGCTTTTTGAAAAACAACAGCATCACAATTTGTTTTAGACATTATTACACTATTATTTTCATTATGAAAATTTAGTTTTGTCAGGTTTTTAATTCTTCAAAGAGGCACAGGGCCAAATTGGTAGAGCAAGAATGCAGAACATAAATGTGTATATTATTATTTTAATATGCCCACATTTTACTTAAAATATTAAAAGAAGGAATCCTGCAAAATAGAAAGATTTGTTTGTAAATTCTGATAGTGAGATAATGAGATAGTGATGGGTAATTTTTCTTTTCTTGGACACTTAATTCCGTTATGATACTAAATTATCGGATTGCTTTTTGCCATCATATCTGGAACACCACCATTTAAAAGTTAAGATTCTTGGTATTTGGATGTCTTTTCGATGCTACTAAGAAAACAGGAATGAGTTGCTTTACTGAAAGTTTTTTGATGTGGTGTCATAGAATGACATGTTGTAGACATAACCAGCTGCTTTATTACCTTAAAACTAGGCATTTGTAAGTATTAAAATTTAAGAATATGGCAGATGATGTCCCTTAAGATTCAGACTATACTTAACTAGCTCTTCAGATTCAACAACATAATTTTTCCTCTTTTAAAAAATTATAGGAAACTTGTAACTCAATACTGTTATTTTCTGTTTCTAATTTGCTGCTGATAATGTGTATGTATTTAACATGCTGTGTAAGCCATGTCCTAGTTACTAAACAGCTTATGCAATGTTACTTTGCCACATGGTTAAAAGAAGGGAATAAGATAACTATATAAATCAAAAGTAATAACAACATAGTATGAGGCATAAAACATATGTTGGAGTAAAATGTACAACAAAAATAGCCCAAAGTCTTGGGGAGGGAAATAGAAGTACTATATACTGTTGTACAGCTCTTATATTACATGAAAAGTGGTATAATGTTATTTGAATGTAGACTTCTATTCAACATTGTACTGGAAATAGTATCCAGTGGAATAAAAAAAAGATACAGGCAAAGCAAGCATGAAGCTTGGAAAGGAAGGAATAAAACTGCATATATTCACAGGACACATAATCATTTATGTAGAAAATCTTAGATAATCCACAAATAAGCCAGTAGAATTAATATTTGTATTTTGAAAAATTTAGAGAATATATGAGGTTAATTAATATATAAAATTGATTGCATCTCTGTATACTAGTTATGAATATACAGAAATTGAAATTTAAAAATTTAAAAGTTACCATTTAGGATACCACTCAACAAATAAAATACATCCAAATAGCATCCAAAAAATTCAAATGAAATATTGTATTTTAAGGAAGAAATTGACAATAGATTTTCAAGAGATGTAAAACAGAATTACAAAGCATTGTTGGGAGAAATCAAAGAAGTCCTAAATAAATACAAAGATAACAGATCGGAAGTTTTATTATTGTTAATATTGATTTCTACAGATCAACATTCAATGTGATGGCAATGAAAACTCTTGCAGACTTTTGTAAAAGTTGACAAGCTAATTCTAAAATTGATGTGGAAATGCAAGAAACCTAAAATAGTCAAAACAATTTTAAAAATAAAATAAAAATTGTAGGACTCACACTACTAAATTTAGAGACAATATAAAACTACAATGAAGACAGTATAGTATTGGTGTAAATATATAGATCAAGGAAACATAGTAAAGCATGTAGATATAGAACCATTCAAACATGGTCAATTGGTATACAGAACAAATGAAATGGCAATTATTTCAAAAAATTGCACTGGAACAACAAGATATCTGTATGCAAAAAAACAAAAAACAAAAACACTGACCATTACCACACACCATACAAAACTATTAACTTGAAATTGACTGTAGACCTAAATGTAAGGGCTAAAACTATTAATGTTCTAGAAAAAAAAAAGATAAAATTTGAGTGACTTTAGAATAGAAAAATATTGTTTTAAATAGAACACAACAACCATGACATGTAAAAGAAAGAGTGATGTTTGTCTTCATTAAAATTAGAGGCTTTGGCTCTTCCAAAGACACTATTAAGAAAATTAACAGGCACAGTGGCTCACGCCTGTAATCCCAGCACTTTGGGAGGCTGAGGCAGGTGGTTCACGAGGTCAGGAGTTTAAGATAAGCCTGGCCAAGATGGTGAAACCCCATCTCTACTAAAAATACAAAAATTAGCTGGGCATGGTGGTGGGCACCTGTAATCCCAGCTACTCGGGAGGCTGAGGCAGATAATTGCTTGAACACAGGAGGTGGAGGTTGCAGTGAACCGAGATCACACCGCTGAACTCTAGCATGGGTAACAGAGCGAGACTCCATCTCAAAAAAAAAAAAAAAAATTAAAAGGTAAGACACAGACTGATAGAAATATTTATAAGTTATATATCTGACAAAAGAATTGTATAGAGACTATATTAAGCATGTACACCTCAATAATAAAAAGGCAAACAGCCTAATTATTTTAATGGGCAAAATATTTGAACTGTCACTTTACCAAACATAATTGAATCTTAGAAGTATCATATTGAGTGAAATAAGACAAGCCTCCCCGAAAATAAAACATATACACTGAATTGCATTTATATACTGTTCACAAACAGGCAAAATTACACAATATTGTGTGGATATGCACATATGGGTAGTAAAACTACAATAAAATCAAGGTCATTCTAATTATGAAACTAAGAATATCAGTTTCTTCCATAAAGGAATTAGATGAGAGTGATTTTCAAGAGACACACAGTGGGCCTTAAGGTGCTGGTAATGTTATATTTCTTGAGCTGAATCATGACTACACAGGTGTTTGCTTTATAATTACAGGTGTTCACTTTTTACAAAATTTATGAAAAATTTTAAGCAACATGAGCAGAATGAAAATAGAAAGCAAAAATTGCCAGCCACTAGAGAATAAAAAAGGATTAAAGGAGCCTTAGTAAACACATCGAAAACCCACAAAGATAATGATGCCACAGAAAAAGGCAGAATAGGGAATTCGCAGTCCCCTCCCTCCATAAAAGCAACAGATAAATTGGCAAAAACTGTCAGAATCAACTTTGCAGGACTCTAGAAACTAGTCAAAATTTACAATAACCAGGAAAAAGTTTAATGAAAAAGGAAGCTGCTGCAATGTAGTAAGAGAATGTTGTGGACTTTACAATTTCCCACCGATCATCTTCCACTCCCCAGATCAGCAGTGGCCATGAAGATGACATCCTGCTTTCCTGGTTCAGGTTGCTAGTGCCAAAGGGAGCAACAGGAATTTTATTCTCAAATAACTGTGATTGTGTTTCAACTAGTTGGGTAGCATTATGAAGGATCAGCGCAAGGGTTTGCCTTTGGTTTGCTCAATTTACACCATTCCCAGGGTGGAGTGGCTTCCTAGGTGGTTTTTTTTGCAGAAAGTGTTTAAAGACAAACATTAGCTAAAGGAATCTTGAGCAAGAAATAGGTACAAGCAATAGACAAAGGAAAACTCATGGGAAGGAGGAAGTTGGTAAAGGAGATATGGGGAGGCGAGTGAATAAAAACTTATAAAGCTCTTGCATATAGCTTGGAATTGAGAAGGCAATGCAGTTGCCCAGGGCTGAATATATGCTCAGGAAAAGCCTGAGAAAACCCTAAGCTTTCACCTTTGAGTGACCCTCGGGTTTCTCTCAAACTGGAAGTGAAGGTTAAGGCCTGGCTAAGCAGTAAGAGTGCCACAACAGAAAGCCATTCTTCTGTAACTAAAGAGATTTTTTTTCCCTGTTTAATATTTCTTTCTTTTTTAGGCTTCAGGCTTTTACGGAAACCATGTAAAACACTATCTGACCATTAAACTAATGCAATACAGATTTCAATTGCCACACACGACAAAGAATACAGACTTTATGGAAATAATTTGGAAGAGTCACTGAACAAACCAACAGCCAGTAGCAAGCAGAAACAGCAAGCCCAGGGAGGGTAATAATCTGACTTCCAGAGTTGCCCCATTATACTATTCAAAATGTCCTGTTTTTAACAAAAAAAAAAAAAAAAATTACAAGGTATGCAAAGAAACAAGAAAATATGACACATTTACAGAAAAAAAAATTACTAATAGAAACTGTCCCTGAGAAAGCTTACATATTGGGCTTACCAGACGGTGATAGTAAGTCAGCTGTCTTAAATGTGCTCAAAGAGCTCAAGGAAATCAAAGACAAAGAATTAAAGAAAACCAGGAGAATGATCTCTCACCAAAGAGAGAATATCAATAATGAGAGAGAAGTTATTGAAAAGAACCAAATTTAAAAATTCTAGAGCTGAAAAAGTACAATAACTGCATTGGAAAATTTACCAGAGAGGTTCAACAACAGATTGGAGCATGCAGAAGAATCAGTGAACTAAAAAGATAGATTAATGAAATCATCTAGTCTGAGGAGAAGAAAAAAGAATGAAGAAAGTGAGCAAAGCCTAAAAGACCTATATCATCAGGCATACCAATATATGCATAATGAAAATTCCAGAAGGAAAGAATAGAAGGCAAAAAAGAATATTTGATAAAAGTACGGCCAAAAATTTCCCAGTTTTCAAAAGGGATAAATATACACATGCAAGAAAATTCTACAAATTGCAGATAGCATAAACTCAAAAAGATCCACATCAAGACACATTACAATGAAATTATTGAAAAGCAGAGGCAGGGAATCTTGAACGCAGCAAGAGAGAAGTAACTCACCATGTACAGAAGAGCCTCAATAAGATTAACAGCTTATTTCTCTTCAGAAATCTTGAAGGCCAGAAGCAGTAAAGTGCTGAAAGGAAAAACTTGTCAACAAATAATTCCATATCTGACGAAACTTTCCTTCCAAAATAAAAGAGAAATAAAGACCTGACCAAGTAAACAAAAGCTAATGGAGTTTACAACTTGTAGACCTGTCCCACAAGAAATGCTAAAGCGGGTCTTCAAAGCTGAAAAGAGTAACTCATTAGATAGTTATTCAAAACCATGTGAGAAATGAAGAGCAACATAAAGCTATCTACATAGCTTAATTTAAAAGCCAGTTTCATAACTATTCTGGTTTGTAACTCATCTTGTTCCCTACGTTATTTAAAAATACAAATGCTTAAAATAATAATTATAAATCTATATAAATGGACACACAATGTATAAAGATGTGGCTTGTGACAGAAACAATATGGGAGGCTGGAGATGTAAATGAGCAGAGTTTTTGTATACTATTAAAATTAAGTTGGCATTCATTCAAATTTGATAGTTACAGACAAACTACTAAGATAAAAACTTTAAAAAACAGAAAAGGAAATAAGGAAGGAATCAAATGGTTCACAAGAAAAAATGAACTAATCACAAAATATGGAAGCAATGGAGGAATTGAGGGGGAAAAGAAGTAAGACATATAGAAAACAAATAGCAAAATGGCAGAAGTGAGTTCTCTTCACCAGTTTTTGCTGATAAAAATTGTTGTAAATAGATTGCTGATAAAAACTGTTGTAAAAATTGTTGTAAATAGATTAAAACCCTTAATTCAAAGTCAGAGATTGGTATAATAAATTTTCAAAAGCATTATCCAACTACATGCCTCCTAGAAGAAATTAACTTTAGATGCAAAGACACAATAGGTTGGAAGTGAGAGAATGAAAACTATATTCCCTGCAAATAATAAGCAAAAGGGGGCTGGGATAGCTGCACTAACATTAAACAGAATAGATTTTAAGATAAAACATTTCAAGAGACAAGTTGAAGCCCGTGTGAATATGTCCATTGAGAGCTTCAAAACTGAGTGTGACAACAAAAGAAACTATCATCAGAGTGAACAGACAACCTACAGAATGGGAGAAAATTTTTGCAATCTATCCATCTGACAAAGGTCTACTATCCAGAATCTACAAAGAAATTAAACAAATTTACAAGAAAAAAACAAACAACTCTGTTATAAAGTAGACAAAGGACGTGAACAGACACTTCTCAAAAGAAGACATTTAGGCGGTCAACAAACATATGAAAAAAAGCCCAACATCACTGATCATTAGAGAAATGCAAATCAAAACCACCATGAGATACCATCTCCTGCCAGTCAAAATGGCAATTATTAAAAAGTCAAGAAACAATAGATGCTGGCGAGGCTGTGGAGAAATAGGAACGCTTTGGTGGGAATGTAAATTAGTTCAACCATTGTGGAAGACAGTGTGGCGATTCCTCAAGAACCTAGAAACAGAAATACCATTTGACCCAGCAATCGCATGACTGGGTATATACCCAAAGGGATATAAATCATTCTACTATAAAGACACCTGCACATGTATATTTATTACAGCACTACTTACAATAGCAAAGACATGGAACCAACCCAAATGCCCATCAATGATAGACTGAATAAAGAAAATGTTGTACATATACACCATGGAATACTATGCAGCCATAAAAAGGAATGAGATCATGTCCTTTAGAGAGACATGGATGAAGCTTGAAGCCATGATCCTCAGCAAACTAACACAAGAACAGAAAACCAAACACCACATGCTCTCACTCATAAGTTGGAGTTGAACAATGAGGACACACAGACACAGGGAGGAGAGCAACACACACCAAGGCCTGTTTGGGGGGTGGGTGGTCGAGGGGAGGGAACCTAGATGACGGGTCAAAAGGTGCAACAAACCACCATGGCACAGGTATATCTATGTAACAAATCTGCACGTTCTGCACATGTATCCCAGAACTCAAAGTAAAATTTAATGTATGATGAAGGTAGCACTTCAAACAACTGTGGAAAGGATGAACTCTTTAATTAATAGTGGAGGTAAAATTGGCTGCCCTTTTGGAACAAGTTAGCTTCCTACCTTATCCCAAGCCCCAAAATAAATTCCAGATGGCTTAAATGTACAATGAAATTAATATACTGACAAATGTATATAAAAAGGTTAAATTAACTGTATAGCAAAAACCATCAAAAATTATAAAACAGAATGGGGGAAATATTTACAATATATGTGCCAGAGTTAGTCTTCCAAACCATCCTTTCACAAAAATGGTAATGAATAATAATAGACAATTTATGGGAAGAATTCAAATGGACGATAAACTTATTAAAATAAACATTACTGGTAATAAGGAAATGAGAAATTAAATACATTCAACTGGAGAAAAACAGATTGAGAATATCTAACAATGATGATGATATATTAAAAAGGGAGCACTCTCTTGTTCTTGGTAGAAATGTAAACTTGAAAGCCATTTTGAATGCTAATTCAGCTGTATCCATCAAAATTTTAAATGTACATTTATTTTGATGCAGAAATTTCACTTCGAGGAATCTATTCTACTGATATACTTGTATATATTTGCAAAGATATATGACAATATGAATAAAACTTTCATAGCAATATTATAAAACATACAAAACATATATCAGTAGAAAAATAAATTGTTATATCCATATTATTAAATAATATGAAGTCATTAAAATAATAAGATTTATAAATACTGATACAGATGTGCATGATATGTTGTTAAAGATTTTAGAGCACACTGAAGAACACTCAGTTCTGTTTGTTTGTTTGTTTGTTTTGGGAAATAGAAAATAAGTCTGAATATTTGTATGTGCCTAGAAAAACATTTGAAGGATGGTCCAAAGTGAGTGTATTTAGGGGAAAAGGAAGATGGATCCCTGAGAACAATAACATTTGAAGTATGAGAAGAAGCAGTGTCTGCAGAGAAGCCTGGAAAACATGTGACTGGAGACCAAAAGGAAAACAAGGAAGAATGTGGTATCATGGAAGCAAAGGGAAGAGAGTTTAACAACAACAAAAAGCAACTTATGAACAATGCCAAATGCTTTGCAAGATAAACATTAACAAGTGTTCACACAAAGAGTGACATCAGCAAGATAGCTGAATGAGAGTTTTTAGCCCTCCTTCTCTCACATAAATACTAATTTTGACAAATGCACATGGATAAGAGAACCTTTGTGGAAACCCAGAGTGGACCTCCGAGCTGGATGCACAGAGGTCCCAACATACTGCTAAAGGAAAGAATCCAAGGATAGATGAATTTGAAAAGGGTAAGAAGAACAGTTTCACTTTACTCACATCACCACTTTTTTAAAGCAACACAGCTCAGTAGAGACCTCCTTGGCTCCTGATTTCTCCCACGGGAAAGGAAGAGCATGGTGAGATAAAAAAGAAAAGAAACTAAACCCAAAGTAAACAGAAGCAAGAAAATAATAAAAATTAGAGCAGAAGTAAATAAAATAGAGATTAGAAAAATAATAGAAGAGATAAATTCAAGAATTGTTTTTTGAATAGATAAACAAAATTTACACAACTTTAACTGGACTAACCAATAAAAAAAAACCATAAAATTATAAATGAAAGATGAGACATTACAACCGATACCACAGAAATACAAAGGATCATAAGAGATTAGTGTGAACAATTATATGCCAACAAACTGATAACCTAGAAGAAATGGATAAATTCCTAGAAACATACAATGTTCCAAGACTGAATCATGATATAATAGAAAATGTGAACAGACTAATAAAAAATGACACTGAAACAGTAATCAAAAATATCTCAAAGACAACCCATGACTTTATACCTTCATTGGTGATTTCTACCAAACACTTACAAATTAACACCAATTCTCTTCAAACCCTTCCAAAAATTGGATGAGGAGGGAACCGTTCCAAACTCATTTGGTGAGACTGGCTTTACCTCAATATCAAAACCAGACAAGCACACTACAAAAAAAGAAAATTAGAGGCCAATATCACTGAGAAACACCGATGCAAAAACCCTCAACAAAATACTAGCAAATAGAATTCAATAGTACATCAAAAGAATCATATACCATGATTCAATAGCATTTATCCCAGGAATGTCAGGATAAGTTCATAAATATGCAAATCAATAAACATGATACACCACATTAACATAATAAAAAATAAAAAGTACTCCCTATTCAACAAATGGTGCTGGGATAACTGGCTAGCCATACACAGAAGATTAAAACTGGACCCCTTCCTTACCCATATAAAAAAATTAATTCAAGATAAATTAAAGACTTCAGTGTAAAACCCTGGAAAACGACCCAGGCAATACCATTCTGGACATAGAATGGGCAAAGATTTCATGACAAAGACGCCAAAAACAACCCTAATAAAAGCAAAAATCGACAAATGGGATCTAATTAAACCGAAGAGCTCCTGCACAGCAAAGAAAACTATCAACAGAGTGAACAGACAACCTACAGAATGTGAGAAAATGTTTGCAGACTCTTCATCTGCCAAAGGTTTAATATCCAGCATCTATAAGAAACTTAAGCAAAGTTATAAGAAGAAAAAACAACCCTAGTAAAAAGTGGGCAAAGGACATGAACAGACGCTTTTCAAATGAAGACACATATGTGGCAAACAATCATATGAAAA
The DNA here is from genome assembly GCF_000951045.1 of Mandrillus leucophaeus. Lineage (NCBI taxonomy): Eukaryota > Metazoa > Chordata > Mammalia > Primates > Cercopithecidae > Mandrillus > Mandrillus leucophaeus. The sequence goes on along the minus strand of NW_012101390.1, from coordinate 159,988 downwards.
GAAGCTCAGTGTCACTAATTATAAGAGATATGCAAATCAAAACCACAATGAGATATCATTTCACATCAGTTAGAATGGCTATTACTAAAAAGTTAAAAAATAACAGGTGCTGGTGAGGTTGCAGAGAAAAAGGAATGCGTATACACTCTTGGTGGGAGTGTAAATTAATTCAACCATTGTGGAAGGCAATGTGGTGATTCCTCAAAGACCTAAAAACAGAAGTACCATTTGAGCTTGCAATCTCGTTACTGTGTATATACCCAAAGGAATATAAGTAATTCTTCCACAGAGACACATGCACGTGTATGTTCATTGCAGCACTAGTCACAAAGACATCAAATCAACCTAAATACCATCACTGACAAACTAGATAAAGAAAATATAGTACATATACACCATGGAATACTATGCAGCCATAAGAAAGATGGAGATCATGTCCTTTGCAGGGACATAGATGGAGCTGGAGGCCACTATCCCTAGCAAACTAATGCAGAAACAGAAAACCAAATACCACATGTTCTCACTTACAAGTGGGAGCTAAATGATGAGAAGACATTAACACATAGAAGGGAGTAACACCCACTGGGGCCTTTCAGAGGGTGAAGGGTGGGAGGAGGGAGGAAAAATAATAGGTACTAGGCCTAATGCCTGGGTGACAATCTGTACAACAAACCTCCATAACCCATATAACAAACCATATAACAAACCTGCACACGTACCCCAGAACTTAAAATAAAATTTTTTTTAAAAATGGCTGTTTTTGTTGTACACATTACGTCTCTGTTCCTGACTGGAAGAAAGACAAAGGAAAAAGGACCCTCTCCAAAACAAAAAAAACAAAACGAAACAAAATCACATTGTGTACATTAAATATATACTTTTTTTTTTTTTTAGATGGAGCTTCACTCTTGTCGCCCAGGCTGGAGTGCAATGGCGTGATCTTGGTTCACTGCAACCTCTGCCTCCCGGGTTCAAGTGATTCTCCTGCCTCAGCCTCCCAGGTAGCTGGGACTACAGGCATGCTCCACCATGCCCAGCTAATTTTGTATTTTTAGTAGACATGGAGTTTCACCATGTGGGTCAAGCTGGTCTCAAACTCCTGACTTCAAGTGATCCACCCGCCTTGGCCTCCCAAAGTACTGGGATTACGGGTGTGAGCCACCACACCCAGTCCTAAATATATACAATTTTTATTTGACAATTATACCTCAATAAAGCTGGGGAAAAGAGAGAAAGTGTTCATTTGATTTAGCCACATGTATCTCACTGGTTAACCTGGTTTGCTTTTGTTCAGCAGAATGCTACGGGTAAAAAAATCCTAGATTAAGAAGTGAATGGAAGATAAAGAAATAAAGGAAGTGAGTATAAACAACAATTTCAAGAAGTTAGGCAGTAAAGCAAGAAGATACATAGGTTAACAGCAGGAAAGTGATGATGGAGGCTCTCCTGAATCAATCTCTTGAACACTTTCTGGAAAAAGTTACAGTATAAGCCATAAATCACAAACTGATTATGTCCATAGGCATGAGGCAGATCACCTAATTAGAAGCAGACTGTATGTAACAGACTGTATGGAAGATAGCAAGTGACACTGACTTCAGTTTGAGGCTTAATAGGGAAGTGGAAACTCTGATGATTTGGAAACCACTTTCCTCATCTAAAATAAATAGTCATGAGTCAGTTCCAGTAAATTGTGGCTATGTTGAAATCCAGACCCCATGTTGCCAGATCTTCTGATTGGTCAATAAACACAGAAAATCAGTACCATTATTACCATGCAGGCCAATGCTGTGGACCCAACATGTGTGTAGGTAATACCTAGAGCAACTAAGAAAATTGTACAAAGACATACTCAAAAACACTAAAAGAAAATCAAGATGTAATCCTAAAAATTGTGTATATAACTAATAGAAAGGCAGCAAAAGAAAAACAGAGGACATAGAAACAAAGGGAACAAATAGAAAACAAACCAAAAATGGAGGACTTTAGTGCCAGTTTACCAATAAGCACATTAAATGTAAATGGTCTAAGTACACCAATTAAAGGACAGAGATTGTCATATTAAGTCAACAAAATTAAGCCCCAACTATATATGCTCTCTACTAGAAACTTAACTTTAAATATAAGGGCAGAACGATGTGAAAAGTCAGAGGACGGACAAAGGTGTACCACGCGCACTAATCAAAATAAATCTGGAGGGATTAAATTAATATAAGAAAAAGTAGATATTGTAGCAGAAAATTTATCCAGGATTAAAAGGACATTTCATAACAGTAAAAAGAACAATTTATTAAGAATATATAACAATCCTATACATGTACAAACCCAGTAGAAAGCTTTAGTATACATGAAGCAAGCTTGATTAGATTGAAAGAGAAGTAAATAAAGTATTCCATAATCTAACCCTAACCTAACTTTCCAAGTTTATTTCCTGCTTATGTGTGCTACATGCCAACTAGGTACTTTATTGATTCCCAAACATGTAACAGACTTCCCCATTTCTGAGTCTTTATTCAGTCTCTTATGCCTACAACGTATTGCTCCTATCAGTATTCCCCCATATCCTCAGCTTCTGGGCTAAATTCGAATGGTGTATCTTTGAAAGGTTTTCTCTAACACCACATATGATCTCTCCCTCATCTGAAATTTAACTTCAGTATAGTGCCTGCTTCTCTTAAAGCATTAAAGTGAGTTATTTACATGTCCATCTTCTGAAGGATAGAGATCTGTCTTATTCATCAGTGAATTCCTAATGCCTAATTCTAACATAGTGGCCACTAAATAGATGTTTTCCAACAAGAAAAAATTGAACAACTTATCAGAAAGAAAGTAATAGATGAAGAGGAGGAGGCCTTAGGTGGTGTGATAATTTGTATATCAACCTGACTGGGTTAAGGGTTACCCAGGTAGTTGGTAAAGCATGATTTCTACGTCTGTCTTTTAGAGTGTTTCCAGAAGAGATTAGCACCTTAATCAGTAAACTGAGTAAAAAATATTTGCCTGCACCAATGTGGACGGACATTATCGAATCCATTGAGGGCCCAGATGAAAAGCAGATTCATAGCAGCAATCAGAATAACCTGACTTGTGCATACCTATGGCATTGGCTAGTTAATTATGGTGTTCCTAGAAGCAAACTAGATAGGAAGCCTATTAATTTTTTACTTGATCTCTATAAGCAGAAAACTTGAAAATCAAGTGAACAAAAGTCTAATTCAAATAACATAAACAGAGTCATGGCCTCTTAATCAATTCCCAGACTTAATCCAGTTTACAGATCCAGAACTTCTTGAATGAAGTGGGGGTTGGGTCATCTTGAGGAAGGACTTCTGTACACTACTGAAAATTTATACTGTTAATATTTCTCCTAGCCCTTTCCAAAGGGACCTACAGCCTTTTACCAGCATAACTGTGCATTAGGAAGAAGGAAATAATAAGACCATTCAGAGACTACTGGACACTGGCACTGAACTGGCATTGATACTAGGAGACTCAAAATGGCATTGTGTCCCTCCAATCAGAATAAGGGCTTATGGAGGTCAGGTGATCCATAGAGTTTTAATTCAAATCTGTCTCACAGTGGGTCCAGTGGGGTTTGAAACTCATCCTGTAGTTATTTCCCCAGTTCCAGATGCATAATTGAAATAGACATTCTGAGCAGCTGGCAGAATTTGCCCATTGGTTCCCTGACCTGTGGGGTGAGGGCAGTTGTGGTTGGAAAGGCCAAGTGGAAGCCATTAGAGCTGTCTCTACCTAGAGAAAATAGTAACTCAAAAGCAATATAACATTCCTGGAGGGATTACAGAGATTAGGAGACTTGAATGGGGATATGACACTATTCCCCAGGGTGATGAGCCAGTTACCTGGTAGCAAGCGGATTACATTTGATTATGTCCATCATGGAAGCAGCAGCATTTTGTCCTTACTGGAGTAGACACTTACTCTGTATATTAGTCCATTCTAATACTGCTATGAAGAAATACCCAAGACTAGGGAATTTATAAAGGAAAGAGATTTAATTGACTCATAGTTCATCATGGCTGGGGAGGCCTTCAGGAAACTTACAATCATGGCAGAAGGCACCTCTTCACAGGGTGGCAGGATAGAAAATGAGTGCCAGTAGGGTATATGCCAGACCTTATAAAACCATCAGATTTCATGAGAACTCACTCACTATCACAAGAACAGCATGGGGGAAACTGTCTTCATGACTCAATGACTCAATTACCTAATACCAGATCACTCTCACAACACGTGGGGATTATGGGGGTTACAATTCAAGATGAGATTTGGGTGGGGACACAGCCAAACCATATCACTCTGGATACAGATTTGTCTTCCCACCATACAATGTTTCCACCATCCTTGGACTTACAGAATGTCTTATTCACCAACATAATATTCCACATAGCTTTGCTTCTAACCAAGGAACTCACTTCATAGTCAAAGAAGTGTGGTAATAGATCCATGCTCATGGAATTTATTCATCTTACTATGTTCCCACAGTCCAGAAGCAGCTGGCTTGATAGAACAGTGGAATGGTCTTTTGAAGACTCAGGTACAGTGTCATCTAGGGGGGATATACTCTGAAGGCCTGGGTCAAAGTTCTCCAGAAGGCTGCATATGCTCTGAATCAGTATCCAATAAACTATGCTATTTCTCCTATAGCCAGGATTTACTGGTCCAGGAATCAAGGGGTGGGAATGGAGGTAGCACCACTCACCATTACCCTTAGTGACCCATAGCAAAACTTTTGCTTCCTGTTCCTGTAACTTTATACTTTGCTGGCCTAGAAGTCTTATCTCCAGAGAAAGGAATGCTTCCCAATAGAAGACACAACAATGATTCCATTATACTAGAAGATAATATTGCCAACCGGCCACTTTGGGTTCTTCATGTCTCTGAGTCAACAGGTCAAAAAGTAAGTAAGTTACAGTGTTGACTGGGATAATTGATCCAGATGGTCAAGATGAAATCAAATTAGTACTTCACAATGGAGGTAAGGAAGAGTATGTTTGCAATACAAAAGATCCCTTAGGCCATCTCTCAGTATTACACTCCCCTGTGATTAAGGTCAAAGGGCAACTACAACAACCAAATCCAGACAGGACAACAACCCACATTCTTTAAGAGTGAAGATTTTGGTCACCACACCAGGTAAAAACTGTAACTAGCTGAGGGGCTTGCTGAAGACAAAGAGAATAAAGAATGAGTAGTAGAAGAAGGTAGTAATAAGTACCAGCTAGACCACAGGACCAACTACAGAATCAATGACTATAATTGTTATGAGTATTTCCTCCTTATTTTGTTATGAATATGATTGTGTGTATAGATACATATAGTAATCAAATATTTTTATTTCCTTTCTTATCTCCTCATGTGACATCAGATGTACTGACTTTAGATAGATATTTAACTATTGTTAATTTTACAGCATACTTTTTAAGTTAGGGGATATGAGAAGAAGAGAAAACATCACTCAAGGACTTTACATGCTTTTCTGGGGAAGGGATTAGTGTGTTTTTGTTGTATGCAAAAGAGCTGCATTATGTTATGTGAATGTATGACTCTGTTATTGTCTTTATTTGGATATTAAATATGGTTTAAGAAGATGCATATGGGTGCCAAGTTGACAAAGGTTGGACTTGTGATGGTTAATTCTAGATGTCAAATTGAGTGGGTTAAGGGATGCCCAGAGAGCTGGTAAAACATTATTTCTATGACTATGAAAGTGTTTCTGGAAGAGATTAGCATTTGAATCAGCAGACTGAGTAAAGAAGATCCACTTTCACATCCACCATGTGAACAGGCATCATCCAATCCATTGAGGGTTGGGATAAAACAAAAAGGTGGAAGAAGGGCAAATTTGCCCTCTCCCTGGAACTAGGAGATTGGTCTTCTCCTGTTCTTGAACATTGGAGTTCCTGGGTCTTGAGCCTTTAGTCTCAGAGACCTACACCAGTGACACCCCACTCTCACCCCAGTTTTCAGATCTTTTGCCTCAGGCTGAATTATGTCACTGGCTTTTCTGGTTCTCCAGCTTGTAGAAAGTATATCGTGGGACTTCTCATTCTTCATAATTGTATGAGTTAATTTCCATAATAAATGCTCTTTTATCTAGGTAGATAGATAGATGATAGATAGATAGATCGATCCTATTGGTTCTGTTTCTGTGAAGAACCCTGACTCATACAGGTGGTAACTAAACCTGGCATCTGTCCAAGTTTCATTCATTCATTCATTCACCCAAACCTACTTTCTTAGCTTTCTCAACACTTATTTGGGATCTACTGTAGCCCAAACTTTGTGCTAGTTAATGATCATCATATCCCATATGTACCCAATATTTAAGTTTTCAAAATCATGTTTACACCCAAATCTCTTGTCTTCCTTACCTTTAAAGTAATTAAAAAGTCTCATGTGCCTTTGCCACGACACAGAAGGCCTCATTTTTCTTCTCGGAGAATAAATGTAGACAAGTAATGTAGGAAGATAACTTCTTGACCATTTTAAAGAACTATCTTTACCTTTATTTTACTTCCCATTAGGAATATTCCAAGGAAATATTTTTATTTAAATAAGACAAATAGATAACAGATAATAATTTCTAAATTTTCACAAGTCCCATGATATACTTTCTACAACCTGGAATTCTGACAGGTTTCCTGCTGACTACAAATGTGCTCTCTGTTTACTGTCTCAGCACCAGCCTACATATCTGACCTGTTATCAACATAGTATGTAGCTACATATCATACTGTCTTGGAGTTGTAGCCAATTATATTAACCTTTTGCTTTTTATCACCACCAACCTGCATATCACATGAAGAAAGGTAAACATCACAGTACCAAATGGAAGGAAAACTCACAATGCCATGGCTGATAATTTAGTAATAGATAGTTACCTATTGTAAAATGTAAAACCCTAAGTAGAAACCCATGATATGAACCCACAGAAAGGAATAATGAGGCACTATGTACACGTTTGATTGTATCAGCCACAAGATCAGAGGCCTGACTGTAGAAATAATTACAGAGACTACAGAGAAACGACTCTGTAATCTATTAATATATTTGTATTTTATTTCATTTCTGGGGTTTCTTACTGTTTAAATGAAGATATTTTGTTCAGTTTCAACCTGTTTCCACCAAAATAAAAGTCAAGTAATTTGTGCCAAGAAAAAATAATTGATGAAAAGATGTACAGTGAAGTTTGAAACCCACTGCCATAGAATAGTGCGTCCCAAACATTAATGTATGTGCAAATCACACGGGGGATCCTCATAAAAAAGTAAGTGCTGATACACTATGCCTAGAATGGCACTTTGATTCTTCATTTTTAACAAGTACTCTTGTGATTCTGAAACTTCCATTTCTCAGATCACACTTTGGGTGGACAGGCTTTAGAGAAATTCTCCAAGCTATGTCCATGGTGACACATACAAGGATGCTCATTGGAGCCCTGTTTTATTGGGAGGGAAGAAGAAGAAAGAGAACATGCCTTTATTATCCCTTAGTAAAATAATAGATAAATAATTTCTAAATTTTCACAAAGTGGAGCACTGTTTAACAGCTAAAATAGATTAACTAGAGCTACCATATATCAACATGAATAATTAATTTAAAACAATGATGATTGATGAAAGCGAGTTTTAGAATACAATTTGATATATTTCAGATACAGTTTTCAAAAACCTCAATACAATATTATGTATAGTTTATGAATATATATGTGTACAGTTAAATTTTTAAACATTCATGGAAATTATTCACATAAATTTTAGGAGAATACTCATCTTGGGGGATTGAGAGGAAAGAGATAAGGATGTGGAGTTCCATCTTATTTGTCAAGCAAAAGATAGGTCATAAAGAACCTAGATCTGAAGTATATTTACAAATTAACTTCTGCTGTATATTCTTTTGTACTTTTCTTCGGTACATTTGAAGTATTCTGTCATTAATTTTTTTAAACATCGAGGGCTTTGATGCCTTTAATTATTATGTCAGGTGCTGCTGTGAGTAAAGGCTCTGGTCTCGGTAACAGGAACCTCCTTGTGAAATGAATCACTGTGTTCTCTCTTGTAGCTAGCCATTCTCAGCTCCATTAAATCAGCAAATAAAAGACTATCTCCAATAGTCTCATGATATTCCTGTCCTTAGTCACAAACTTCTTGTCCTAACCCTTTTTATATTCTGTCTGGCCTCCAGGTCCCTCCATACCTTAAAGTAGGAGTCTCAAGTGGAGACCCCAAAAAGTTTGCTCTGCATCCAACAGTGTGACCTGAACCTCCTGGGATCAGTTTTGTTTTATGCCTCTTCTTTACAAGAAAAAAACAAACAACCCCATCAAAAACTGGGCAAAGGATATGAACAGACATTTCTCAAAAGAAGACATTCATACAGCCAACAGACACATGA
>NW_012101390.1:80911-150175 GCF_000951045.1 Mandrillus leucophaeus | reverse complement strand
CACAGCAACATGGCACAAGTATACATATGTAACAAACCTGCACGTTATGCACATGTACCCTAGAACTTAAAGTATAATAATAATAAAAAATAAATTAAAAAAAAAAAGAAATAAAAGTTGATATTTCCCATAGTAGGAAATGTGGGTAAAATTTGCAAAACTTTTATATCTCTGAAACTCTTGTTCTATGGCTATATAATATCTCCAACTGTAATCACCATAGCAAGATGGCAAAATCCATGATGCGGCTTAGCATTATGGAATCTCCTCAAAATATACTTGTCTCCAGTTGATGGGAAAATGCCCCACAAAATGAAAAAATATATACCTAAAGTAGCTATTAAAACATTTAAAAGTGTAGCTAATAAAGTCTATGTTTATTCCTTGACTTTCTTCACCTCTAATATTGACTAGTTTGATGAAATGAATAAAACTATGGCTAGAACACCTGCCAGTGACTCAAAATCAAACTTAGGCAAGTCAAGTCATTTCAGCATCCTGGACAGTTCTCAAATTCCTCATCTAGAAAATATGAAGTTCCTAGCCCAGTAAACAAGGAGGATGAACGAAAGTCATTATGTTTATTTAAAAGGTAATGAATAAGTATATTTCTCTTTTACACAACATCAAACTTTAACTTTTCCCTTCTCAGTCTCTGCTTTTCTTTCAACAGTCTTTTTCTCTTGCTTTTTATACCCTTGTCATCCCACTCCTTAGGGACAACTCTTATGAGGATTCACTTCTCAATCGAGCTATCAATAGTATTTTCCTTAACTCCCTAAAATATTGCTAATAGACTAAGTGCCTGAGGGATCATCCCCAAAACCAACAGCAATGTACTGTGCACCACAAATCAAGCTTAACTGACTCAGTGCTCACGGTTTTCTGCCTGAAGCTATTGTCCTTTGTTTTCCTACTACTTCCTGATTCTATGCTAAAATTGTTGGGCATATGTATTCCCATGGAAACCCACTAACCAATTAATTCTAGAGCCTCCTCTCCCTGCACATTCATAAATCACCAGTCTGCCCACTAAGTCAAGTGGTGACAAGTCTTCCTGCTTAGTTATAGTTAACCTGGCTTGCTCTTGGGGGTCTCACTAGATTTCTGTTTGGAGGCAAGTTTAAAGAGGGAAGGTAGTGGCAAGAGAAAATAGTAGGAAGTACCTTTCTTAAGAACCAACAAAAGCTAGAAGTTAGGATGACAGAATCTTCTGTAACTCCTAACGAAAAACAAAAAAGAAATTAAAAGGCTTCTCAAAGAAGAAAGACATCAAGAAAGGCTCCTTGGGATTATAACAAGAACAAAATATAAGAACTCTAGAAGACCCAGACACTTACTAGCTTGCTCACTGTATACAAATCATTTAAGCTCCCTGAGTTGAGCTTCATTTTCCTCAGCCGTAAAATGGGAGTTGCTATTGACTAAATGTTTGTGGCCCTCCAAAATTCATATGTTAAAGTCCTGATCCCAAATGTTACAGTATTTGGAAGTGGGGCCCTTCGGAGGTTATTAGGTCATGAGGGTGGAGCTCTCATGAATGTGATTAGTGCCCTTATGAAAACAGACAGGAGATAAATAATTTCTCCCACCACTATGTGAGGATTTAGGAAGAAAGTAACTATCTGCAAACCAAAAAGAGAGCTCTCACAAGACACCAAATCTACCAGCACCTTGGACTTCCAGTCCTCCAGAAGCACGGGAAATAAATGTTGTTTAAGCTATCCAGTCTATGGTAATTTGTTACAGCAGCTTGAGCTCCTTAAGACAGGAATCCCACCACCTACTTTTAGGGTTGCTTTGAGGATTATTCAGTCACAGCCTCCATTCTCCATCACCTCTTTCAGCTCCTTCTCCATATGACCACTACATGTCCTCAGGGTTGCCTCCTGATTGATTCTTTTATTGCTACTCTTTTTTCCGTAAGAGAACTTCATCTATTCCCATGACTTCAATTGCTGTATGTCAATGACTGACAATTAAGTATCTCCAGCTCTGAGAGCTCTGAGCTCCAGATCCATACATTAACTTGCCTATTTGACATCTTCATTTGATTGTCCCAAATGCACCTCAGTGTAATATGCCCAATATTGAACTGAAAATTTCTCCCACCTTCTAAATATGCTTCATCTATGGTCTTCCCAATCTGGGTAAATTGTTCCACCATACACCAAGCCCATTCATTATACCTTCTAAATGTCTTTTAACTCTTCCCTCTTCTTCCTGGCTCCATTATTACCACACAAGCCCAAATGTCATCCCAAAAGGCAACAGCAATGTACTTTGCACAAGTCAAGCTTAACTGACTCAGTGCTCACTGTTTTCTTTCTGAAGCTATTGTTCTTTGTTTTCCTACTACTTCCTGATTCTGTGTTCCAGATCCATACATTAACTTGCCTATTTGACATCTTCATTTGAATGTCCCAAATGCACCTCAGTGTAGCATGCCCTGGACTTTTGCCATCATCTTTTGCCAGGACTATTTCAAGTGCATACTAATTGGCCTCCCTGCTTTCACCCTTGGCCCTTTAACTAATTCTCCACACAGCAAAGAGTAATATTTTTTACAATGTAAATCAGAACCATATCACTCATCTGTTTAAAACCTCTCATCAGCTCCTTTTCCTTTTATGATAAATATCAAATTCTGTTAGTGTGGCTTACTGGTGGTCTACACACTCTGAACACTGCCTACTTCTCCAGTTCTGTCATATGTTGTTCTACCCAAATCTCATTGGACATACTATTTCCTTTGCCAACTCAGGCCTCAGCTTATTCTATTTCCTCTTCCAGAATATAATTTATCTACTAATTCCAACTCTTTTCACTTGGTTAACCCCTATCCTTCCATAAGTTCTTGCCTTTACTTTTCCCTTTCTATCTCCTCTAAGGTGCAAAATTTGAACAAAACAATTAACTGGTTGCCCAATGCCATTGATATAAAGGCTAAACACCTCAACATGACATAGAATATTGCATGATCAAGATACTGCTTGCCACTAGAGACTCATCTCCCAACACTCCCTATTTCCACACAAGGCTCCATACTGAACTATTTGCAGTTTCCCTGAGCACTTGGAATATGCCTGCTACAAATAAATCAAATATTCTCAAAATAAATAAATATTTCTTCCAAATAGTTCTAAAATCCACATAGCTCTCTCTATTCCTACTATCACTATCCTAGTCTAGACATTCGTAATATCTCATGTATTCTTCTTCAGCAACCTCTTAACAGACTTACTCCCAAGTCTGTCCTTTGTGCCGCTGCCACAAAGATCTAACAAGTAGGTTTTGATATGACAATCTCCTCTCTCTCTTAAATTCCTTCAAAGAGTCTAACCACTTATAAAATGAAATCCAAATTCATGAGTATGACACACATGATTGATTATATGAGGTCATCAGTTTACAATGCTTGGCAAAATGTCTGTCATACTAAAAATACTCGTGTTAGTCACAGGATTCTTTTGCTGCAGGAACAAACAAACCGCCCACATCAATCTCAACATTTGTTGCTCAGGGTCTTCAGGCCAGCTGTGATTTGATTGGGTTTACCTGGGCTCAGGTTCACATGTGCTCCACATATTCTCATTCTGTGACCCAGGCAGAAGAAACAGCAGCTACCTGGGGATATGTTCTTCTCGTAGATGGTGGTAAGAGCACAAAAGGCCAAAGCAAATTGTACAGGCACATTTAAAACCTCTAATGGGACATGGCATATTTCTTACTTGCTCACATTGCATTGGCCAAAACTCTCCACTCATCATATGACTAAACTGAAAGTCAGTGGGGCAGGGAAGTAAACTCCACCCACTAAGTGGCATGGTAAAGTCACATGGGTGAAAAATCCTAATATACAGAGAAATTAGAATATTCTAATCCACTAGAAATTAGAACATTCTAATCCACTAGAGCTTTCATTATTATTTGAAAAACTTCACCAACTTACTCCTACCTATTTTTGCAGTTACATCTTCTGCTACTGCCAAACTTGAAATTTACACTACAATAATACTGTCATAGCTAGTCTCTAAAAATGGGCCCCCAATGATACATGCCTTTTCGTATTGATGGTATTGTATAGACTCCATCCCTTGAATCTTGGGTGAATATGTTATTCATTAGCCACCAACAGAAGTAGAAGTGACACTGAATGACTTCTTAGCCAGGTCAGAAGAAGTCTTGCAGCTTCAACCTTGCTCCCTTAGAAAAGCACACTTTTGATTCTGTCTCTCAGCAAGCTCCCTCTTGAAACTAGTTATTATATTATGGGAATCCCAAGTCATGTGGAGACCATATGTATGCACTTCAGTCAACTACCCCAGCTGAACTCTCAATGAATGGCCAGTATCAACTACCAGTAATACGAGTGAGCAATATTGTACATTTACTCCAGTTGAGTCTTCAAAAGACTGTAACCCCAGCTGAACAACTAACTACAACTGCCAAAGATACCTTAAAAAAGAACCACAAATCTGAATCTGGGTCAACTCACAGATTTGTAAGAGAAGGTTATAAATTGCTTTTTTTAAAAAAACATTACTTTGTTTTGACATCCTGTATTTATTTCAGTTGTGGTAAAATACACATAACATAGAATGTAGCATCTTAACTATTTTTAAGTGTAGAGTTCAGTAGTGTTAAGTACATTTACATTGGCATGCAACCAATCTCCAGAACTGTTCTCATCTTGCAAAAGTGAAATTCTATACCCTTTGAACAATATTATTTTCTCTCCCCTGCAGCAACCACCATTCTACCTCTGTCTACATGAATTTTACTATGCTAGGTAACTCATATAAGTGAAATCATACAATATTTGTCTTTTTGTGATGGGAATATTTCACTGAGCATAATATCTTCAAATTTCATTCATGTTGCAACATATGCCAGAATTATCGTCCTTTATAAGGCTGTATAATAGTCCATTGTATGGATAAATCATGTTTTGTTTATTCATTTATCTGTTGATGGATACTTGGGTCACCTGCACCTCTTTGCCATTTTTAATAATGCTGCTATAAACATAAGTGTATATATATTATACATATTACATGTAATATATATTGTTTATTTTATATATATATATATATATATATATATATCTTCAAGATCCTGATTTCAAGTTTTTTGAATATACACCCAGAACCAAAATTGCTGGATCATATGATAATTCTATTTTTATTTTTTAAGAACTGCTTTACTGTTTTCCAGAGCAGCTACACCATTTGACATTCAAACCAGCAGGGCACAAGGTTTCCAATTTCTCCACATCCTTGTCAACACTTGTTATTTTCTGTTTTTGTTCTTTTTTTTTTTAATAGTGGTCATCCTAATGTGTTTTAAATGGTAAAATGTTAAATTATGAAGTGGTTTCTCACACAGCAATAGAAAACAAAAAGGAACTTGGGACCTAAAGTGAAGTGATGTCTCACCAAAAACTAACACATGTGGCTTCAGCATTGGGACCAGACAGCAGGTAGAAACTAAAAGGACATTAAATCGACTATTAGTTAAGGTTGGAAGAGACTCAGGAAAACTGTTAGAAAAAGCTAGAAGGACCTTGAGAAGACCATGGCTTGGAAAACAGTGAGAAAAGCATTATTGGAGGGAAGATAAGGGGGCCTTTGTCAACACTCACCTGGGCATCATGGAAAATAAACTCATATTAATATAGCTGGGAAGATTTCCAGGCAGGATATAAAAAATAGCAACTGGTTTCTTCCTCTTTATCTAGAGAGATCAACTAAAGGATGAGCTGTTCAGTTTTCAAACAGATGTGGAAGAAACATAAAGCAGCCAGGGTATGGTGGTTATAAAAATAACTGTTTAAGGAAGGGCATTAGTTCATTCTCACACTGCTATAAAGATACTACCTGAGACTGGGTCATTTATAAAAAGGAGGTTTAATTGACTCACAGTTCTGCATGAGTTGGGAGGCCTCAGGAAACTTACAATCATAGCAGAAGGCAAAGGGGAAGCAAGGCACCTCTTACATGGTGGCAGGAGAGAGAGAGACCACGGGAAACTGCCACTTTTAAACCATCAGATCTCATGAGAACTCCCTCACTATCACAAGAACAACATGGAGGAAACCACCCTCATGATCCAATCACCTCCCATCAGGTCCCAGGCTAAACACATGAGGATTATAATTCAAGATGAGATTTTGGTGGAGAGACAGCCAAACCACATCATTCTCCCCTGGCCCCTCCCAAATCTTATATCCTTCTCACATTTCAAAACACCATCATGCCTTCCAAACAGTCCCCAAAAATCTTAACTTATTCCAGCATTAACCCAAAAGTCCAAGTCCAAAGTCTCATCTGAGACAAGGCAAGTCCCTTCTGCCTATGAGCCTGTAAAATAAAAAAGAAGTTAGTTACTTCCAAGATACAATGAGGGTACAGGCAATGGGTAAATGTTCCCATCCCAATTGGGAGAAATTGGGCAAACAAAGGGGCCACAGGCCCCATGCAAGTCCGAAACTTGGAAAGGAACTCATTAAGGCTCCAAAATAATCTCTTTTGCCTCTGTGTCTCACATCCAGGGCACGCCAATGCAAGGGTTGGGCTCCTACAGCCTTGGGCAGCTCTTCCACTGTGGCTTTGCAGGGTTCAGTCCCTGTGGCTGCTTTCATAGACTGGTATTGAGTGACTGTGGCTTTTCCAGGCTCATGGCACAAGTTGCGAGTAGATCTACCATTCTGGGATCTGGAGGATGGTGGCCCTCTTCTCACAGCTCCACTAGGCAGTGCCCCAGTGAGGACTCTGTGTGGGGACTCCAACCTCACATTTTCCCTCTGCATTGTCCCAGTAGAGGTTCTCCATGAGTGCTCCACTCCTGCAGACTTCTGCCTGGACATCTAGGCACTTCCATACATCCTCTGAAATCTAGGTGGATGCTGCCAAGCCTCAACTCTTGACCTCTGTGCACCCACAGACTCAATACCACACAAAAGCCACCAAGGCTTGGGGCTTGCACCCTCTGAAGCAATGGCCCAAACTATACTTTTGCCCCTTTTAGCCATGGCTGGACCTGGAGCAGTTGGGACACAGGGCAACCTGTCCCAAGGATGTACAGAGCACCAGGACCCTGGGCCCAGCCCACAAAACCATTTTTCCCTCCTAGGCCTCTGGGCCTGTGATGAGAAGGGCTGCCACTAAGGTCTCTGAAATGCCCTGGAGGCATTTTTCCCATTGTCTTGGCTAACATTCAGTTCCTCATTGATTATGCAAATTTCTACAGCCAGCTTGAATTGCTGCCCAGAAAATGGGTTTTTCTTATCTACCACATGATCAGGCTGCAAATTTTCCAAACTTTGATGCCCTGCTTCCCTTTTAGATAAAAGTTTCAGTTTCTGATAATCTCTTTGTGAATGCATATGACAGAATGCTTTCAGAATCAGCCAGGTCATATCTTGAACACTTTGCTGCTTAGAAATTTCTTCTGCCAGATACCCTAAATCATCTCTCTCAAGTTCAAAGTTCCACAGATCTCTAGGGTGGGGGCAAAATGCCACCAGTCTCTTTGCTAAAAAAAAATAGCAAGAGTGACCTTTGCTCTAGTTCCTAGTAAGTTCCTCGTCTCTATCTGAGACCACCTCGGCCTGGACTTCATTGTCTATCAGCATTTTGGTCAAAACCATTCAACAACTCTCCAGGAAGTTCCAAACTTCCCCACATCTTCATGTCTTCTTCTGAGCCCTCCAAACTGTTCCAACATCTGCCTCTTATCCAGTTCCAAAGTCACTTTCACATTTTCAGGTTATCTTTATAGGAGTACCCCACTCTGCTAATACCAATTCTCTGTATTAGTCTGTTCTTGTACTGCTATAGAGATACTACCTGAGAATGGGTAATTTATAAAGAAAGGAGTTTTAATTGACTCACAGTTCTGCATGGCTAGGGAGGCCTCAGGAAACTTACAATCATGGTAGAAGGCAAAGGGGAAGCAAGGTACATCTTACATGGCAGCAGGAGAGGGATTACGAGAAACTGCCACTTTTAAACCATCAGATCTTGATAGAAGTCCCTCACTGTCATGAGAACAGGATAGGGGAAACTGCCCCCATGATCCAATCACCTCCCACCAGGTCCCTCCCTTCGCACGTGAGGATTACAATTCAAGATGAGGTTCAGGTGGTGAAAAAGAGCCAAATCAAATCAGAAGGAAAGATTAAATCCTGGGCCAGATGACAGGATTTCAGTAAGATCCTTAGTTAAGACCTCTGAAAGATCTGCGCTTATAGATCAGTCTATAAGTTCCTTATAGAAAACTCAAGGTACCAAAAAAAGACCATTCTAAGGATCTTAATGGCCTACCTCTAGAATCCTGTCATAAACAACAGGGATTTTAAAAACCTTCGCAGTCTTGTTCCACAGCAGCCCAAAGGTCCAAGATAGAGAAAAGCCTGCCTCAAAGAGATTTCTGGATACAGCTTTTGTCTAATTATACTCTTTACTATATACTGCTTCAAAGGTGTGACATGCTCATACTGTTTCCTCTTTTCACCATTCCCTTCTTCTCTCCCTGAGTAAAACCTACTCAACATTCATTCGATGAAAACTTAATAAGCTAGGTTAGGTACAAGGTACTATTACCTAAAAAAAGTACTTAAAAAATGTGCAAGATCTTTTGTGAAAAAGCTAACAGAATTTGACTACTATAGTTGGACTATAGGATTAGGAATAATGTTTATTTTTTCTTTTCTTTTGACTCACCTATGTTTCTAAATTTCTTATAGTAAACTATATTGACTATTTTTTTAAAAATAGAGTAGAAGATTCTCTTCCCTAGCCGAATCCATATTTTGTTGGAGGTGACAATGTGTCCAGGTAAAAAACTCACTTCATCAGGCTCACTTGCAGTAACTGTTGGCCATGTGGTTCTATTCTAGCTAATGAAACAAAAGCTGAGGTTTTCTGGGAAAGCTTTTCCTTTTTTCTAATGGAGACACCACATCTTCCTTCTATCCTAGTTTTTCTTCCTGTTAGGAATGCAGGCATAATGCCTATAAATGTAGCAGGCAACTTGCAGCCATAATGATGAAAGCAAAAGTTGGATTAAAAGTTTGAGCCTGGGTTGATGATACCATAATGGCACAACCACACCAACTATAGATTACCTACCTCAATATTTATTTTATTTTTATTTTTTTAAGTTTATTGTGGTATGGTACAATTTATATAAAACTCACCCTTTATAAGTGTACGATTATGTGATTTTTGACAAATATATACAAACAGATATACATTACCACCAGCACAATCAAGATGTAGAATGTTTCCATCAACCTCAAAAAGTTTTCTCATGACTTTCATACTCAATCCTCTTCCCACAATCCTGGCCTCTAACAAATGCTAATCTGTTTTCTACCTCTATAGATTTGTCATTTCCTGAAATTTACATAAATTGAATCATACAGTATATACCCTCTTGTATGTGGTTTAACTCAACATAATGCTTTCTTGATTCATCCATGTTGTTGCACATATCATTAGTCTGTTCATACTTATTTCTTAGAAGTATCTCATTGTTTTGGATACACCACAATATGTTCATTCATTCATCAGTTGATGTGCATTTGGGTTATTATCATATTTGTCTATTAAGAATAAACCAGACATGAACATTAATGAGGTCTTTATGTGGATATATGTTTGCATTTCTCTTGGGTGAAACACATAATCACATCTCTTTATGGATTATCTATTCTATTCCATTTATCTATATGTCCATCTTTGTACACCATACTGTCTTCAGTACAGTAAATTTATAGTAATACTTTTTAATATTTAAATTTTAGGTTCAGTGGGTACATGTGCAGGTTTGTTACATGGGTAACTTGCATGTCACTGAGGCTTAGTGAACGAATGACTCCATCACCAAGGTAGTGAACATAGTACATGATAGGTAACCCTTCCAACCCATGCCTCTCTCCCCACCATCCCTCCTCAAGCAGTCCCCAATATCTATTGTTCCCATCTTTGTGTCCATGTGTATTCATTGTTTAGTCTCCACTTGTAAGTGGGACTATGAAGTATTGGTTTTCCGTTCCTGCTTAATTTGCTTAGGATAATGGACTCCAGCTGCATCCATGTCACTGAAATGAACATGATTTCATTCTTTTCTTTGGCTGCATAGTATTCTATGGTGTATATGTACCACATTTTCTTTATTCTGTCCAGCATGGATGGGCATCTAGATTGATTCCATGTCTTTGCTATTGTGAATAGCACTGTGGTGAAGATTTGAGTGCATGTGTCTTTTTGGTAGAAAAATTTATTTTCCTTTGGGTATGTATTAGCATTCTCCAGAGAGACAGAACCGATAGAATAGATGTCTATATATAAGGGAGTTTTTTAGAGAATTTGCTCATACTATGACAAGGCAAAGTCCCACAATAGGCATTCTGTAAGCTGGGGAAAGAGAGAAGCCAGTAGCGGCTCAGTCTAAGTCCAAAAATCTCAAAACCAGGGAAGCCAACAGTGCAGCCAAAGGCCCGAAAGTTTCTGGAAAGCCACTTTGGTGGAAGTCCCAGAGTACAAAGGCTGAAGAACCTGGAGTCCAATGTACAAGGGCATAAGGAGTGGAAGCAAACATCTGGCATGGGAAAAAAAAATGAGAGCCAGAAGACTCAGCAAGCAAGCTATCCCCCTTTCTTCCACCTGCTTTGTTCTAGCTGTGCTGGCAGTCAATTGGATGGTGCCCACATTGAGGGTGGGTCTTCACTCCCAGTCCACAAGCTTGAATGTCAATCTCCTCTGGCAACACCCTCACAAACACACCCAGAATCAACACTTTACCAGTCATGTAGGAATCCCTCAATTCAATCAAGTTGACACCGAATATTAACCATCACATATACCCAATAGTGACATTGCTGGGTCAAATGGTAGTTCTGTTTTAAGCCCTTTTGGAAATCTCCAGACTGCTGTCTGCAGTGGCTGAATTATTTACATCTCCACCAGGAGTGTATAAACAACCTCACCAGCATCCAATGCTTTCTGACTTTTAAGTAATAGTTATTCTGACTGGTGTGAGATGGTATCTCATTATGGTTTTGATTTGCATTTCTCTAATGATTAATGATAACAAGCATTTTTCATATATTTGTTGGCCACGTGTATGTCTTCTTTTGAGAAGTATTTGATTATATTCTTTGCCCATTTTTAATGGGGTTGTGTTTTGCTTGTGAATTTGTTTAAATTCTTTAGATTCTGAATATTAGACCTTTGTTGCATATATAGTTTGCAAATATTTTCTCCCATTCTATAGGTTGTCTATTTACTCTGTTGATAGTTTCTTTTGCTGTGCAGAAGCTCTTTAATTAGATCTCACTTGTTAATTTTTATTTTTGTTGTAATTGCTTTTGAGGACTTAACCATAAATTCAGATGTGGATGGGTGTAGCTCCTAACACACATGGTAAACTGAGGTAGCTGATAGATGTTTGAGTTGTGCACACATGTGCATTTTGTGCATTCCTACACTGCTCACTTCAGGTGGAATTTTCTGTGCTCTCTTAGTGTTTTTCTTGAACAAAATAATGCATACATGAAATGTGCATTATGGTCAAATTGTTCCCTAATAAATCTTGTGTTGAAACAAATTCATATTTTCAAAGCAAGAGTTATAACATAACTGACTGCATGTTAGACACTAAAATGGACATGTCTAATAGGCAGTTGGATTTACAAGTCTAGAGTTTATGGCAGAGGTACCAACTAAGCATAATTTAGAAGTTATCAACATATATATGCTGTTGGAAGCCATACAATTGGTTGAGACTACCTAGGGAGTGAATATAAATTTAGAAGACATAAAAAAGCCAAGTTCTAGGACACTCCAACATTTAGAAGTCAGGAATATGAGTAGGAATCAGGAAAGGATTCTGAAAAGGAATAGTCAAAGTGGTTGGAGGAGAATCAGGGAAGTGGGCTTTCCTAAAAGCCAAGTGTAGAAAGTTTTTCAAGGAAGAGGGAGGAATCAACTGTATCGAATAAAGCAGATAGGTCAAGTATAAAAAAGGACTAGGAAACATTCTTGTAATCTGGTTACCTGGAGGGGACTGGTAACTTTGACAAGAATAGTTGAGTAGACAGGTGAGAAAGAAGGACTGATGGGAAATAGTTGAAGAGGAAATGGGAAAAAAAGGACTGAAGACAGCCAGTATGGGGAATTATTTTTTGAGGGAAAGAAAAATAGAGGAAAGGTGCTATGACACATCAGAATTTTCCTTTAAGATTGAAGAAATTACAGCTTGTTTATATGCTGATCAGAACAGAGGTCCTGGGTGTAGATGCAGGTAGGCGGAAAAGATGTTTATAGTATTCTGGAGATTCCCTTTGATTGCCTCTGTTTTCTCAGTGAAGTAGAAAGCAAGGTTATTTTCAGCTGAGAGTGAGGCAGGAAAGGAGGTGTTGGCATTCCAGGAGAAAAGAATCAAACCATTGTTCAGGAGAGTGTGAAAGGACTAGGGTAACAGAATAACATATTTATTTTTTAAAGTTCCTAGATAGAACTACTGGATCAAAGGATGCATATAATTTTCATTTTGTTAGATACTGTCAAATTGCCCTCTGACAGTACATTAGTTCACATCCCCGCATGTGACAATGCCTGCTTGCTCAAGACTTTGCCAACACAGTATGCTATCAAGCATTTATGCCCTTTTCAATCTGAGAGTTGAAAATGATATCTCAGTGCAGTTTTAGTTTGAAATGTTCTTATTTATGTGAAATTGAGCATTTTTTCTTATGAATAATTACAAAGGACCACAGATAAAACTAGATCCTTCCAGGGAGCTGTGACTTGGTAATTTAGGCAAACAATTTCTTTTTATTTTTCTTTTATTTCTTTTCTTTTATTTTCTGTCTCCATCCACTCAACCAGTATTTACTGAGTGTCTACTATGGATTATACACTGTTCTATTGACCAAGGGATACAGCAGTGAACAAAAAAAAAAAATCAATATCAGAACCTAAGCTGGGAGCCATATCCCAGAATCACAGAAACTACTAAAAGCTGTGCTCATCCACTCTCCCAGGTCCCCTGGACTCCCTGTGATTTTCCAGGCATTGTAGCAATGGGTGATTCTAGAGCAGAACTGGAGGCACAATGCCTATTTAAAGATATATTTTCAGACTTAAAGAATTCCTCCTGGCAATGCTCTCAGCTGTAGCCCTTGGGAACTGATGCAAATTTCCACTCAGGTATCAAATGACCACATATGCTGAACTATGTGATTCAAACTTATCTGAACCAAGTTCCTCAGTGCTAAGCTGACATGCAAACCAAAAAAGCCATGCTATTTGAGTAGTTTCCTTGATTTCTTCTTCCACTGGCAGTACCCACATGTCTACAATTCCAGTCAATCTTGTAAACTGGATAATTGCCCAATCAAAATAGGAAGCATTCATCAAATATAATCATAAACTCCTGGCCTGGAACTCCTTGTGGTGTCTCTGGAGGCTGAAGATGTCATTTGGGAAAGCACTTAGCCAGGGAGCAATGTTGCTCAACCTTTCCACTCTCCTGGCACCCTGAAATTCTCTTGCAAAAAGTTGCCAAGTTATAAATCACTAGAGCTGTGTTGAAGTTTGAAAATTTTAGCTTCCCTAAACCTCCTTCCAGTCCTCATGAAGTCCAACTACATTGCTGTTTTAGGTGCCTACACTGAGATTCCTGCTCATTTCTACACAAATCTTGATAACCCCAACATCAATCCCTCCCTAGTGTGAAGTAATCTGAGCAATTCTCTGTTCTTATAAAAGAAGAACCTGATTTCCCATGTATTGGCTATTTAGCAATGAACTCAATACTTCATCACTGAGGATACATAGCAACCTTAGCAACCTTTGGATGGTTGTGAAGAAAAAGTGAATTACCATGTACTACATGTCTTCTAAGTGTCAGGCACTGTGTTGGGTGTTTATAAAAGTTATCTCATTTTGGTCAGGATCATGACTGTTATGTAAAATACTCTGTAAACATTAAACACTATGGAATATAAGAAATCATTACTGTGTTTGGGAGGCCGAGACGGGCGGATCACGAGGTCAGGAGATCGAGACCATCCTGGCTAACACGTGAAACCCCATCTCTACTAAAAAATACAAAAACAAAAACTAGCTGGGCGAGGTGGCGGGCACCTGTAGTCCCAGCTACTTGGGAGGCTGAGGCAGGAGAATGGCGTAAACCCGGGAGGCGGAGCTTGCAGTGAGCTGAGATCCGGCCACTGCACTCCAGCCTGGGTGACAGAGCGAGACTCCGTCTCAAAAAAAAAATCATTATTATGGGGTATCAATGCTGCAATCCTTCCTTTACAATGAGAAAATTCACAGAAAGCATTCCCATAGTGTCTCATACTTTTCTCAAGATCCGTAGTCCTAACAAAAGGCAAGTGGTGATATCATATATGTCTGCATTCGTCCATTGGACTGTCAGCAATCAGAGGGCAAAGACTAGGTGTTATTTTTCCTTTGTCCATAGCTAAGCAAAATAAGCACAGTGCCTAGGTCAAAACAGGTGCCTAGAAATGTGTGTTAAGTAATTTGAAGGCAATTCAGGGTGAGGAGGTCAGACACTAATTGACAATGCTGATAAATGTGATGACTGATTGATAATGACAGAAGTACCATGCTTAGAAACAATTCTTATCCTTACCATGGCCTGGAACCCTCTAGTATCCTTCTGCTAACTTCTGCTAACTCACTATGCTCCAAACACGGCAGCCTTCTTGCTATATTTCAGACATACCAAGCACCCCTACCTCAGGACCTTTGCCTTTGCTGCTCTTCATGGCTTACTGTTACTTCATTCAGGTCTCTGTTCAAATGACACATCTTCAAGAAAACTGTTCAGACTGTAATTTCTAAAATAGAATGCCTGAAACCTTGCTAGTTCTTTACTCTGCTCTATTTTTATTAATCACACTTACCAATACCTAACATTATGAATCCAATAGTTTGCTTGTTCCACTAATGTATAAGCTTCAATTAAGAGAGAGATGTTTTCTTACTCACCATGGCAACTCCAGCACCAGAATAATGCCTGGCATGCAGCAGGTACTCAAAACTTTGTTCAAAGAAAAAACAAATTGATCAGTAATATAGGTCTGAGAGTTAATTGCCAGGTAAAGACCCCTGTGGCTTAAAGATTCTTGATGCTTTTTTACATCATACTTAAAGCAAAAGTGTAGAGCACGATGTATTTCTAATAACAAACAGGTTGCTCAGCCTTCCAATCTCTAGATCCTTCTGGAGCTATGTAATTTGGAAAATAAAATTGAATTCCACATTGGTTTATCCAAAAATAATCCTTAAATGATTAAAAATATGAATTCAAAATCCAGATTGTCAGCAAAAGTTAAGACAATCAAAGCTAAAAGAATAAACTAATTTGGATAGTCCTAATTTGCCTTCAGAACAGAACAAAGAAGAAAAGATCTTAATCAAATACAATAATTTTCCATCTCTAACTGACCCACCATGCCCAGAAAATCTGCCAACACAAATTCCAGTTGTGTTCAGTAGGATGAGAATGACATGCCAGAAAATATGACAAGTCAAGAGGAGTAACAGAAATGGAGCTTTTGCCCAAGAGAGCAGGGGAAGTGTGTGCGTAGGGGTGGCTTATTCAAAATATGGAATGTGACTTTCTGATTAAATACGTATATGTTGCTCAGAAACCCCTTTTGATTTTTAAAATCAAAAGCCTGTAATATTCTTGAAATGACTTTAAGGTATCATAGATTTTACAGATAGCCATGAGATTACTTAAATCTAGATATTTCTTTAGAGCAGTGAAGGGGAGCTTGACCAAGTCCTTGTGTGAGCTGTTGCCCTTGGCCTTAAGGAGACCACCACTTAACTTCAAGAAACATAAAATTTAACCAATCTAATAAATAAGTGTCAGATGTAACAGCTGGGAATCTTCTTCTAGCAGAAGACAGATGTTAGTAGAAGACACTGGAACTTTCACTTCCATATTGGTGTTCCAATAAATGCACCCACTTCAGTTCCTCCTTCCTTTTCAATCCCATGGATTTTGCTTTATGAGCATTTCATTTCAGCCACCTATCACCCCAACCCAATTTTATGATAGAGCAAAAACACCTGAACTATACTGACTGTAACCACCCACAAGAGAGAACAACCCTCCTGTTATTGAATGCTCATAATTTTTTAGTATGGATGTCATGGACTCTGTTCAAAGAATTGCTACACTGTGGGCCTATAACCAGAGAGTTTTTAAGCTACTTTTACTGTATGTCATTTTGGGTATCCAAGAAGCAGCTTTTAAGAAAAAGTTAGGAATGCAAGAAATTCATTGTGGAGTAATACCTGTGAAAACTGAAAAGGGAATAAAGCAGATGAGCAGAAAGGGCCTTCAGATTGCCTTGCAGATATGACACCTGTGAAAGGAAAGGAGGAGGAAATCAAGATTTAGCAGGGAGAGCTTCACATCAAACTGCAGATCTGAGAAAGTCCTGGAAAACTCAATGAGAAGCTCTGGAGCAAAGATTGTCCATTAGAGGCATCCCCTAAAGGACAGGTACTAGCAACCACATCATGCTCAGTCACTGGCTAAATACCACTCAGGAAGTGTGTCCTTCCCCCAAACTCTGAGGCAGATCCTGAAGGTGCTGCACGTGGAGGATGCCAACTCACTGCACTCCTCGCATATGAACAGCAGGTTCTTTCTTGAAGGGTGATCTGAGGAGTGAACTTTCATGACTGCCACATCTGGGAATCAGATCTCACCTGGAAGTTACAGACATTCATTGTTTCAATTGGCTGTGAATGAGGCAGGTCTCTCAAATTAGAAACCAGAGCTCAATATGAGAATCCTAAGTAGGTGGCAATGTTAGAGCCTGGACTTTTGCATGTGTTGAAAAAGAAAACACATTGACCAGTCTTTGAAAGATAGAAAACAAGATAACTCTTACCACATGAAGATTAATTAGCGGGGTAGAGGCCAGGCCAAGGAACTGAAGACATGCTTGCTTTTTAAGGACTGATGTTAGTTAACAACATACATAATTCAGAAAATTGGGTTTGAGGACCTTACGCAATTGGGATTTTTTTTTTAACTGCAATTTCCGTTTAGATTATTGTAGCTCCCTTTGCAGCCGCAAAAAACAATACAGAGAATTCCCATGTACACTTTATCGAGTTTCCCCCGATGGTAACATTTTGCAAAAGCATAATATCGCAACCAAGATATTGATATAGATATAATCCACTGATCTTATGCAGATTTCCCCAGTTTTACCTGTACTCATTTCTCTGTGTGTTTGTGTGTGTGTGTGCGTGTGTGTGTGTGACACCACCATCACAGTCAAGATACTGAACTTCTCCATCACCACAAGATCCCTCATATTGAAGCCTCACTCACTTTGCTCCCACATTTTTATCCCCATCTCTAGCCCCTGGCAACCACCAATCTTTTCTCCATTTCTCGAAATTTCTCCCTTCAAAAACTTTAGATGCATAATTAAATCATCCATTATGTAACCATTTGAGATTGGCTTTTTCACTCTGCATAATGCCCTTGAGATTCATCCAAGTTGTTGCATGTATCAATAGTGTATTCCTTTTTATCACTGGTATGATATGGATATGCTACAGATTGTTTAACTATTTACCCATTGAAGGACATCTGGGTGTTTTTCCCCAATTTTGGGCTACAAACATTGTTGTATAGATTTCTGTGTGAATGTAAGTTTTCATTGCTCTGGGATAAATGCCCAGAAGTGCTGAGTTAGTGCTGAGTTATATTGTAGTTGCATGTTTTGTTTCTTAAGAAATCGCTAAAATGTTTTCCAATGTAGCTATACTATTTTACATTCTACCAATAATGTAGAAGTAATCCAATTTCTCTGCATCCTCGCCAGCATTTGGTATTATTATTATTATGTTTTATTTTAGCCATTCTGATAAATGTGTAGTAATATCTCACTGTGGCTTTCATTTGTGTTTCCCTAAGGCTAACGATATTGAACACCTTTTCATGTGGTCATTTGTATTTTCACAATGTATTGGCTTCTCAGTATTTAGCCAAGTTAGTTTTGAAGAGAACAGTATGATTCAGCTAAACAAAGTAGAGTCCAATTCTCACCTATGAGTGAGAACATGCAGTGTTTGGTTTTCTGTCCTTGTGATAGTTTGCTCAGAATAATGGTTTCCAGCTGCATCCATGTCCCTACAAAGGACATGAACTCATCCTTTTTTATGGCTGCATAGTATTCCATGGTGTATATGTGCCACCCTTGGACACAGGGTGGGGAACACCACACACTGGGGCCTGTTGTGAGGTAGGGGGAGGGGGAAGGGATAGCATTTGGAGATATACCTAATGTAAATGATGAGTTAATGGGTGCAGCACACCAATATGGCACATGTATACATATGTAACAAACCTGCACGTTGTGCACATGTACCCTAGAACTTAAAGTATAATAATAATAATAATAATAATAATAATAATAATAAAGGAAGAGTCAAGGGAAGGAGAGTGTATAATCAGGTGAGACTAGAGTTTTAAAGGGGGACATTTGTCCATTCCAAGATTTTGTCCAAATTATTTTTTCAGCTTCAACTCAGGTTCTGCATCCAATACAACTCATGTTCCAAAAAAAAAAATGTCCAGTGCTCCCTACATATATCCCATACTTTCTGGCATCTGTGTTTTCTCACATTATTTTCTCTATTTGTTTCTCCATCTCCAAAGTCAAATTCCAAGAATCACCAAGTTCCACAGGCTTCCCTCTCAATGGAACTTTCCTTGATGCCAGCAGCTGGAATTCATCTCCCTCATGTGAACATTCCTCATAACTTTCTAGAAAGGTTTCCATTGTTGGTTTGTATCATCATTATATGTCATGTATCTTAACTTTCCAATTCGGCTGTGAATCCAGGAGCTAGCTAGTGGCGACTAGGCCAGGTCTTTTATCTCCTAGTCTAATCATCTTGCCTTGATCAAGCTCTGTCCACTAAAGTGCAATTGTTAAAGATCAAATACAGGGTGTCCTTTGGGTAGGAAACAATCCTCTACCTCATTAACCAAAGAAGTCACTCAGGGTCACACAGCATTTAAAATACTATCAGTGTGTGCCAGTTTTCACATTCAATAATCTTTCTTCACATCAAAATTTGAACAATATTTTTGTCAAAAAATCACCAGATAAATGGGTAAATGAGTCTCTCACTCGAAAACAGAGAACCAGGAATGTATACAATAAGCAGAAGAAATCGATTAAATAATTATCAAAAAACAAACAGGGAAAAGTAGAAATCAGATGTGACAACAGATATTTTGTGATGCTAGAAAGATTACAAGGAATACTGATAGGAAGAAGGCTATACAGCCTTAGAATTTTCACACTGTACATCTTTAAAACCTGATCTTACTGGATTTTCAAATAGCTTTTATTTTGTGAGAATAAATTTCTCCACAACATTTATCGAAAATAAAAAGCTATGATTAGATATAACTTTAGAGGTAAAAATAATATGAAAAACTTAGTGAAATTTAAAGAGAATAAAATCACCAAGCTGTACACTTAATGTATGAATTTTATTGTATGTAAATGAAGCTTTAATACAACTTACAAACCAAAAAGTAAATGAGATGAGGGTTACTATATTCCATAGACTAGTCTGAGAAGACTTCATCAAAAGAGAACTTTTTTCTGATCGAATTTAATCTCTAATCCTTTTATTTCAGTTCCAGGGATTAGGGTGTGAACATTTACTCTACCCTTTTGCCTTACTCTGTACCTTCTCTTCCAACCAAAAAGCATGAAGGGAGAGAAGCCCTCTTACTCCCAAATTGTGGAAGGCAAGCTGGAGGTAAACTCCTTCATTGTCTAATAAGTTTCCCTCACCATCCCCTGCAAGAAAAAAAGAGTAACTTCTACTGCCTGCCAGAATGCTCTGATTCATTCTTATTTATAATTAACAACCTGCATGTTTCCAAAAGGTATCCTACATAAAAAAAAAAAAAAAAGAAAAAACACCAAATAAGAAACAATATACTATCAGTGGGAATGTATAGTACTATACCTTTCGAAGGGTACTTTGAAATTCTTTTTCCCCAGAAGTTACATGGCTGGTCATCTATCTTCACAAATTTATTCACTCAACAATTATTGAACACTCACTGTGTGCTAGACACTGAGATAAACACTGAAGAGACAGTGGTAAATAACTCAGTGTTAAGGCCTCATGGGGTTGTTACGTTACAGTAGGCAGTGATACTATAAAAACAATATCAGGTAGTCATCTGTGTTCTGAAGGAAACTACAGATCAGTTGTGTTCATTTCATTGCTTTGTTAATAATTATTCATAATATAAATATGCATGACATGCATTACTGTTCATGTATTTCATATGTATCAAAGAATACATAACAAAATAAAAGAGAAAACAGGGTAAGGGGACAAGAGTGATGGGGGTAAAAGGAAAATGCCACTGTTTATTGGGTAAACAGCCAGGGAACTTTTCTCTGATAAGATAACATGTGAGAAAGGCATGAAGTATGTCAGAAGGTAAGCCGCATAGAGCTCTGGGGCAACAGCCTTCCCAGTGGAGGCAACGGAAAATGCAAAGGTTCTGAGGCAGAAAGGGGCTTGGTGTGTTCGAGGGATCATGAAAAAGTCAGCGTGGCCGGAATGGAGTGAACAATGGGAAACATGATGGTCATGGAGGTGACAGGTAGCCATTTTCTGAAGGCCACTCACTGTAGACCATGGTAAGGAAATTAGACTCTACCTAACAAAGATGGGAAGACATTGAAAGGTACCGAGTAGGCTTATGCTTTTAAATGATCATGCACTGGCTGCTGTTTGGAGAACAGACGATAGGAAGACAAAGAGAAATGCACAGACATGTGCATGGTGTACATGTACAATGATGGTCACTGTCTCTATGTTTAAAGAAATGAAAAATAAAAACAGCTCAAATATCCACCAATGAGAGTAAGTTAAAGAAATGATGTAACGTGCAACCATCTCCTGGACCATTGGGCAGCCCTTCAAAGGGATGAGGCAGAACTATGTGTAATAATTTGGAAAGATACCTATTACATGCTGTTAAGTGAACAAAAAGCCAGTTGTAAAACAAAATGGTAATATCCCTCTTTTATTAAAAAGAAGAAAACACGTAGAGCACCACACACACACCCTTTTTTGTGGAAGCATAGAAAAAATTTAAACAAACGAGTAATTTGTGGTAGACAGAATAATGGAACCCCCAAATATATTCACACCCTAATCCCTGGAACTGTGAATATGTGACCTTATTCACCATAAATATGTGACCTTATTCAAAGTAAAAAGGACTTTGCAGATATGATTAAGGGTGTGAACCTTATGATAGGGAGATCATGCTGGTTCACTTAGGTGGATCCAATCTGAGCACATGAGTCCCTAAGAGAGAGAAACTTCCCTCGCTGAATCAGAAAGATGGCAGCATCTGAAAGATTTCATGCACTGCTGCTGGTTCTGAGATGTAGGAGGCTGTGTGAAAGAACCACAGAGAGGCCTTCAAGAATTAAGGGCAGCCCCTGGAAGACAGCCAGCAATGAAAGGGGGACCTCAGTTCTGCAACAGCAAGGCACTAAATTCTGCCAACATCTGAATGAGCTTGGAATCCAGTTCTTCCCTAAATCATCCAGAAAAGAACACAGCCCTGCCTATAATTTGACTTTAGCCCTGTAAAACCCATAGCTGATGTATGATCTCTAGAACTGCAATCCGTATTGTTTTAAGCCACTAAGTTTGTGGTAATTGGTTACAGCAGCAATAGAAAACTAATAATATGTAAGCTCAACCAACAGGATGTCACAGCAAAAGAGGATCCCAAGAGAAAATTAGAGAAATTAGATTGGTTAGATCTTATTCCTGGCCCAAACCCCAGAGTCTCTGATTCAGTGGGTCTGGGGTGGGGCTTCAGAGTTTGCATTTCTAACAAGTTCCTAGGGGATGGAGATGCTGCTGGTCTAGGACCACAGTTTGATCGAGAGAATAGGGTCTGGAACCATACCTACTGGAACCTAATTTTGGTTCCACCACATACTCACTTTTGACTTTAAGCAAATTATCTTTGCCCTAGTTTTTTCAACCATTAAGGGGATGGTAATACTAGTTTCTACCTCATAAGCTTATTGTGAGACTAAATTAGTTAATATATGTAAAATATTTAGAAAGCTGCCTGGCATATAGTTAGAACTAGATATATTTTAACCATTATTACTTTACTGTGTACTTATTTGACCTGTAATCTGTTTTTTACAATCAAATAGAATCTCTTTTTGAAAGTCACTCGTATCCTTTTCCAAGTGCTTTCCCTTTTTCTCACTTTCTCTGACATCATCTTTTGATGAAAGTGTCCTTAATAAAGCTTTTATTGTGACCCTCCTATTAACCTTTATACCAAAACCTTCATAGATATACCTCTTTCTTCAGCAAACCTGGCCCTCACTGGGGAAATAAAAGCCTCCAGCTACAAAACAACAATTGTCCTTTCTCCTTTCCTGCACCTTCTCCTTCACTCTTTTTCCCATCGGTTGAAGGGGAAATGCTTCAGGAAAAGGAAACTGCTACAACAGCAAATCTTTCTTGCTCAGCCTTCCCTTTCAATATTTTAATAATTGAGCTGGTCTGCTCCACTGTGAGTGAGCTCTAGAATTATTGTTCTCCTGAGAATTTGACGAGGCGATACTGAAATAACAAATGTTATTTACTTCAACTTCTGCTAAACAAAACAAAATGGTTTATGCATCATCATGTAGTGTCTTTTTGATAAGCCACCTCTACTCATGCTCAAAAATATGTGGCTGATAAATAAATTCAATCAGCAGACAAGGCTCTTGTAGCTCTTTAAATTGTCAATCTCTATTGACAGTAGCAGCAATTTCAGCTAAACACTGAGGAGGCCAGCAGGCCACTAATTCTCAGCCTCCGCTCCCAGTTGCAAACAGAGCCCCACTGTGGCTCTGCACGCCCTTCGCCCACACTCTCCCCTACACAGCCACGAATAGGCAGTCTCTCAGCCTAATTGTACCTTTATCTGCTACAACTTTGAACGCAGAGAAATTGATACCAGGTGTTGCAAATTTTACTGGTAATGAGTTAATTTACACAGATGGTTGTCACTTCTCCTCCATTTCTCCAGCTCCTTTGCTGATAAGGTAGGAAACAGCTTGCCTGTGCAGAGCCCGTGGAGCCCAGAAAAGTGGGGGATGGGGAGTGGTCCCTGACCAGATGGACAGGCCCTGGCTCCAGAGCTCTGCCCTGGCCCCCAGAGCAAGCCAGGCCTCACCCACCAACCCTGCCAATTCTAGTCCAGGACTTTTAGTTCCCTGCTAAAACAGCTCTTACACAACTGAAACAAGACCAACCAACCCACTAGTTGGGAGGGCAGGGGGTGGCAAGAGAGATGTGATTACAAGTACCTTTTAAATCCCAGGAAATGCATCTTTTCAACTGCTTTTGTTGGCTTTTCAACCCAGAAGGCCTCAAATGCGTGCTAAAGCATCTTGTGAAAGTGCTAATGGGGGATGCAGCACCTAAGAGTTAGATCCTGCCAAATAAGGCACCCTCCGCAATGTGTGAAGTCCTCTGCGTTAGTGGCTTTGCAGGCAAGGCAGCAGTGAGCGTCCAGGGCTGGGCTGTGACTGTCTCCCAGCCTGCCTATGGGGAAACTAATGGAAAACTGTATCAAAATAATAGGTGATATTATATACAATGTTATATGTAATAATAATGGCACCAAATATAATTCATGGTTAACATTTCGTGTTCAATGCCTTCACCTGGTGGATTTCGAATCTGATCAAGAATTCCAATCACCTACAGAGCGTTTCCAACTCCTGAAGCCCACGTTACACCCCATACTACTCAAATCGGATCTCTAAAGGCAGGAGCCAGTGGGCAGTTTTTGTTAAAGATGATTCCAGGTGATTCCAATGTACAGCAAAGTTTAGGAACTGCTACCTGAACCCAAAGGAGAGACATCAGCAACCCTGGACAGGCAAGCAGGAGCTAATTTTTTGAGTTGAGCCAACTCTCCACATAAAGTGCCATCTCCTAGCCTCTAGCCTGTTCCATCCCTGCTGGTACCGTGTTTTGTTTTCTTTTAATTTTTTGAGGGCAGGGGATGCCAAGGTCCCCCAGGCATATAATGTCTTTCATGCATAATGTCTTAATGTCTTTAAGAAACTATGCTCTACAAACCTTACTACTAGCAGCCTGGGTCACTGCCAGCCTCCCATTACCCAGGCTGGACCCAATCAATCTTAGCCACACCCTGCCCCTCATCTTTCCCCTCCCCTTGCAGTCCATGACCATCCTGTTCCCACCACCATAAAGCATTCCCTGAATCCTGGCTCCTTGTAGCCTCAATGCAGGCACAACCCGAATGCCATTTCCTCCATGAAATCTACGTTGATCTTCTCTCCAAGTTGTCTCTACCAATCTGAGGGTCAGGTCTGTAGATTTAATGAAAAGAATATCACACATAGATCAGTAGACCTGGATGTGAGATTTTACCACTGTAACCGAAATGCTAGTTGTTGAGTCAATTTTATTCTCCCCTTCTTCCTTAAAATACCCTTGGACTGCCTAACACTGTGCTGATTTTACTGGGAAAAAAACCCAAACCTCTATCTTGATCCACTAGGCATTGTTATTAACAGCCAAACCTAACTTGAACTGGAACAAGTAGATGCTGGCTGTGAGATCCTGGACAGGCCATTGTTCTTCTGAACTTTAGTTTCTTCAACTATAAAATAGGGAGAAAATGAGCTGTGAGGATTATTTAAAATCACCTAACAGTTGAACTTAAGTCTGTATCTTAATCAATTAATTGAATAAAAATTTCTCACTTCGTAGACAATGGAACTGAGCACTTAAAGGGGAAGTGCTTTGCTTAAAGACACAAAGAAAATTAGTAGCAGGTACAGGAATTAAAACCAGAGCCCCTTTGATTTGGAACTCAACTTAATATATCAACAGAGCTCAGGCTTAACTACTTGAAAATCATTGCAAGCAGTAATGAGAAAATATTGATTTAAAAATCATGTTAGTAGATGATCAAAAACAGAAGCTATTTAGTCCATTAGGAATTGCCTTTAAGCTTGGAGTGTGTGGGAGAGATCTTATAGAAAGATAACCAACAGTCAATTATGCCCACACTGGGTATGGAATAGTTTATTCTCTCTCCACTCATATGAAATGCCATCTTTACACACACACACACACACACACACACAATCTCACGGATCTCTTTGTCTGTTCCTGTGCCAATAAGTCATTGTGCTGATTAATGGCAAGACAAGCCCCTCCGACCATGTTCCTTTAAAAAGTTTTATTCGCTCTTGTTGCTTTCTCTTTCTAATGAATTCTAGAATCAGCTTCTCAAATTCTATAAAACATCTCATTGTGATATTAATTGGGTTGCATTACATTTATAATTTCTGAAGAATTGACATCTTTACTATAATAATAGTGCTTCTTGTGTACCAGGTACGATTCTATTTTCCCTGCCAGGTGTCAAGTAAATTGTCTAAGCATTTGGGGTATATTTTCAAAAATATAGACATTTATTTATATTCTATTTTATTTATTTATTATGTCAAAAAATTAAAACAGAGATTCTTGCCCTCAAGAAGCTTATATTTTGGCAGAAGTAGTCAGTCAATAAATAAGAAATAAGGCCTGGTGCAGTGGCTCACGTCTGTAATCCCAGCACTTTCGGAGGGCAAAGCAGGAGGATCACTTGAGTCCAGGAGTTCGAGACCAGCCTGGGCAATGTAAGGGAGATTCCCATCTCTACAAAAAGTTTAAAAATTAGCTGGGCATGGTGGCATGTGCCTGTGGTCCCAGCTACTTGGGAGGCTGAGGTGGGAAGATCACTTGAGCCCAGGAGATCAAGGTTGCAATGAATGATGATGATCGCACTACTACACTCCAGCCTAGGTAATAGCCTGACCCTGCCTCGAAACAAACAAACAAAGAAAGAGAGGTAAATGATATCATAAGCTAGAGGGTAGTTAGTGCTACAGAAAATAAAATGCAGAGGGAGAGTAGGATACAGGGAATCAGGAGAGCAAGGTACAGGTCACACAGCCTTATATAGGTTAATCATGGTAGAATAACTCATTGATTCCTCAGTGAACCTTAACTCTATGGCTACTGACACTTTACAGGGAAAGAAAACTGAGGCACAAAGAGGTTTAAGTAACAAGCCAAAGTCACACTGCTAGGAAGTGACAGAGCCAGTATTTGAAGTTGAGCAGGCTGGGCTTCGGATTCCTGGAGCCGGAGTCAATATTCCTAACCCTACACTGCATGCCATCCAGGTTCCAGGTATGTTTCTCAATTTCCATCCATCTTTATATCCATCAGCAAAATATAACATTTTTCATTTAGTATGGCACATTTCTTGTTTGGTTTATTTTTATGTATTTATACTATTTCTTGCCATTGCAATGTGAAATATTTTCACCATGACATTTTCTAATTAGCTTTTGCTACTGTATGAAAAAGCTATTGATTTTTATGTGGTAATCAGCTATCTCTGAGTGCTTATAAGTTCCAGTAGTCTTCCGGTTGGTTTTCTTGGATTTTATAATTAGAAACACATAAAATAACAGTTTGCCTCTTCCTTTCCATTATGTTTTTATATTTCATGTTTGCTCCTACAGTTCTAAGTATTTTCAAATTTTCACTGTGATTCCAGTTTTGACCCATTGGTTACTTTTAAGTGTGTTCATTTTCAAATATGTGGCAATTTTCTAGTTATCTTTTGTTATTGATTTCTAGCTTATTTATACTATGGTCAGACATTCTAATCTGCGTGATTTCAGATTTGAAATTGGTTGAGCCTTGCTTTATGGCCCAATAATGGTTGAGTTTGGTAAATATTCCATGTGCAATTGAAAAAAAAATTCTGCCATTGTTAAATGCTGTGTTCTATAAATGTCAATTAAGTCAAATGTGTTAACCATGTTCACATGTTCTATATACTTACTGATTTTTTAATCTGCTTATTCCTTTAATGGTTAGTCTAGAGACTGTAACATGCATTGTGGTTTTTCAAATTAGCACAGGCATATGCAGGGACCTTAAAACATTCCAATTCCATTTACTCCCTCCTGCCACTTGTGGTATTTGTTGTTTTTATAAAATGTTTTTTGTTATTTTTGTGTAAACAGAAGCAATATTTATTCAGATTTTTCCATATAGTAATAATTACCTTTTCTATTGCACTTTTATTCTTTCTTGCATCTACTTGGGATAATTTTTCTGCGGCCTGAAAAACAGTACTTAGGTATTTCTTTTAGTGCAGGTGTCCTGGTGATGAATTCCCTCCATTACGTTTTATTTGAAAACGTCTGTGCCTTACCTTCATTCGTGAAAGATAACTTAATGAATAAAGAATTCCAGGTTGGCGGTTATTTTCTTTCATTATTTTAAAGATGTCATTTTATTTGCTTCTGGCTTCTACTGTTTCTTTGACTGGTCAATATCAATGTCACAGTTTCTCCTTTGAAAAGGATATGTCCTTTTTCTTCTGGCTGGTTTTAAGATTTTCTGTTTGTCTTTGGTTTTTCAGCAGTTTGACTATAATGTATACAAGAGAAACCCTGCTTGAATTTTATAGGACTTTCATAATCTTTGTCTCAATATGTTTCATCAATTTTAGAAAATTCTCAGTCATTATCTACTTAAACATCACTTCTCTCTTCTTCTAGGATTCCAGTCTCACATATGTTAGACTCTTTTGCACTATGTCATATTCTCTTACCTTCATTTCTGTATTTTTATTCTTTTGTCCCTTTTGTGCTTCAGTCTAAAATTTTTTCTTCAAAATTATATTTCTATTCAACAATTTTCTTTTCAGTTTTATTTAATTTGTTCTTAAATGTATCCATTGAGCTCTTAATTTATTGCTTTCCATGAGTCTGTCAAAAGCTCAGCTCAGCTGCTTGGCCTCTCATCCACTACTTTTCAGAATCAATAATTTCTTAGTAGGGTAAAGCAGCATGAAATACCAGACTCCCATCCCTGGGCTTTTGTCTTGGACTTTGGCCCTGAAAATCCTCCCTGCCTTGTTAGTTCCCTGATGACTCCAAAGAAGTGCTTTGAAATATTTTTATTGAGCTTCATTCACTGTCTTCAGCAGGAGGATTGGTATAAAGCAACCTATTCCACCACTGCTAAAGGTGGGATTTCTTCATTATTTTGGGAAACAGCATAGTACTTACAAGGCTTTGAACTGCGTCTGGCATGACAGAATATACTCAATAAGTTTATGTTATTACTGTACACAAATTAACCCATAGTTCCTTTTCTATGTGTTATCTTGATTGTTTTTAGTATCATTATTTTGCCAGGTTTGTATAATGAGTTAGTTGACATTCCATATATCTCTATCTTCTAAAATTGTTCATATAATATAGAGATTATCTGTTTCTTGAAGATTTGATAGAACTCACCCATAAAATTACTTGAGCCTATTATTGTTTTTAGGGGCAAACTTTTGGTTACCTTTTAAATTTCCTCTATAATTATTAATTATCTCTCTATAGGAATTATTCTAAAACTGAATCAGAAATTCAGACATTATTCTTATTCATATTTTCTAGCTCTTAAAAAACTTACAAAATTACTAGTAGAGGTTAAATACAATATTTTAACAAAGTTTCTTCTGGGTCTGTGGTTATACCTCATTTATCATTTCTAATATAATTTGTGGTGTTTTGCTGGCTTTTTAAGTCACATTTGACCAATTTTACTTAATTTGTAGAAAAAAAAGCTTTTGGTTTTATGGATCAAGTCTACTGTTTTGTTGTTATTGTTGTGAAAAGGTACATGTCTCACTTTGGGGCTGAGATGGTGTGTTAGCCCATTTGCATCACTATAAAGGAATACCTGAGGGTGGGTAATTTATAAAGGAAAGATTTTTGTTTTGGCTCATGGTTCTGCAGGCTGTGCAGGAAGCATGGTACCAGCATCTGCTTCTGATGAGGGCCTCAGGAAGCTTCCAGTCATGGTGGAAGGTGAAAGGGGAGCCAGTGTATCACATGGTAAGAGAGAAAGCAAGAGATGGGGAGGTGCCACACTCTTTCAAACAACCATCCCTCTCATGAACTCAGAGAAAAAACTCACTAATTACAGAGAGGAGGGCACCAAACCATTCATGAGGGATCCACCCCCATGACCCAACACCAGGCCCCACCTCCAACACTGGAGATTATATTTCAGCATGAGATTTCAAGGGGACAAAACATCCAAACCACATCAGATAATTTAAAGTTCTCTCTTGCCCTGTCTTGGCAACATATAAGTTTACATGTTTCAAGTGGATTAAGATAGATTAGAGGAATCCGACTTCCATCAGACTTTGTGTAAGAGAGAAGTATAAGAGAGAGAACTTGACCAGCCACTGAGATTTCAGGGTTTATTTGTAATTGCAACACAATCTAGCCAATTCTGATTAATGTAGGAATTAAAATTTTTAGTACCTTAAAATATGGTCAATTTTTAAAATTTTCCATGGATATTTTAGGTGGAATTGTATTCTTTGTTTGCACTTGTGTGATTCTTTTAGTTGTCTTGAGTTTATTTAAATTTTAAAATATCTTCCCAGCATATTAAGGAATTTAGGGTAGGAAAGGACATGCACCTAACCTCCATTGTGATTACAACTCTAACTTTTGTCTAGTTATATTCTCAAAGAGTTTGCATGTTGTAGCTGGAAATGGGTAATTTTTAAGAAAATATTTATTAAAAGTCATGTAGGCTTTGTAATTTTAGTAATAACTAAGAAAGCATAAGCTTTATAATCATAAGCTCTTTATTTAAAAGTCAGAGGTTAGTGGATTATAAACATGAAATTCCTTCCTCCATCCCCTCATCACTGCCTTCAACTATGTCCTTGTCTCCTAATGACATCTCAGGTAGATCTCATAGCATTCAGGTCACTGGCAACAAGAAAACAACCCACTGCAGGCTAACTCAATAAATTGCAAATTTTAATTTCAAAGCATTTCTTCTCAATCAAATGCCAGCCAGGCTTCTCTCAGTACAACTTACAATGGAAAAGGGGCTTGCCCTCTGAGAACTACCCTCTTCCTACTCTGGTTATCCGTTTCTACTAGAGTGTGCAATGGTTTCTTAGAAAGTCCGTGAAGTGTGTGGCCCTATTTAGCCCATGGAGTTATTCAGAAGCTATCAATGGCAGAATTGGTTCTCTAGCAATGGGAACAATAAGGCAGGAAAGGTTTTATTCACCACACTTTAATTATAT
The DNA here is from genome assembly GCF_000951045.1 of Mandrillus leucophaeus. Taxonomy (NCBI): domain Eukaryota; kingdom Metazoa; phylum Chordata; class Mammalia; order Primates; family Cercopithecidae; genus Mandrillus; species Mandrillus leucophaeus. The sequence goes on along the minus strand of NW_012101390.1, from coordinate 119,848 downwards.
AAATCCCAACGTAGTCCTTAAGGGTACAAAGAAGTTTCAGCCTTTTGAAAGACCACAATAATCCAATGTTGGTTTAAAAAAAGGCAGGGGTTGGGAAATCTGGTATTCACACTACTGTTGATAGACATATTGAATTCCTTCATTTGCAGTTTAATAAATATTTATTATGTAGGCAGCAGTTCCTGATAGAGCTTAAGATTCTGGAGAAGAGAAATGTCAATACATACAAGGTCCCTGCCCTTGAGAACCTTACATTCTAGCTGGGGAAAGACATACCAGAAACAAGTAAATCAATAAGATATTTTTAATTTGTGGTAAGTGATATGAAAGAAATAAAACTGGGGAATGTGATAGAGAGTTAAGGGGAGGATTAGAGCCACTGTAGCACTGTCAGGGAACATTACTCTGAGAAAGGATATTTAAGCTAAGACCTGAAGCATAACACGGAGCCAGGCATTCAAAGGACCTGGGAAAAAACCTCAAGCAGAGAACAAAAATTATAATGTAATATTGAGATAGCAAGGCACTTTAAGCTAAAAAAAAAAAAAAAAACAAAGGAGGCCCAACTGAGTTTCAGTTCCCTGAGGGAGATAGTTGACAAGTTAGGGGGCAACTAGATCATGTAGAGCCTTATAGTTATGGGGATAATTCTGAATTTTTTTTCCAAATGCTACAGGAAGTCTTTAAAGTATTTCAATAGGGAATCAAAATGAACATGGACTGGTTTTCAGTTTTTGAAGGAAAATAGAATATGAGGAAGCAATGTAGGAGGCAGGGAGCTCAGGACAGAAGCTGTTGTCATGGTTCAAGCAACACAGTATGGTGGCTGGGACCAGGGTGGTGGCATTGGCGATGTGGAGAAAAGGTAGAACTAATAAGACACACTGACATGCTGGCCATGGAGGATGAGAAATGACAGGAATCAAGGATGATTCCAAAGTTTTGAGTTTAAACAGCTGGCTTGATGGTGGTACCATTTACTGAAGTGTAAGGCTGCAGAGGATTGAGATGGTGGTAGAGTAATCAGCTCGGTTTTCAATATAGTAAGTTTGAGAAGCCTACAAGACATTTAAGTGGAAACTCAGGTAGGCAGTTTGAATAGAGTTATAAATTTTGTAGCCATATACAAAAGTGATATTTAAATCTATGGCACTAGATAAAATCATATAAGATTAAAGTGTAGTAAGAGAGTTCAGAATCTAAGGCCTGAACTATGGGGCGGTCCAACATGACTGTAACATATTCTATTCTAATTTTTGTGTAGTAGCTTACAAAAAAAAGATGATCTCTGTAAAGAAGGAAACTTGGGGAATTAACTCAGTATTAGGCTGTGATATATTCATATAATGAGAGAATTATTTTAATTATCCACCCCATTACATGTGGCCACCACAGAATGCTATAATATTCACTCCAACAGCTAGAATGCTAAATACAAAGCAAAGCCTTTTCACATGCTGCAGAGAGGTAAGAGAAAGGGTTAAATAGTTTTTTTCATTAAAGTCCAAAGCAGAACAAATACAAGATTGAAATTTGTAACAAAGATTAGTAAGATACCTAATTGTACCCAGGTGTTTGTAGTTCCCTAAATTTTGCTTTAAATTATATCCTATTTATATTTAATGTTTATGCTAATACTAGTTACTGCTTATGCATAGCTGATTTAGTAAAGTGTTCCCTCTCTATGGAAAAAAATGTAAATTAGTGGAGAATCATGATAATTCTCTTTAATTCTGTTTATCATGCAGAGCTGTTCATGACGTGATACAACAACCAAAACACACCTTCCACTTAGCAGCTTATTTAAACTGCAAGAAAATAGGGGTGAAATGAACAGTCTCTGGAATGTTAGTCTTGCATGGCAAAGGATACAGAGATTGCAAATACCTCCTAAGAGCTAGAAACCATCATTCTCAGCAAACTAACACAGGAACAGAAAACCAAACACCGCATGTTCTCACTCATAAGTGGGAGTTGAACAATGAGAACACATGGACACAGGGAGGAGAACGTCACACACTGGGGCCTGTCAGGAGGTGGAGGGCTAGGGGAGGGATAGCATTTGGAGAAATACCTAATGTAGGTGACAGGTTGATGGGTGCAGCAAACCACCATGGCACGTGTATACCTATGTAACAAACCTGCACGTTCTGTACATGTATCCCAGAACTTAAAGTATAATAATAATTTTAAAAAAAGAATAGCTACTAAAGGCTCCCCAACATGGAGAAGCACTGCCAAACTAGCAAGCATTAAAACAATTAGTCTCTTGGGGTAGAATCACTCTGCAAGCAACATGGATGTTTTTTACATATTTGCATAAGTAAATTATTGATTAAAAACAAGCTTTCCAGTCCAGTGCGGTGGCTAATGCTTGTAATCCCAGCACTTTGGGAGGCCAAGGTGGACGGATCGCTTGAGCCCAGGAGCTGGAGACCAGCCTGATCAACATGACAAAATCCCATCTTTACAAAAAATACCAAAATTAGCTGGGTGTGGTGATGCTCACCTGTAGTCCTAGCTACTCAGGAGGCTGAGGTGGGAGGATCGCTTGAGCCTGGGAGGCAGAAGTTGCAGTAAGATGAGATCACCCCACTGCACTCCAGCCTGGGTGACAGGGCAAGACCTTGTGATATGGTTTGGCTCTGTGTCCCCACCTAAATCTCATTTTGTAGCTCCCATAATCCCCACGTGTTGTATGAGGGACCTGGTGGGAGATGATTGAACCATGGGGGTGGGTCTTTCCTATGCTGTTCTCGAGTTAGTGAATGGGTCTCATGAGATCTGATGGTTTTAAAAATGGGAGTTTCTGTGCACAGGCCCTCCTTTTGCCTGCTGCCATCCACCTAAGATGTGACTTGCTCCGCCTTGACTTCCGCCATGATTGTGAGTCCTTCCCAGCCAAGTGGAACTGTAAGTTCATTAAACCTCTTTCTTTTGTAAATTGCCCAGTCTCAGGTATGTCTTTATCAACAGCGTGAAAATGGACTAAATATACACCCTGTCATGGAAAAAACAAAAAAACAAAAACAAAAACAAAACCTTATCTTACTTCTCCTATAAGTAAATTCCAAGCCAAGGAATGACAGGAATGGATGAATTAAATTAGCCATATCAATGTATTTCTTAAAGTGTGGAGTCCATCGCAATCCCAAGTATCTATTTTTTCTGAGATTAAAAAAAAAATTCTCTTATAAAAAATGTTGATAGGAGATTAATGGTTAAATTGGAGGTGGATATAGTAAAAAGCAAAAGAAAGTTCTTTAATTTTTTTTAATGTTTCAAAGAAGTAATTCTAGTACTAGTTACATTCTCATGGACTGGAAGGGTGGTTCAGACCATTTTCCATTTTTGTCATGGCTACTAGGAAACTCAAAACCAAATTGGAATTTAAATCACAGCGATAAAGCCAATCCCTTCGGTATCATTGCATATTTGAAATATCAGAAGCGTATTTCTTCTTCCATTCCTTGACCCTCATTTTCTATTTTTTGTTGTTGAGTAGGGAGTGCATTTCAGAGAATGAAAATGCCCACTTTATCTAGCCTAGAAATCCCAAGCATTTAATCTGTCTTCTCCCCAGATGTAAGTTTCCATGATAAAAGCTATTGGAGGTAGTGTGCTGGTCCCAGGTTACTCTGCACAGTGTGAAAGAAATGGCCAACAAGTATATTTAAAAATGCTCAATATCACTAATTATCAGGGAAATGCAAATCAAAACCACAATGAGATATCACCTCATACCTGTTAGAATGGCTACTATTAAAAAAAAGACTAAAAATAAAAAATGCAGGCAAGGATGCAGAGAAAGGGGAACACTTACGCACTGATTGTGGGGATATAAACTAGTACAGCCATTACAGAGAACAATATGGAGGTTCCTCAAAAAACAGTGAATAGAACTACCATATGATCCAGCAATCCCATAACTAGGTATTTATCCAAAGGAAAGTAAATCAGTGTGTCAAAGAGATATTGGCACCCCTGTGTTTATTGTGGTACCATTCACAATAGCCAAGATATGGAAGCAATTTAAGTGCCTTTCAAAGGATGAACTGATAAAGAAAATGTTTTTTTTATATATATATATATACTATTCAGTCATAAAAAAGAATGAAATCCTGTTATTTGTGGCAACATAGATGAGCCTGGAGGATGTTATGTTAAGTGAAATAAGCGAGGCACAGAAAGACAAATACCGCATGAGCTCACTCATATGTGCAATCTTACAAAGTTGATCTTACAGAAATAGAAATTGGAACAGAGGTTACTAGAGGCTGAGAAGAGTAGAGGGAAAGGGAGAGAATAAGGAGAGATTTGTTAAACAATACAACATTTCAGCTAGATAGGAGGAATAAGTCTAGTATTCTATAGCATTGTAGTGTTACTATAGTTAGCAATGATATATCATATATTTTCAAATAGCTAGAAGAGAGGATATTGAATGTTCCCAATACAAAGAAATAATAAATGTTTGAAATGATGGATATGCTAGTTACTCTGATCTGATCACTATACATTGTATGTATTAAAACATCACTATGTACCCCATAAATATGTACAATTGTTATGTGTCAATTAAAAATCCATTTTGAAAACATACAGAAAAAAAAGAAAAGTAGGCTTACTTTTGGGGGGATTTCTCTATCAACGATGCACCTGGCCACAAATTGTAACCTAAGAGCTTCGGGTTAGTAATACTATGCTGTAGAGCCAATATGGTTTACTGAAACTTAAAGTGAAGAACGTAGCAGAATCATTTCATTTACCTGAGTTTTTGAATAGATAGCTTAAGGTTTTACTATTAAACAATGGTTGGTGTGAAGGTTTTTGTTACTGATTGAGAGCAGACACCTGTATGTTTTGAAAACCAGTCAAGAGGTTGGTAGAGCTGATGTTCTATTATGAAACTTCACTTTGAGAACCATGGTCAAGGTTGAAGTTTTACTCTTGGCCTGACTCTCTGCATTGCTGATCTCAACCCTCGCCTGAACCCCACCTCTTGCATTCCCCATCCCCTACATTCTTGCACATGTGCGTGTACACACACACACACACACACACCACACATACCCCTACTCTTCTTCACCAAGGGTTAAAGTTGGGAAATTTACATGGTTTTCTGGCACCAGCTCACACATCTATGTTCTGCCTTAGATTCTATCCAAATCAGGAGTGAAAGAAATTATGAGGAAGGCAGAAAGAGAATGGAGGAGTTAGTAGCTAAGGACATGGAAAACAATAGAAGTAGTGGCAAGAGGGAACACAGAAAATGCCTCTGAAAAGGGATGGTGATGTGACTTAACAAAGAGAACACTGGATAAGGGCCTAGAGACCTGAAATTGAGTCTTAGCTTTGTCATGGTCCCCACTGTGACTTTGGACAAAGCTCTACCATTCTTTGGTGCTCAGTTTGCTTATTTGTAAAATGGGAATTGTTGGGGGGTTTTAATCCCTAATTTTTACTTTATGGCAGTGTTGTAAAATTCAACAAGATGACATGTGTAAAAATATTTTGCAAACCATCAAGAGCAAAACCTATCTAAGGCATTAGTGATGGGAGACTTAATTAGGAGCCACCATAATCAGAACAGAAATGGCAGTTATTTTTATCTTTTCCTTACATGTTCTTCATAACCCACTGTTATCATTTAGAAAATTCCTGTGATGTAGTCATCTAGCAGCCTCTGATTTTCTTTATCCTTTCCTCAGTTTCTACTTCAAGCTGATCTTTGTAGGCAAACATGCCCTTTGTAGGCAAACATGCCTTCTTCAGAAGGCAAAAACAAGAGAGAAGAGATCTGATTACTAGATTACTTTGTGTTATGTTGCATAAGGACAGATATTGGTAATAATTCCTTAATTGCATAGAGTATATCCCTGATTAAATACATACATGCCCACGCTTGCCCATGCACACACCCACACACCCCACAGTGAATTCCTCACCCTCCTTTTTACACTTAGCATGTCACACAATAAAGAGGTGACATGGTCCTTGGGAAAGAAAGCCTTGCCATCTAGGTCACGTGTTAACTTGCTCACCCAGAGCTTATTTTACCCAATGAGATGCTCCACTGATTTCACATGTTCTGTTTCTATTTTAACATGAATTGAGGCAGACGTAAATCATCTTAAGGCATCTATCTACAGGCAGTTATCCAGCCACTTAGTTTCATGTTCTTCAGAACCCAGTGTTATCATCTGGAATCGTTTTATGATCCATTTATGTAACAACCTCCGAGTTTTCCTTATCTTTCTTCCACTTTCTCCTTCAAACGGATCTCTGTAGGCAAACAGGCCCTGAGGATCACTGATTTCATTGGGAACCAAAGCAAAGAGAGGAGCCTGATTGTTAGATTACTTTGTGCCACATTTTATAATGAAAAACTGATGTAAGATCCCCTTGGATTTACACAAAGTACTTTGAAAATAGCCCAAGGCTAGTTATGTGATCATGGGTGTTACTTAATTTCTCTTTATTTCATCTGTAAACTGGTGATAATATTCATGATGTAGTCAGTCAATTTGGGGTATGGTCATTCGAGCAATTAGAGATCAATTTAATCATGTTCTTACTAGCCCCCTTCTGCCTATCTCACCCATGAAGGTATCATGAAGGGCTTTGTCAGATGCTGTGCCGAAATCCAGATACACTGTGTTCAACATTTCCCTGGTCTACAAGGATAGTAAAGAACCCAATCAAAAATTTAAAAGAAAGAAAGACAGGACAAAAATTAAATTGTTTGGAGTGATCTGTACTCCATAACCCCATGCTATCTTCTGCTGATGGTCACCTCACTCCACAAATGCCCACAAAACTTGTATTTCCATTTGGACAGCTTGTCAGTAATGGACTTCAAACTCACTGGTAGGTACTTTCTAAAAATGACTCTTGTCTCATTTTGAAAATAAAACAGCTTTTTCCCAGTTGTCACTTCTCCCTCCTCAAAACAGTTTCTTGCAAATTCTGAAGAGGAGTTCACACCTGAAAAGAGAGAGGAATTTGGAGGAAGTAACCCATGGATGCAAATCCCCATTCACCCCTCACCTGCCATCAGAGTACCTTCAGTTCTTTCCATGGAGTCTTGTGACCCTTGACGGTCAATGGCAACACCACTGGGGAGGTCCTGAGGAGACCCTGAAGTCACTTAGAGGGCATGTGGCTGGTTATACACTTTTCATTTTCATTTCAACCAGCATTCAGAGAGGACCTACTTTATGCCAAGGTCCTGTGGGCAGTGTAACTTCTCTCAGAGCTTACTGTCTTGTATGAAAGACAGATATGTGAGCAAATAAATATAACCCAGTTGTTAGTGAATCTAAAGAACTAAAAAAAGAACTATGGTCTCAGCTTACTCAATCTTTTTATATTTACGGTTGCTTTTATTCTAGCTGAGGATGGGGCTAGGTAGGGCCTGGTTCACTGCAGGACAAAACAGGCTGGATGAGAAGAAGACCTGAAAAAGTACTGGATTAATGGAACAGGACAGGAACATAGAATACAGGCTCTTTTATAGATACTGAGGGACAATTCAATCTAGAAGGCAAAGGTTCTGTATAGTAACTGCTACAGCTTAGAGAAGAGGAATGACAACGGTCCAAGCATCTCAACAGGTGCCCCAAGTGTAATAATGAAAAATGCAGGAGTGAGCAACGTTTATATTCCAAGAAAGTGAGATATCAGCATCAGGGAATTTCACTAGCAGGTACCAAGCCCTAGCTTCCAGGCTTGAGTTTAAGGGAATTTCTCCATTTAGCAATCGTCCTGCCTACAATACATTCTGTGATAATAAAACTGACCATTATACCAATATAGTCTGTCTTGCTGCACCTCTGAAGGGCTAGTGCTCCCCATGGAATAATAGGTCTCAACTCTAGAATGACCTGCAGATACAAGTTAGGATACGTCCTAAGCATGTAGCAAAAGATGTGGTGGCTGCCAGATGACCCTAAAGGTTGACTCCAATGCCTGTAGCCATTATTCCTGAAATCTGCCCCAAGCTGAAGCCCATGTGAATATGTCCATTGAGAGCTTCAAAACTGAGTGCAACAGCAAAAGAAATTATCATCAGAGTGAACAGGCAACCTACAGAATGGGAGAAAATTTTTGCAATCTATCCATCTGACAAAGAGCTAATATCCAGAATCTACAAGGTGCTTAAATTTACAAGAAAAAGAACAAACAACCCTATTAAAATGTGGGCAAAGGATATGAACAGACGCTTCTCTAAAGAAGACATTTATGCAGCCGACAAACATATGAAAAACAAAAGCTCAACATCACTAATCATTAGAGAAATGCAAATCAAAACCACAATGAGATATCATCTCACACCCGTCAGAATGGCAATTATTAAAAAGTCAGGAAACAACAGGCGCTAATGAGGCTGTGGAGAAATAGGAACACTTTTACACTGTTGGTGTGAATGTAAATTAGTTCAACCATTGTGGAAGACAGTGTGGTGATTCCTCAAAGACCTAGAACCAGAAATACCGTTTGACCCAGCAATCCCATGACTGGCTATATACCCAAAGGAATATAAATCATTCTATTATAAAGATACATACATGCTAATGTTCACTGCACTGCTATTCACAATAGCAAAGGCATGGAATCACCCCAAATGCACATCGATGATAGACTGGATAAAGAAAATGTGGTACATATATACCATGGAATACTATGCAGCCATAAGAAGGAACAGGACTGTGTCCTTTGCAGAGACATGGATGGAGTTGGAAGTCATTATCCTCAGCAAACTAACACAGGAACAGAAAACCAAACACTGCATGTTCTCACTTACAAGTGGGAACTGAACCATGAGAACACATGGACACAGGAAGGGGAACAACACACACTGGAGCCTGTTGATGGGAGGGGAGAGCATCAGGACAAATACCTAATGAATGCTGGGCTTAATACGTAGGTGATGGGTTGACAGGTGCAGCAAACCACCATGGCACACATTTACCTATTTAACAAACCTGCGCATCCTGCACATGTATCCCAGAACTTGAAATAAAATAAATTTTTTTAAAAACCTGAGTGCGAGAACCCAAACCACTGGAATTATGGACAAGAAGAAAGAGGGTAAGAGTTACATAGATTACTGGTTTCCATTTGGAGGGGATGGGCAGGAAACAAGGAGAGGGTAAGAAAGAGGAGAACGTGTATGTTGAATCAGTTTTCCTAAGTTCTTTTTTCTCATCTATACATATCCAGTTGAGAATCAGTGGCATAAGTTGAATAATTTTATTTAATACCAATATCTTTATCTGAGGATATTGGGGTGTTTGGTGTTTGGAGAAGGGACTGGAAAGATCACCTTACCTGGACTGACATTCAGTGGAGGGAAATCCAGTCACTTTTCAAAAAAAAAAAAATTAAAACCCTAAGCCTTACATAAAGTATATAAATACTCCCATTTAACAAGAATAGGCTTATGAGCAAAGTGCTATTGATGCTTGAGCACCATGACTCAGAATTTCTTTCAGCTAGAAATTAAAGTCCCAATTGGAGATAGGTCCATACAAACACTGACACACTACCACTCACTCTCAGCCCCCTGACAAACAAACCCTGAGGCTGAAAATGTCTAAGGATATTTTCTGAAAGATTTAAAAGGAGCTTATAAATGTCATGAAGTTACTCTAAACCCAGATCTATTGGAAGTAGAGGTCCAGAATCACTTCCTGGAGCTGGTCTCTGGCATTAATGTATTGGCCTGGGAGTGAACCTCTATGATACTGGCAGTGGGGCAGTGCCAGGCCTGATGGATCTTCTGAGTGTGCACGTTGACCTCCACTCAGGAACCTGGGTACTAGCTTGTTACTTTCTTCTGAACTCAGCTAAGAGGTCTATTGTATTTCATACAGCAATCCTGAATGTTTTGTAGCAACAGGGCTTCTATGGTACATTTAGTTGACCATATGTTCAGAGACATAAGTTCAACTCTTAAAAATGAGAAGGAGAAAGTACCCTTGTGTTGTTATAAAAGCGATACTAAACATTAAGCATGTTTTGGTAGATATGGAGATGCACTACTCAGAACCCCTTTTAAGAAAGGACCTGCTGCCCAGATGCAAGGTGACATGGAGCCTTAGTTTACCTATAACCACTTCCTGGATCTTTAATATGATACATGTGCCAATTTGGGTTCTTTGGGAAACAAGCAATGGTATAGAATTAGGAGCATTAAAAAATGTTCGTGAAGTAGTATCTGTGAAAATAAAAGGCAGGAAGGAGGACTGGGGAAAGATAGCAGTCTGATCACAATATAGACCTGACAGAAGTCTCTGAATAATCTTGGAAGGCTGCAGATGGAAACAGCAGCAGCAGCAACCCTAAGGAAAACTCAGATCATTTGATTTCGTGGTTAGTACCTGCCTGTGTTGTTGGGGTCTCCTTGATGATCTGACCTAAGCTTACAAATGAACACTTGCATCACCAGCCCTCAAGCTTCCACACTGTGAAGGGGTGAGTTCCTAAGGAAGGTATGGACCCCTATGCCCATAGACAACTTTCATTCATCTCTGAAATTCTGCATATTACTGATAATAAATGCTGATGAAGATAATTGACATTTAAATGTCATATTTTTTCTTCAGCAATATTTGATGATTAGAAAAGTTACTAATTGATTGAAACACTACAGGGATGATGTGCCTCTGTAAAGGACAAGCAAAAGAAAAATAACAGATTCCATGTGATTGTAGGGGGTATCTAAGATATTTTTATCTTCCTTGTTTTTCACTTTGATTTCTAGAGATTAACAATCAAACAAGTGTTGTAACCATGTTCAAAATACTGGTGATATCTACTGAGATTATAGATCCATTATGGAAACTGACACTTCTGCATTCCCAGACAAAAGCAGAGAAAGATACAATAGAACAAAGGAGAGACAGAAAGAAAAACAGAGAGACAGAGACTGACAGAGGCAGAGAGGCAGAGCCTGGTGTAGGCTCAGGAGGGAAGCTCAACCTGAGATTTGTCCTCACACAACCAGGTATACATATCGTGTATAGAAAATGAAATACACTTTGAAAACAAAAAATATGGTGGAAATAGGAATGGGGGGAGTACAGGAGATAAGCATGTTTTTGACTTTTTCTTTAACTCTGTAGTATGAAACACAACACTGAAAGAAGGACAAGGCTCAATGCATAGATAGTGGGTGGTATCTACCCTAAATTTCCCCAGCATTCTGTTTGTCTAGAGTCTGCTCTCACTCTCATTTTTATTACCTACGACTCAATTCACACAAATGACTGAACACTCTTTGGGTTCCCGCCTTTGCTTAGATAAAGAACTTATTCCCCACCAGGGCCACCATCTCATCCAAAACTCTCATTGGACACATAGGGAAAGAAAGTCTTGAAGACAAGATGAGACAGACTTGTCTAAGGTCACACAACCACCAACAAGTAGATGATCTAGGAATACAGTTCAGGTCCCAATGGAGTTGGAACTTCAGGTAGACATGGAGGTTCCTCCGCATGCACAAACTTACTTATATGGGAGGCTGGGAAGTGTAGCTAAACTGTGAACCCAAAAAGGACAAAATAAGTAGGTATTTGCAAAATGGTTCTATATACCCTTCTGTCTGTCCCCAAATGTTCTTAGAAGCATGTGGTAGTCACACCATTTGTTAGACTGAAGCAGCAAGGATATGAGTACATCTTACACTGGAAATACTCATTTCCATTCCTCAGGATCTGACAATCCCAAAGCAGTTAGAAGCTGGTATGCCTTCTCCATAATCTCTCTCTCTCTCTCTCTCTCTCTGTGTGTGTGTGTGTGTGTGTGTGTGTGTGTGTGTGTGTGCTTATCAGCCAGTCAGATTAAGGGATCCAGTGGAAAATTCTCAAAGGCCCTAGTTAGCGTGGAACCTGGATCTCTGAGTCATCACTTAAAAAACTACCAAGAGAGCCACCAAGCTCTCATCAGACATCATTATATGAAAAAAAAAAAAAAAAAAAAATACTTGTACTGTGTTAACCCACTGACATTGGAAATTGTGTACACAGAAGCTAGCATTAATTGCCTTGACTAATACAGAACCCCAACTTCTCTGAGAAACACCCAAATGGAACTTGTCAAAAGATTGGATGGGATCTTACCCATCTAATAGTGTGTGAGTTTGCTAGGACTGCTGTAACAAAGTACCACAAGCCGGGTGGCTTAAACAACAGAAATGTATTGTCTCCTAGTTCTAGAGGCCAGAAGTACAAGATCAAGGAGTCTGCAGGGTTGATTCTGTCTGAGGTCTCTGAGGGAAGTATCTATTCCAGGTCACTCTTTGACTGGTAGATGCATTACCCCAATCTCTGCTTTTGTCTTCACATCATGTTCTCCGTGTGTGTGTGTGTGTGTGTGTGTGTGTGTGTGTGTGTGTGTGTGTCTAAATCTCCCCTTCTTATAAGGATACCCGTCATATTGGATTGGTGACCCACCCTACTGCAGTATGATCTTATCCTAACATAACTCATTATACCTGCAACAACCCAATTTTCAAATAAGGTCACATGCTGAGGTCCTGGGAGTTAGGACTTTTGAGCATGTGAATTTGGTGAACGGACACAATTCAAACCATTAACAGGTAGTGCCATTGGCAAGGAGCTACTTTTGTGAGCAGTTGAAAGCCCAAATGCTATTCTTCTAACGGGGAGAATGTTGGGGAGCCCCATGTTTGGTATAGCCAGCTTCATACAGTTACATCCTTGTCACTGACCTAAAGGAATTTATAATATTTTCTGTGTACCAGATGGTGTCCCTCAATCACCATTACACTGATGACAAGCACAGTCTCTGACTGAGCTAGATGCTGTGTCTGAAATGTCTATTTAGAAGTTGTTATGGACTGAGTTGTGTCCCTCCAAAATTCCTATATTGAAGTCCTAATCCCTGTACTTCAATATGTGACTATATTTGAAGATAGGGTCTTTATAGAGATGATCAAGTTACAGTAAGGTCACTGGGGTGGACATTAATGTAATCTGAGTAATATCCTTATAAGAAGAGGAGATTAGGACACAGACACACACAGAGAGGAGATAAAGTGAAGACACGGGTAGGAGAGGATGGCCATCTCCAAGGCAAAGAGAGAGGCCTCAGGAGAAACCAACCCTGCCCACACCTTGATCTCAGATTTCTAACTTCCAGAACTGTGAGGCAATGCATTTCAGTTGTTTAAGCTATCCTGTCTGTAGCACTTTGTTACGGCAGCCTGAGCAAACTCATAGAGAGGTCCTCAAGGAGGAACAGTCCTAAACAAGAACAAGAGCGTCATTAAGATCCCTAGAGAGGCTGGGAAAAGCCTTCAGATTCACCTCAATGAAGACAGGCACTTGCATGGAAATGGTACTCTTTTTTTTTTTTTTTTTTTTTTTTTTTTTTGGTGCTGCCACTGCAGCGTACTCTCCTCTTCCACCCTGCCAGCATTACAATTAATTTGTTACAGACTTTTCCCATGACTTACATTTCACTAGGTCTGCAGATTCAAACAATGAGCTCTGTGTATTAGATTTCATAGGAAAATTGTGAGTGCACAAACCTATGTGACCAATAGATGCCATATCAGACTGGGCACCAGAGAAGACTCCCAGCAAGAACTGCAACTCAAGAATAAGGGCAACTAAATTAGCATCCCAGAGTTAGAAGGTCCTTGTGTTTAAACCAGTAGTTTTTAGCCCATGATCTATTACAAGCCCTGCATGCAAACTGGCTCCTGGGTTCCTCAGTCAATGAATGTCAAATGCGGTGAGATGCTGAGGTGGTACTGCTAAACTTAGAATGCTCAAAGTCGTCAATTAATTCTGTGCAAAAAGGTATTTACATCATCGTTCTCCACCTTAGGCCCTGCCTGATGTTCTCGAGTTTCTGTCAGTCTGGGGCCTCCTTAGAAGTAACTGCTGGCCTCAGGCTTGGAAAAAAAGCAATCACAGCAAAATTACTAGCCTATTTGTTGGACAGCAACTGGCTATATTTATCCTCTATTTTTTCCCCACCCCTCTCACCCCATATTAGTCTCCTATTGCTGTGTAACAAATTTCCGCAAGTGTAGCACCTATAAATAGCACACGTTTATTTTCTCAGTTTCCGTGGGTTAGGAGTCTGAGCACAGCTTAGCTGGGTCCTCTGCTTGGGATCTCACAAGGCTGCAATGGTGGTGTCGGCAGGCTGCGTTCTCAACTGGAGCTTAATGTCCTCTTCCAAGCCCCCATAGTTGCTGGCAGGATTCGTTTCCTTGTGTGGCATGACTGAGGGCCCTGGCTTTTGCTGGCTCTTAACTGTAGGCTTCCCTTAAGTCCTAGAGGCGGAGGCAGCTCACAACATGGCTGTTTGCTTCTTCAAGGGCAGCGGATCTCTCCACTCTACAAGGAAGGAATCCCAAATATTGTAACATAATCATAGAAGTCATATCCCATCATCTTTGCCATATTCTATTGTTTAGAATCAAGTCTTGAGTACCGTCCACACTCTAGGGGAAGGAGTTATACAAAAGCATGACTCATTGCAAGTCATCTTTGGGTGTGTCTACCAGCCCCACCTATCCCCCACTGGCTCACCTTCTACAGGGTTAGGGTTAGTCCTAGATGATAACAAGCATTGCAGCTGCTGACAGCTTCTACTCATAATACCACCAATGGAGTTTGGGGTGGGGGACACTCAACATGTGCCTTGTTATCATGTTCTCCTTTCATAGCTGTAATGCCAGGTGCATTTCTTCATTGTCATCACTATCTTCCCAGTTAAGTCACACATGGATTATCACCTGTTTGTGCATTCAAAGCTCAGGACCAATCCCACAATATCACATGGACCAGCAGCATCAGCATCCTATGAAAACTTGTTAGAAATGCAAATTATCTGGCTCTACACCAGTCCTACTGAGTCAGAAACTCCCCCAGCAATCTGTGTTTTAACAAGTCCTCAAGGGCATGCTGATGTATGCTCAAGGTTGAGTACCACTGAGTTCAGAAATAGGCTTTATAGAGGAAGGATAACTCTAATAGCCAAGGAGCATATGAGAAAAGAAAATTTAGTTTCCCCTGCATATTAATCTGGTAGTGCTGCCATAACAAAGTACCACAGACTGGCGAGCTTAAGGAACAGAAATGTATTGTCTCATAGTTCTGGAGGCCAGAAGTCCGAGATCAAGGTGGCAGCAAGGTTGGTTCCTTCTGAGGGCTCTCTCTCTGACTTCTAGATGGCATCTTCTCCCTGTGTCTTCACATGATCTTCCTTCTATGTGTGTCTGTGCCCTAATCTTCTCTTCTTATAAGGCATCAGTCAGACTGGATTAGGGCCCACCATAGTGACCTCATTTTACCTTAATTACCCCCTTTAAAGACCCCATTTCCAAATACAGTCACATTCTGAAGTACTTGGGGATTAAGACTTCACCTTTGAGGTGCTAATTATTTCTAGGAGTTGTTTGGGAATGCCAATAGCTCAGCACTGAGAGATCTTTGGGCATGTGGGATGTTGTCAGTCCCCTGGTAGAGGAGGAACTGCTGGTCCTATTAGAAGCTGAACTTAGAGATAATATACCCTCTGGAAGAATGAGAGGGCTAGTTCCAACTAACTGGTTGCCCAGCAACCCCCAGAGTGAGCTCCCAAGATCACATTTAGATAATGCTGTCCATGGCACTTGCTATGGTTTGAATGTGACTCCCAAAGTTTATGTGTTGGAAATTTAGTCCCCAATGCATTAAGAGGTGGGACCATTAAGAAGTAATTAAGTCATGAAAACTCTGTCCTAATCAATAGATTGATGTCATTATCTCAGGAATAGACTTTTTATAAAAGAGAAGAGTCTCTCTCTCTTTCTCTCTCTCTCTCTCTCTCTCTCTCTCTCTCCCCCCCCCTCCCCTCTCTCTCTCCCTCTCTCCCACTTCTGACATGGGATAATGCAGCAAGAAGGCCCTCACAAGACGCAGCCCCTGCATCTTGGACTTGTCAGCCTCCAGAACTCTAAGACATAAATCTCTTTTCTTTGTAGATTACCCAGTCTCACATATTCTGTTATAGCAACACAAAACAGACTATGATAGCACCACATTATTAGGCCTCTCTGGTTTACAAAGACAAATAAATGGTAACACTGACAGCAATAATTCAAATTTCACTGACATGTTTCCTGCAAAGTCCACCTCAAGCATTTATAGGTGTCTCTTCTGTGTTTACAAGCAATTTTCTCCCACTGGAATGACTGCTGCACCCCTGGGCCATGTTCTTCCCTCCATGCTGCTGCTCCAATAAGCACTCCACTCCACTGCTCTGCTAGCCACAAGAGTCCAACACTGTCTGTCACTCTTCTGCCAGAGCTCATGCTACTGCTATTAGATAATGTATATACAGCCTTCCCTCAGTATTGTGAGGGACTGGCGTCTGGACTCCCTCAGATACCAAAATCCACAGATGTTCAAGTCCCTTACATAAAATGGTGTAGTGTTTGCACACAACCTACACACATCCTCCTGTATACTTTAAATCATCTCTAGATTAGTTATGATACTTGATACAATGTCAATGCTACGTAAATAGTTGTTATACTGCATTGCTTAGGGAATAATGACAAGAAAAATTCTTTTCGTATTCAATGGAGATGCAATTATTCTTTTAAAAATATATTTTTGATCTGCAATTGGTTTAATCCAGAGATGCAGAACCCATGGATGCAGAGGGCCAACCGCACAGCGTTGAACAGCTCTGAACAGCAGACCCCATCAAGTGACAATTAGGCACTGCTCTGCTGGGTACAGAAGGTCCTGCAAGGGCTACTCTTTTGCCAGGAATGGTTTTCTTTTGTGCTATTCTTCTGGGTATAGGAAGAATCCATTTGTTGCCTCTATGAGCTCTCAAAATTATAGAACTAAATGTTAGTTTTTGAAAAGTGCAGAAGAATGTCTCTCTCCCCTTTGTGTTGCACTCTGTTATTGAATCTCATGTTTCTTTCAGAGCCCACTGAAGAGAAGCTTTTTATCCAGTTTGAAAGATCACATATTGTGTCAGGTGCGTATGCTTGAACCAATAAGCTATGACCAGGGGACAAAGGTCACATCAGCCCCACTCTGTGGCCACAAAGTAGACGGGTTTGTCCTTATGTATCAAAGCCACTTCTAGGAAATTAGGGAGACATCTCAATGGTTTTTTCTTTTAATATTTGTAACGTGTTTTTTCTATATTTGTAGTAGAGTCATATTTTCAATTTTTTGAAAATGACATATTATCAAAAGTATAATTAAATCCAGTTTAGATTTCTTACCTACTTTAATGTATAACATAAAATGACCATTTTAACCATTTTTAAGTATACAGTTCAGTGACACTGAGTACATTCACATTGTTGTGCAACCATCACCACCATCCAGCACTTTTTTCTCATCTTGCAAAACTGAAACTCCACTCTCATTAAACCCTAACTCCTCATTCCTCTGCCCCCTCAGCCCAAGGCAACCACTATTCATTCTGTGTATGAATTTGACTACTCTAGTATCTCATATAAGTACAATCATTCAGTATTGGTCCTTTTCAGGCTGGACCATTTAACTTAACATAATGTCCAGTTGGCTTTTACACTTTCCTGTTATATGAATGTAATTGCAAACAGATGCACATCTCTTCATCTCAGAATGTTTTTTTAATGCCTCAGTTCTGTCACTCCTTCAATTACAGACTTGTCCCTCTCTTCCTTTTACTTGACCACTTGCTTTATAAGAAATTGCACTCGGGTTTCCATGCCACTCTCCATAATCACCAGTGACCTCCTAATCAACTAATTTAATGGATTTCCCCATGAAAATTAATCTGTCTTGATGTTTCCATAGAATTAAACAGACAGTATATTGTTTATGCAAGATTGGTATAATTATTATTCAATGGAAGAACATTTCATCTCCATTTTAAAGATGGAGAAACTGAGCCTCAGAGTTTCATTTGTTTATTCACAAAACAAATATGTCTTGAGTTCCTCCTATACCAGTCCTACTACTGAGTACTGAAGAAAGAACAATGAGCATCACAGGTATTATGTGTGCAAAATATTACACATAAGTATATAATTACAAATTGTAGTTAGTATGGATAGTTTTTTCAAATATTTTTGATCTGCAGTTGGTTGAATCCATCAGTAGAATGCACCAATAGAATAGACTGAATGCATCAATAGAATAGAAGATACAGGATTGCCGAGGGTTCACAGGAATACCTGATTCAGATTGAAAGTGAAGTGCAGGGAAGAGGCCCTTTAAGAGCTAATATTGGTGAGGGGGAGAATGAGAGACAGTGATCCAGGCAAAGATAACTGGTCACCTTTGGGAAACTGAAAAAAGACTTGAGTGGAGCAGAGATAGCAAGAGAAGGATAACAGAAGAGGCTCTAGAAGGCAGCAAAATTTCATCCTAAGGGCAATAGGGAGACTTAAAAGACTTTTAATCAGCATAATGACTGAACAAATCTGAACATATAGTATGAACAGCTTCTCACTGTCTTTGCCTATGCTCCACACCAACAAGGACAACTGAATTTGGAGTTTGCTAACTGGCTGGGTGTGGGGTTTTTTTGTTTTGTTTTGTTTTGTTTTGTTTTGTTTTGTTTGTTTGTTTTAGATGGAGTTTCACTCTTGTCACCCAGGCTGGAGTGCAGTGGCATGATCTCGGCTCACTGCAACCTCCACCTCCTTGGTTCAAGCAATTCTCCTGCCTCTGCCTCCAGAGCAACTGGGATTACAGGCGCCCGCCACCAAGCCAGGCTAATTTTTCTATTTTTAGTAGAGATGGGGTTTTGCCACGTTGGCCAGGCAGGTCTTGAACTCCTGAACTCAGGTGAATCTGCCTGCTGGGATTACAGGCATGAGTCACCACGCCCGG
Source organism: Mandrillus leucophaeus (assembly GCF_000951045.1). Taxonomy (NCBI): domain Eukaryota; kingdom Metazoa; phylum Chordata; class Mammalia; order Primates; family Cercopithecidae; genus Mandrillus; species Mandrillus leucophaeus. The sequence goes on along the minus strand of NW_012101390.1, from coordinate 100,970 downwards.
CCGAGTCTTTGATTTTCTTTCCTGAGAAACACCAACACTTAAAGGTTAGGTAGAGGAAAAAGAATCAGCAAAGGGCACTCGGAAGAATCCAGATAGATGAAAAGAAGCCGGGAATAACTCATACTATTAAAATGTGCATACTACCCAAAATGACGTACAGATTCAATGCACTCCCCATCAATGACATTTTTCACAGAAATAGAAAAAAAAAATCTAAAACGCATAAGAAACCACAAATATCCTGAATAGCAAAGACAATCATGAGCAAGACACACAAAGCTGAAGTCATCACAATCCCTGATTTCAAAATGTACTAAAAAAACTGTAGTAATCAAAACAGTATGGTACCAGCATAAAAATAAACATAAACTAATGGAGCAGAATTGACAGCCCAGAAATGAATCTGCACATTTACAGTCTATTTGTCTTAAACAAAGGTGTCAAGAATACATAACAGGGAACATTTTAGGATAGAGTTATGTACAGCATTCTATGGAGACACAAAAGAGGATCACAACACTCAGCTTGGGGACTCAGGGTAGGTTTCACAAAGCTTGACCTTTTATGGGCCAATAGAAGCTGGACAGATGAAGAAGGGTAGAAAGTGGCCCAAGAAGAAAGAAAAGCCTGTGCAATTACCTGGAGGTATGAACGAGCATGGCATATTCAGATAACTCCAAGTAATTTTGTGCCAATCTATATAAATGTGGGCAAGACAGACACTAAGACTAGAGAGAGAGACAACCTAGGGCCAGATCATAAAAAATTAAGGAGGGTGAACTTTAGAATGAAGCCAAGAGGGTAGGAGTGGGATGAGGCAACTTTGAAGGATATTTTAGTTGTGCCTTGATTTGGCCATATTTTGCTTTTTAAAAAAATGTATATTAAAGGATTTTTTAGCAAAAATATGTGCACTGGGCTTTTGAAAATCAAACAATATAAAGAATAATAATGTAAAGTAACATTTCCCTACATGACCCCTGTACTGCTTTCCAGAAGTACTCCTTTGAAGTCTTTTAGCTGATTCTAATTTTTATCTTCTGGAGACTCAAACCACATCTCTAAACCATCTGCTTATACTACCCTTGGATACTTTATCATTTTCAATGGTATTTATTGACAGCTCTGGAAGACAAGGCTTTAACTCAGTAGCATCACCTCCCCACACACTCTTTCTCCCCACTTCCCCATACAACTACAGACCATTTTTAGCTCCTTTATGTGTTGCCTTTACCTAGCTATCTGAACTCTCACTATTCGATAATTGGCTATAACCCCTTGTAAAAATGTCTATCCAAAATTTAGTCTCTGAAGTGAGAACTTGCTCTAGTCAATCCTCATGTAATGTCAGCCAAAATGTTTAGGTTGTGAATTACTCCTGTAGGAGGTTAGAACCTTGTCTAAATATGCTAGGCATTATTTTCATCATCATCCTCACCATTACCCTAATGGTTTTGCTTTTAATGGGTCCCGGCATTTACTTCTGCCAGGTTTCTAGGAGAACTACTAAACCTGGGTCTGATTTAGATATTATTTGTAATGTGTCATTACATTGTTTATTTATATTACAGTACATGTCATTGAAGGGCACAGAGAAAATCAAGTTCAGAGCCAACACTCTATCGTGGTATTGCCTATTACTCACAAATATACTCACTAATGCATTCCTTAACTGTTAAATAATTAGGCAAATGGTGTTTACAATGTTTTATATTATGCAGAAATCTTTGGTTGGTTGTTATATAAATGTTTCAGGGTATTTTAGTAATATCTAGAAAAATGGGTTGGGGTTTTTGAATGGGATGCAAATGAAATGGGTTTTCTTCAGTCAAATCATGAAAAATGCTGCTGCTATCTGAATATTTGCTTTCCAATATGTTTTCAGAAATGAGCTAGATTCAGATAATGTGGAATTCCTGTACTTGCACTTCTATTTCTTATTCCTTGAGCTATAAAATCCCTTGACTTTCCATGTAAAATGAAGATATAACACCCTTACTTATTCCCTTTGTTTCTTCTCTCCTTTGTCAAAGACTGTGCCTTTGACTAAATCTTTAGTCAGCTGAAACTGCCTTCAGCAATAATCCTGTCAGTCAGGTTAGCCAGAAACTCCTTATCCTTGATATTTCCTCTTAGTAATTTTCTATCCACTGATGCCCCCTCCCCCACCCTGCTCCCTGATTATGAATCCCCACTTGTCCATGCTGGAGTCTGAATCCAATCTCTGTCCTCCACTGCAAGACTCCATTGCAGTGGTCCCTGTACCTATCACCACTTACTCTCTTGAATAAGGTCTGTCTTACCAACTTTAACAAGTGTCATGAATAATTTTTAACACCTTCTACTCCCTACCCATTGCTGCCTCTGTACTTATATTCTTCTGTTGTCAAAGTTGGTAACATTTAGATTCTGTTCTATAAGTCTAAAAGTGCTTTGTCTATAGTTGGTTCTAAAAGTTGAAAATCAATATATGGTAATTACATTACTATAACTATTCAATATTTCTTGCTGCACATCTCAGTAATGTATTATATTTTTTTCCTAATACAACATTTTTGGTTCCTGGAGGCTTTATTTGCATTTCTTGTTGTCTTTGTTTGCCTCCATCATCTCCTTCTTAGGATAATCCATATTCCTAAGGATCCAAATAAATATCCAGAATCCCTTTTACTCCTAGATGCTCCTTTCTGAGTCCTCTGTCCTCCTGCATCCGTGGTGACAGGGTGTTCTTTAGGCCAGTTGCTCAACTGTCATCCCAGCACTGCCTTTCATTGATCTCCTCGGTTGAATGTTTTCTGATTCTCATATCATTCTCTTTCTAGGTTTATACCTCATTCTTACACACATACCCGAGGAACATATTGAGAAAAGGTGCATGGGATTGAATTTTATAAATTCCTGATGATCTAAAAACACCTCTATTCTACCCTCACACTTAACTGATCATTTTCAAGATATGGAATACTAGGTCAAAAATAATTTTCCCTCAGATTTTGGAGAGCTTGTTCTTTTGAATGTAACCTGTTTTACCACCTCTTTGGATGCATTTAGAATCTGCTCTTTATCACTGGTGCTTTGGAATTTTATGCTAAAATGCTTTGACAAATTTTTAATTTTCGTTTGCTGTACTGGGTGTCTGGTACTCTTTCAAACTTAAGGTTGATATTTTTTCTTCAGCTTAGGGATATTTTATTCTATTAGTAGTTGTGATTTTCTCTCATCCACTTTTTTCTGTTATTTATTTATGGAATTCTTATTAGTCATATGGATTCAGAAATGTCACCTTGCTCTGAAACCATTATTATTGTAACTGTATACTTCACATCCTATAGCGAGGGGGAACAGAAACATTACACCCTGAGATAAACAAACTAACAGAAACCAGGGTCACCTTACCTAGTTTTCTTCCCCCAAAAGAAGCCAATCCTTAAGCCTTTCCTGAAAGTTACTGACTCCCTAACAAAAATAATTGTCTCTTGCCTTTTGTGATGTCAATGTCTGCAGATATGTTGCAATCCTTTAAAAAATGATAATCATGTGAGAAAATTATTGTTTTCCACCGTAAACTAAATGTAAATTCAGTAACCTCTAGTTTTGTTAATCTTCTGATCTTTTAGTTTTTGTTTTTATTCCCCCTACTTTAAATACTTGTTACTCCTTTTAGAGCCTGGACTGCCTTGCAAACCTTTTCTACAATTAAACTTCTTTGCTTACTGAAAGCTTTCATCCCTGAGGCTTCTTCTCTTGCTCAGATAGTGGACTCAATCACACAAGAAGGAATAATAGAAATTACAATATAATTCTAGTCCTGTGTAATTTGGGGTACTCTAGTTATTTAAATTTACCATCTGCTTTTTATTAAATTTGCAATCTTCTCTAGATATGAATAATTCCTAAATAGAACTTTTGGTTAAAAGACTCGTGGCCTAAAATTTAAAGGGAAAAATTTATCAGGGTTACTAAATTTAGAGTTTAGTTGTTTGTGATAGAAAAAAAAAACTAATTTTCTAACATGAGAGTTCACATATATTCAGAAAGCTCCACAGGTAATATATCAGAACTCCAGACCCTCAGTGGAAAGTTAGTGGACCAGTCTGTCAGATGTACAAGGGAACTGCTTTGTCATGTATTTATACGAGATGTTTAAACAAGATGGATCAGCAGCTGTTACATGTTAAAAAGGAACTTACTGAAGAAAAGAAAGCCCTATCATTTTACTTTGGAGATAACAATCCCAACATAGCAGGAATTTCTGACAACCACTGGTTGCAGAGAAAGTAGTTTGTTTACTGGAATCTGATGAAAAAGTAACCAAACTGGCATGCCTTCAGTTTGAGAGTATTTCTTACATGCAACTACCGTCACTCTATTCCAAGGGAGATGCCAATTGCATTACTTCACTGCTACATTTGTAGATCTGAGGTTTAAAAAGAAATGTTTTTCAAGTGATTATGTAAAGCAGTAAATGCTTGCAAGAATATTAGAAATATATATGTATGCAACACTCTTTAAACTGATTTTGAAAATAATCAGAAAGCACCTTCTTTAAGCACTACACAAAGCTCCTAGATATTAATAATTATTGCAAAACCCTAGTAATAAAATGAGTGTAGTAACAGAGCAGGAACTAAAAAGTAATCCAATGGAACAAAATAGTCCAGAAACGCATCTGTATATTTATGGGATCTTAGTATATGATAGAACTGGTATCATAAATTAATGTGGGGGAGAGAAGTCACTTAGTAAATAGCATTGGTAAAATTAGCTCATTGTATGGAGAAATAGAAATTTGATTATCTATTTTTCACTATGTACAAAAATAAACTTTGCATGGATTAAAGATATAAAGGTGAAAAGTGAACCTATAAAGACAACAAAAGCAAGCTAAGAATTTGGAGACCTCACGACACGAAAATAATTCTTAAATAAACCTTATTTCTTAAATAAACCTCCAAAAGCACAAACAGTAAGGTGAAAAGACAACTAAAGTCTTATTTTCAACAATGGACACCATAGACAAAGTTAACAGGAGGGTGAGAAAGATATTTGCAATGTCTAAAGCTAGCAAAACAGTAATATCTAGGATGAGCAAGAAATCTCTTCTAATTAGCACATATAAGAGAGACATTCCACTAGGAAAATGGGCAAAAGATAAGAAAGGCGGCCTCATGCCTGGGATTATATGCTAAGAGAAGCTTACTGAAATACAAAAGGGGATACATAAAAGAATGTTTACTGAAGTGGTGCTGTGAGGAGCAAGGAGTGGAGTATCTACAATGTCTGTCATTAGGTAGGTGAAGTAGTACATAACAGTCAGAAATAAGGAATCAATTTTACATGCAGCAAAAGGGTAGCTCTCATAAACATAATGTTGCATAAAAGGGGCAAGAAAGATATACATTTAAAATATGATGCTATTTTTAAATTAAACACATTCAATGCTCTGATTTTTCAAAGACACACATGCCTCTAAATATTCACATAGAAGTTGGATTGAATGGACACCCCCTAAATATTCATGGGTATACCCAAGAAAAGGAAGTGGAGAAGGAATGGGAAATGAAATGGAAAACAACAAAAGAAAACAAAGCAAAAGGAGGTCTTCCACCATTCAATGATGTTGGTGTGCATTGAACAGTGGAATCTGATCAATATAGTTTTGTGCATCTGAGGCCTTAAAGGAGAAAATAAGGCCACGCAGAATCTGAAAATCAAGTATAGTCAAACTACCCTTGAAAATCCTTAAACTACAATCCATTCATTCATTTACCAAATGTTTATGGAGCACCTGCTTTGTGCTGGGCACTGTCCTAGATGCTTGAGATGCAGGAAGGAACAAAACAAAGGTCCCTGCCCTGTGGGAACTTTCCTCCCAGATGGAGAAGACAGACAATAAACGAGAAACATTATAATTCAATTCTTTAGCATGTTTAAAGGTAATACATGCCATGAAAAAAATAACAGAAAGCAGAATAAGCAGGGTTAGGAGTGTTGGGGGGGTGGGACCCACAGCTTTGAGTCAAGGTAAGTCTCACTGAGAAGCTGACATTGGAAAAGAAACTTGAAGGAGGTGAGGGAGTTTGCACTGACTCCTCCTTCATTGTCTGGCAGAGGCATGATCAAGGTAGAGGAACCAGCCAATGTCAAAGCCCTGAAACAGGAGCATGCCTGGCACGTTCAGGGAATGGCAAGGAAGCCAGCATGGCTGGAGCTGAGTGAGCCAAGGGGAGCACAGTAGGAGGTGAGGGCACAGGTGATGGGGTGCCAGATTGAGTAGGGCCCTCTAAGACCACCTGTTCTGTTGCATTTAGCCCAAATCAGTGCTGTAAGAAATAGCCCATAGTTTATAGCCTGAAAGTGCCTAAGGACAGAGCTGACTTGCTCCTGAAAGCATTTTCTCCAGCACTGAGCACAGTGACTGGCACATAGTAGGCATTCATGTTTACTTTTAATGAAAGAATGAATGGAATGAATGAATAGCCAGAAAAAACAAGGCATTATGCCTGGCAATATAATTGACCAAAAAAAAAAAAAAAAAAAAAAAAAAAAGAAGGTTCTGTGGAAAGAGCACTGAATGAGGAGTCAGAATTCCTAGGTTTTAATCCTGATTTATGAACTTCATGTATGACTCTGTAAGTCCCTTCCCTCCTCTTTCTCACACATATCTAGAAAACAAAGAGGTGATGGTGAGAAGAGTGATGGACTCGGTGATTTCTGTGGGTTCTTATTGCCCTGATGGTCTATGACAAGAGTGGTCACAACTTGATAAATGGTGTTTGATCAAATCCAGATACTTGGGATATGGAAGTGGGACATGCCACCATGGAATCCAAGTTTTAGCCTCTGTCAAAGAATGTGAAAGAGATAAGATGCCTCAGAACCCGAAAGCCTCAGGAGGAAAGGCAACAGTTCTTGTCATTGTTAAAGCCTTGTCTTTGCCATGCAGGGCAATTGTGCACACCAAGACTGGAAGCCATTAGCCGGAGAAATATATAACCCTGATGCAGGGCCTTGGCAAGCGAGGGAAACACCAAAGACCTGGAGAAGGGGACATAAAATCAAGAGCTTCCTAGTACACAGAACCCTAGAAAGTTGGAAATGAAAGGGCTGTTAAGCATCTTTCTAATCCAATCTCTTAATTTGAAGACACAGTGAAACAGGCCAAAAGATAAGAAGGCAGCTTGACTAATGTCACACACAGAGTACATGGCAGAATCAGAGCCAGACACAAGGCTGCCAATTTCAAGTCCAATGCCATAGCTCTGTCTTCAAATACGAAGCCCATGTTCTACCCTACATTCAGAAAAGGGTAAGTCTATAAATGATTTGGAATTGGAAGACAGACTATGACCTGTGCACAGATTACAAAGAAAGTAAACAGAGAAATGAACAGTTTGAACCTTCTCTCCAGAAAAAAATATTCATATATGTGCAATTTTGCCTGTATTTTCAAGGGATGATTTTATTCTAGGTTGAGAACCCGTATAGTATATCATGGAATCCTCATGACTCAGAGAAGGAAAGGACTCTGTCATTGAGTCCACTCTTACTTAGCATCTCTGACAGCTCTGATGTTCGCCTATTTTCTCTGTTGGAACCTTTTCCTAATATTCTGATCACATGAACATTGTATTGCTTTTGGCCAAAGGCCACTATAATACTTAGAGCAGAGTAGATATGATGTGAGCTTTAAAATAAGTTAGTAGGATTAAAATAGACCAAATGAAAGTGAGTTTCTAAGAGTAAAAACAGGTCATATTTTAAGATTGTGTTCATAAAAGGGGTCATCCAATTTATACATCTCTGGTCATTTTATCTGCAGCATTAAACCAGTTTTCACTTAGGGTTCTTATATTATCATTTCAAAATAAAAGATGCTACAGTTTATGCCTGCATCCATCCTGTATAGTAATTCGCTTCGTTCTTTTTCTAATGTTGTTTTACAGGTAAATTAAAAATCGCTACCAGAAACTTATTAAATGGCTATAGATTCAGGGAAACAGAGAAAAAAAGTAAATATAGAAGGCCCTACAGAAGCAGAATTGCTGGGGTGGATTTGTAGGTCACACACATTTGGAAAACTAAGATAAATTGATGATTGCTCCAAATTTTAAGTTTGTGATCCAGGTAGCCAGTCTGTGTCTTCAAACAAGACACAGACTGTTTCATGTTTTTTAATGTTTGTATTTTTTTAATCAACTTCTTTCAGAAGCTGAGGTATAATTGACATACAAATAAGTGAACACAAAGTATACAATTTAAGTTTTGTACATATTTGTGAAACCACCACCCTAAAGAAGATAGTGAACATATTAATCACCCCAGAACATTTCCTCATTCCCTTGCAACCATTATTTCCCAACCCTTCGCAATTTCCAACTCCCAGACAAAAATTGATCTGCACTCTGTCATTATACACTACTTTGCATTTTATAGAATTTGATATAAATTGAGTCACACAGCATGTACTTTTCTTGGTTTAGCTTCTTCCACTCAGCACAATTATTTTGAAATTCATCCATGATATAATGTGTATCACTAGTTCATTTTTATTGCTGAATAATATTGTGTGTATGTAATATTTGTTTATTAATTCACCTGTTGATGAACATTTGTTTTTTTTTCCAGTTGGAGGCTATTTCAAATAAAGTTACCCTTAACATTTGTTACAAATTTTGTTACAAGAAACTGCCAAAGTATTCTCCAAAGTGGTTGCACCATTTTACATTTCCAACATCAGTATGTAATGTTCCAGTTTCTGTACATCATTGCCAACACTTGTAATAGTTGATGTTTTTAATTTTAGCCATTCTAGTGAGGGGGTAGTTGTATCTTATTGAGGTTCTAATTTGCTTTTCATTAATAAATAATGATATTGAGCATCTTTTCATGAGCTTATTTGCCATCAATATATCTTCTTTGGTGAAGTGTCTGTTTAAATCCTCTGCCCATTTTATGTATTGGGTTGCTTTTCTTCTTGTCATTGAATTAGAAAATTACTTTGTGTATGCTGGATACTAGTCCCTTATCAGATATGTAATTTGCAAATATTTTTTCTAAACCTATGGCTTGTTTTTTCTTCTCTTAGCACTGTTTTTCAAACTGCAAAAGTTTTCAATTTTGATTATGTCTAATTTATCAAATTTTTCTTTTATGGATCTTGCCTTTTTCTGCCCTCTCAAAGAAATCTTTGCTTAACCCAAGGTCTCAAAGATTTTCTCTGATTTTATTCTAGAAATTATATAGTTTACAGTTCTGTGTTTAGGTCTATGATCCCCTTTTACTTAATTTTTGTATGGTGCAAGGTATGGATCAAAGTTTTGTTTGTTTGGTTGGTTTGGGGTTTTGTTAATTGTTATTGTTGCTATTGTTTTTGCATATGACTATCCAAATTGTTCTAACGTTGTTAGGTTAAAAAGATCATATTTTCTCCACTGACTTGACTTTGCACTTTTGTCAAAAATCAATTGACCACACATATAGGCATCTATTTCTGGACTCTCTGTTCTGTTCTATTTGTCTATCTTTATGCCAATACTATGGCTATATAGTACCTCTTTAAACAAGCTAGAGTAAGTCTTCCAAATTTGTTGTTTTTGAAAGTTCTTTTGGCTATTCTGGGTCATCTGCATTTCCATGGGAACTTTAAAATTAGTTTGTCGATGTCTACAAAAAACGCCTGCTAGAACTTTGACTGAGATTGTACTGAATCTATAGATCAATCTGGGGAGAACTGACATCCTAATATTGAGTTCAGTCCATGAACAAGACATATATCTCCATTTATTTAAATCTTCTTTAATTTCCATCAGTGACGTTTATTAATTTTAATTGCACAGATCATCCATATTATTTGATAACTTTATTCCTCAATATTTCATATTTTATGATATTGTGACTGAGAATATTTCCTTTTAATTTCCTATTGCTCATTGCTAGTACATAGAAATTTAATTGATTTTTGTATATTGATCTTGTATCCTGCAATGTTTCCAAACTCACTTATTAGTTCTACTCTGTTACAGAAATCATAGGATTTCCTATATAGATGAGAATGTTATCTGCAAAAAAAATGAGTTTTATCTCTTCCTTTCTAATATGGATGCTTTTTATTTCTTAGTTGTTTTTTAATTGATTGCACTGACTAGAATCTTTGGTGCAACACTGAATGGGAAAGGTGAGAGCAGTCTTGTTCTTGATTTTAGGGGAAAAGCATTCAGTATTTCGCTATTAAGTACGATGTTAGCTTTAAGTTTTTTTCATCAATTCCCTTTACCAAGTTGTAACCAATGCTTTTAATTTTAAAAGTAATACACTGGAATATTCCTGTCAGTGTGGTGGATTGAGTATTCTGAAATGCTTTCTTGCTCCACAAACTATGAAGCTAGATAAATTACAGCAAATTTCCTTATGAATGCATAGCTGAGCTTGCAAGAAATTTTAAAAAGTTAATCTCCAGGAGCTAAAATCAGAGTGGCAAGGGACCACAGAAGGCAGAAACTGGGGGTCATTTTCCAATTCCAGAAACCTTATAGCCTTTGATTTTTAAAAATTAACAGCCTCTTTGGCTGGTGCAGCTCAGTCTCCTTCAGAACCTCTCTTCCTTAAACATTAGTGCTTGTCAAGGCTCTCTCCTGGCCTCTCTTATTTTCTCACTCCCTGGTTGATCTCATATATTACTATTCCAAGTATCACTTCTGTGCTGATGACATGCAAATCCATATCAACAATGCTTTCCTGAACCCCTATCTATCCTATTCACCCTCCTAAAGGAGGTTTTGACCAATTTGATTTTGATATACTACATGTGCTTCAAACTCGTGTCCAAACCGTATTCATCTTTCCCCCTGCCCGTGTCTGTTTCTGCTTCTACTTCAAGTATTTGGCACCATCATTTCAGTGTTGTTTATGACTCTCTACCTCTCTCACCCTTCCATATTTATGTGATTCTTTTAGTTCGACCTTCTATGTATCATTTGGGCCTATTTCCTCATTTCCATATTCATTCCCACTACCTTTGTTCAAGTCATCATTTTTCACCTGAACTACTGCAATAGCCTCACACCCAGTTCTCTGCAACAAATCCAGCTTTCTCTAGTCTATCCCTCATACTGCTACCAGAGTCATAAGTTACGAACTGATGTTACTGTCAATTGGACACATAATAAAGTTTAATCCCCTCAAGCTGACATATAATGTGCTGTGTTATTTGGGCCTTCACTACTTCTCAAGCTTCATCTTTCCATTCCACACTGTATACTCTCCAGTCATCTTGAATTTCCTGAACCCTCTATGCCTTCTCCTGTTTCAGTGCATTTACACTTACTCCTCTCCCTGCTCACCACCCTCTTGTTTTACCTGGTAACCAAATTCTACACATTCTTCAAGACTCAGATCAAATATTACCTGCAAGAAACATTCCCTGACACTATTTGCCTAGTTAGATTCTGTGCCTAGGTCCTCCCAGCATATTGCAATATGTCCTGTTACAATATTGTAATAGCTTATCTATTTGACTTTTGTTATTGCCTATATACTTCATAAGAGCAGAATCTTTAGCATAGTAACAATCCAAAAATGAACATTTTAAATTAATTAATTAATGAAAGTTGACTTCTTGACCACTTCAAAGACAGAAATACTGTTGCAGAGCAGGAGTGGGATATTAATTCAACAATACTTGGTTGAAGATTTACTTCTGACTTAGAGGTTGGCAACATGGAGATGAATAAGATACAGGCTTTGCCTTCAAGGAGCTCATCATCCAGTAGAAAATGAGAGGAAGAATGGGGCTATGGCAGGGAAAAGTCCAGGCTCAGTGAGAGAAGCACAAAGTGTTTAACAAGTACTAATGATTCTTAAATAGAGCAAATGAGAATAGAACACTGTTGGACTGGGGTTTTTTTCCCCAACCTCTAATCTACTCTTCCAAAAATATTTCCTGACTACACATACTCGGAAAGAAAAATGTCCCCTAAAAGCAAGCACTACCAGGAAGCCAGAAGCAATTTGGAATGCAATGTATTAACTACTCTGAGATTCATTACCAAAAAGCCAAGGGTTGAAGTAGGGAAGGCTGGAGAAAAGGAAAAGAAGGAGAAAGACAAAGAGTGGATGAAAAAGATATTCAGTAAGAAGTCGACAGAATCTGTTACTTGGTATCATTTTCCCCCAAAATACAAGACCCAGGTTTTTTATCTGATTTTTCTGATAGTTATGATCATTAAGTTCAAGTTAGACAGAGAACAACTAGGGAGGCTAGATTTAGTTTTATTTTCTGGGAAGAATATAGTTTGAGGGATGTTGTTTCTCCACATGTATCTAAATTCTTGCTCCAAGTTATATAGCACTTAACCTGTGCTTTCCCCTTCAAATTATGTTTTGCAGCAAATTTTATTTCTCACAAAAATGTGTTTCTCTCTGATTTCCACTGAAAGCCTTTGTTTTCTTAAAATTGCATTCAGAGAAATTTCATTTTTCTGCTTGACTCTATTATTCAACTTCTTAAACCTGTTAGTTCAATTTTAGTAAACTTAAAATTGCAAACTTTTTTAGTTTTTTTTTTTTTTTTTTTGGACAGAGTCTCACTCTGTCGCCCAGGCTGGAGTGCAGTGGCATGATCTCGGCTCACTGCAACCTCTACCTCCTGGGTTCAAATGATTCTCCTGCCTCAGCCTCCTGAGTAGCTGGGATTGCAGGCGCCTGCCACCACAGCCAGCTAAATTTTGTATTTTTAATAGAGACAGGATTTTGCCATGTTAGCCAGGCTGGTCTCAAACTCCTGAGCTCAAGTGATCTACCCACCTCGGCCTCCCAAAGTGCTAGGATTACAGGTGTGAGTCACTGCACCCGGCGAAAATTGCAACTTTTAAATACTTCTTGTGAAGGACTAATTCACTGAAAACCAAGACCAGTATTGACAGTGGTATGGCAGCTAAGTTTCTGACTAATTTAAAATTTGATAGTACTGTAATTGCTTAATTTTTCTACGTAATATGACTAAAATCATAGCAGATATATGTAAAACATTAATAAACTGCAAGTAGCATTGAGAATCTAACATCCGGGCACGAGAAAATACTGGTACCTCTTTTCCTATTCAGGGATGGGAATTGCCAGCAGGCTTCTCACCTTCTAACTACAATTCACAACTACTAGCATCAGAAAGCTTGATACAAAAGGCAGAATTCAAGCAAGCAGAGCCCAAAAGACTTCCACCATGTATCAGCATCTGACCTATGTACTGGTGTGAGTTGCTTGTGGACTCTGACTTTCTGGTATCTGAATTCTACCTGCCAATCAGCTTGGACATATAGTGCCTGGTTGCAGTTCCTTACTTTTCTTAACTCCCCTAGACTTGACTCTTGGCTTGGCTGGAACTGGGATTCTACCATAGTATTATGCATAACAAGGCTCCCAGTACCCCTGTCACACTGCTGATTATTGTCTACATGACATTATTTCTAGCCATAAGGGAGTAAAATGACCTGAAATGCTAGATTGTACCTTGTAGCAAGTGTCCTTGTTGGATAAGGTATACAACTTCCTGGGCAATCCTTTACCTGTACCTACTCCCACCATGCCATTATCTGACTAGTTTGCCTGGCTGTCACTGCCACCTCCATTTCTATGGATACCCAACTATCTTTATACCTGGGTAAAATCAGAATTGAGCTTCTAAGTCTAATGACTTTCATCTGAATTGTCTTCTCTTTGTCCTTTACTATTTCCTGCATCTGCTAAGATGGAGACACAGTCCATATAGCTGAGATGACATACAGACTCTGCATCAGATGAGGCAGCCTGTGTCACAGTGTAGTGATTAAGACCATGGATTCTGGAGCCAGACTTTCTGGGCTTGAATCTCAGCTCCACCTCTTACTTAATGATATTAATTAGGGCAAGTTATTTAATCTCTCATGTCTCTAGTTTCTCATAAGTAAAACAAGGATAATAATTATGCATACCATATTTGTTGGTATTTAAGGAATAAATGAGAAAAATTATGTAAGGCCCTTAACAAGGTAACTGGCAAATAAGTGCTCAATAATTATTAGGTATCATCAATAATATTAGCCCAAAGTTTACTCCTACTCTTCATACACCAAGTAGAATGAGTCGATCAAATTCTTCCATGCCAGGCTAGCAGTTAATTCGACTATGAAAAATGAGCCTGCACAAGTGACTATACCCTAGAAGTAGATGATCTTAAGTGACACTAGATATATTAAGTTGCAGGTAGAAGGTAGGCATAGGCCCTGGAAGGGCCTTTGCTTCAAATGTATGCAATAGAGTCTGGTAACCCTGAAACAAAATAAGCAAAAGCAAAGCCTCTGAGAGGTTAAGAGATGGCCTTCTAAGGAACCAGGTTATTATGAATATTTTTCTCTGAGCAGTCCTAGAGCCCCAAGGCCCTAGTGTGTCATGGGATAGACGGTTAGGATGAAAGCCTCCGTGGAAGCACTTAGATTCACTGTGGATTTGAAAACTTGAAAAGAAATTATCTCTATTGGCTTTGAGTGTCCCTGAGGCTCTAGCCAACTTTGTGGATAGCAGGTTTATAGAACAAACATCATTCTGTGACCCAAGTCACACTTCTGCCACTAAACTCAGCAGATCACTGTGGCAACCATTGAGGTCTATCATTAGAGTCTCCCTTCAAGCAAGAACTTCCAGTTCAGCTGCAAAGAGTGCAGTGAGATCACAGCCTCCAGCTTCACTTTTAGGATCTATCTCACTTTTTAAAATGAGACCACACTCTTCTTGGACAGGCCAGAGCCAAGGACTAGCAAAGGCCTAGCCATTTCTGCCCAGCTCAGAATTCTTCTAATGGGAAATTTTTACTCCAGAGCTCTCTGTTAGATTGGGTGAGACTTTGTCAGATAAGTATTGAGATACGAGGCTCTCCTAGCCCAATCATGCTTCATCTCCCTTTTATTTTTCACAGATGCTCCTCAATGAACCTTTTGTGCTCCTACATCTCTGACCCAGTGTCTGATTTATGAAGGACCCAAATGACTCAATCATCTACTTGTGATGTAAGCAATTTCACAGGGAACTGATGTACTCATTCAACCTGCTCCTACCCCAACTCCTGCCCCTACACAAACACATACATCACCAGCTGGGATGTTTGTACAAATAGAAATAATGGGAGAAAATCCTTCCATACTGATTACTATCCTTAACCAATTAATGGTAAGAGATGAGTAAGTGCTTCTTCTCATTCCAGAATTACTCAGACATTTTTGATAAGCCAGATGGTTTACAAAGTGAAACCACCAGGGAGCCTATAATCCAGTCTGGGTGCACAAAGGCAATAAATGAAAGAAAACATTCTTCCTGAGACATGGACTCTCTGCATACAATTCCATACTGTTTTGGTTCTGAAATTCCCAGCCCTTCTCAGCAAAATCCCAAGGGACTTCAGTATCCAGCTCATCATTGTCCATCAGGACAATATCTTAGTCTAGGTGAACATGACTAGCAGCTGCGAGCTCTACTCTAGTATCTTTAGGATGACCAGTAAGATTTGAAAACAGAAAAAGGGAAACTGAAAATATGCAATTGACCTGGAAAAGTGGGATCTCTTAAGTCTTATCATTCTGTCTGATGGGTTACAAAGGACTTCCCAAATGGTGTCCTTAATTACAAATGGGACCCTTTCACACATATGAAGAGTCCAGAAAATTCTTTGTCCTCTCTGTTTGTTTGTTTGTTTGTTCTTCACTCACAGTCTTATTCAAAAAAAGACTCCTAGTTCAGAAAAAAAGCAGGGGAGCTTCTATGACTAAATTATCATGGATCTTCAATCCATCTATAGCCAGTATAAAGTGATCGTGACAACATAAGGTGTTGGGACATTCAGCTGTGCATTTTACTCTTCTATGCAATACTACTTTTACCTGAGACCCTCCCTCCCACCAACCCCCAGCCAAGATGCTAGACATGAGTCACCCATGGCTTTGGGGGAAGTTGTCAGAATATAACCAGAGAACAAAGGTTCCAAAATCTTTGCTCTTGAGTTTTCAAAAGCCAGAGGTTCAGGTGTAAGACAGAGAAGATTTGGAAGCATTTGTAACCTAGTTTTCTTCTCCTGCCCCAGATTCCACAGACTGGGAAGGAAAGAGGGGAGAAACCACAGAGAAAGAAATGGAGTCAGAGGAGAGGGAACATTGAGCTTTGCTGGAGAAAACTCCATCAGCGGCCAGCACCAGAGAGCCATGTACCAAGGAGCCCATTGATCAAGTATCTAGCAGAAACAATGCCTGGCTACAACCATTCAGCAGTCCAGGCCCCTCTTAAACTCCTGGACACCTGGACAGCATGAGATGAGATGGAACTGTCTTGAGATCTCCCATGGAATCAAGACTGGTGAAATACCCATTGCTGCAAGGTTTGCTCTTAGTAACCATCAAATAGTCATGCTCCTTCCATTCGTAGTGATGAATTCTGATGGAACAACATGAAATCATCTAAGACAGAATGCTAGTCATTAAAACTGAGTTTTGGAAATGGCCATGCCTACTCAAATACTTGCCATTTGAACATAATTTCCAAATCCCTGTCTCTTGCTTCCATTTTTAAATTTTTTATGATTCCACTTATTAGTTGGGATCCTAGCAGCAAACATATAACTCTCTCAAACTGGAAATTTTGAGGAGTGTTTAAATAAACAAACAAGGTTTCCTGGGGATGTGAACTGCTGAAGCTCTTACTATACCTATGTCTGAAGGAGCACGAGGGGATAGCAGCTACCGGAAACCAGAAGAAGTTGGTAGCTATATGGAGAGTGCTGCCAGATAGGATCTGCTCTTCAGTAGAGCTGCACAACAAATTCCTGGATGGAAGTGAGTCAGGGGAATAAATTCTCTGCCCTCACTCTCTTCCTACTCTTCCCTTTGATTTCCTATCCGTACCTTCCACTGGCTGAACCCAACTAGAAGCCAGAGGGCAAGGGAGTCCATTGAAGCAACCTATGCAGGTCAGAGCAGGGTAAGTAAGTGGGAGATGCGGAGGGTGGGGGGTAACAATGCAAAATATTCAGCATAGACAACTTGATAGGAGTTGGAAATACATGTAAGAACTTCCTGGAAAGCATTACTCCCTTTGAGAATTTGATAAAAACTATAAATCCTTACAACAACAAAAAAAAGTGCAAGTAAGCATAAACATTTGATGTTGCATGACATTTCAACAATTTTGCAGCCCCTGTGCCTTCTCCATAGTGTACCTAGGAGTTTCATGGATACCAAGTTAAGAACCCCGTGCTCTAGAGAGCTGTTTGTAGAAATGAATGTCATCTCGTTATGGTTCTTATTTCCTTAGCTTTTTTTCCTTCTGTATTTCCAGCAACTTAGATATCTCAGAGGAAAGCTGACACCGTAGGCCAACTATAAGTGAACCAATGGGCCTATTCTTTACTCAGACCTGCCCAGTCTGAATGTAATACAGAGTCCGACAGCAGAGCTCAGAAGGAGAAGCAGGCAGAAAATGTGGGGCTGGCCATGTGATGCTGAGTTGCCTAGCAACACTGGCTGGGAGGCTCTCCTTCCTGAGCCTCTCACCAGAGCCGCAGAAAGAATCGGTTTAAAATGTATGCGAGTGTGTGTGAGAGAGAGAGAAAGAGAGAGGGAGAGAGAGAGACAGACAGACAGACAGAGAGAGAGAGAGAGAGAGGAGATTAGAAACGGAAAGGGAGAGGGGCAGAGAGAGTGAAATTGAGAGACAGACAATGACAGGCAAAGGAGAGAGTTTAGTAAGCAAGAAAAAAGCGGAGAATAAAAACATTTCAGTAAAATGGAATTGAGAGGTTCAGAGGGTGGACTGTGAGATGAACTCAGTTAATGGAAAAATGAAGGGGAGCAACAAATAAATAGAGAGATGTCCAAAGGAGGGAGTGAGTGGGTGGTGGAGTCAGTAGGAGATCAGGGAGTGATAGAGGCAGCAGCAGTTGTCCCTCCTCACTGGTGGCTCCCAGGTCCCCTCACTGATGGCTCCTGTGTTCCCTTCACTTCACAATGAAAGTTACCCAGTTTCTTTTTCTAATTGTATTGTCTTATAAGTCAAATCCTCAAATGCTGCAGCAGCACCAGGAATTCTTTCTTAAGCACTACAGGGTCCACAGCATTGCTCAGCTCAGTAAAGATCCTCTTGTATAATAACCACAGTGATGACTCAGCCCTGGAGCACAGCTCTTTACAGTTTACCAAGTGCTTTCACAGCTGCCACCTCATGAGACCCTTACTGCAGCTCTGTGAGGTAGGCAATTCAGGGATTGCCATGACTTTCACTCCACACATGGAGAAACTGAGGCTCTGAGAAGCGGAATGACAGGACCCCATTTAGCAAAGTTAGATTCAGGATGTGTGCCTGGGGTCCTGAACCCAAGTTTCAGGGATAGGTCTGGGGTGCTGATCTGCTTGGACTTTCCAAATAAACCTGCTGGCAGGAAAGGCACTTGCTCTCCACCACCTGCTGAGGTGAGAGCTGAAGAGCTACTGCAAAGTCTCAAGTCAGCAGGGGGGGGCTCTTTCATCTTCTTTCCCCGTGAAGTGTAAACGTGTCCATCTGTGCATCCCAGAGCAGAGCTTAACTGGCCCAGTGTGCAGCCAGCTTCTAACAACCCATTGAGATATCCCTGGGCACCCATCTTCTCAGGAAAACCTTGCCTCCTTCATTTTCCGAACAATCACCAATGATTGCGAAACACCTCTTGGACAGGGGTAGGAATATTTGAGAGAAGGTAGCAATTGGTCTCTAGGGCCAGAGGGGCTGAAGGATTAGGCAGAGAAGAACTGGCAACTGAGTCCCATGGAGCAGCTGAATGGTTTCTGCTTCTTCTCAATTCTCTCCAATGCCTGAAGGCTAAGACATAGCAGAAATGAACTCGAGTCCTCTGTTTGGCCCCAAGCTTCTCCCCTGCCAGAGTCTCCTCCTTGTCCATTCCATCCTGTACTTGCTGACAGACAAGTTTCCAAAAAAAATGACATTCACCTGCTCGGCAACCTTCAATGATTTCTTCACTCTTTATGGTATTAATTTTATCACCCTGGCATTGAAAAGTCACTTAATATTGCCTGAACTTTTCAGTTTCATATCTGCATATCTCCTACATAAACCCAAGTGTCTAACAAACTGGTCTACTACACGGGGGAAAAGTTAAGATGTTTTGATGTTTTCCAAATTCATGGCTCAATCTTGTGAAGCGATTTAGCAATCAATTTGCCTTGTATTCCTCTGCCTGGAGGGTGACCATTGGGAGAATAAAGAGGAGGTAAGGTGATTGCCAGAGTTGGAAACAACTTACTGCAGAGTTGGGAATGTACAGTTGGGAATGCTAAATCCTAACAATGCTGAAGTCAGAGAAAACGAATCACTAAGCCCCCTATTTTCAGATGTTTATGACTTCAAGGAATATAAATGAGTACACATTTTAGAAGTCTAACAGGGCAGAATTCTCAGACAATAGAGTTTTGTTTTCATTGTGCAGCACATGTAGTCAACTCCCATGACTCACATCTTGTAGTGAGATCAATTTTGAGGTGTGAATCTTAGATTTTTCAGAAGCCTAAACAATGGATCATGTTTGTTTATTGAGAAGATAAAAAGCCATTGATCTCATTTCCAAGTCTATGAATAAAACAAGCTTAAAATTATTCCTGCATCCACTCAAGAGGCAGTTAAAGATTGTTTGTTCTGTCTCTCTCAACTAACATATACTAAGTTATTGATTCTAGTCAATAGTCTAGTGTCCTCCACTCCTCCTGCCTTATTTTAGACTCCATCATTTTCTTAAAATGATAAAATATTTCATATATACGTAAGGAATACATTATAGTAAAATGAAAATCTGCATACCCATCACCAAACGTGGGAGCTAAAATATGATCAAAGCCTCTGAAACCCACTTATGCTCTCCCTGAGGTCCCAGAGGAAACCACTATCTTGAATTTCGTTAATCATTCACTTGTTTTTCTTTTTTTTTTAATTTATTTTTTATTATTATTATACTTTAAGTTCTAGGGTACATGTGCATAATGTGCAGGTTTGTTACATA
>NW_012101390.1:43548-76006 GCF_000951045.1 Mandrillus leucophaeus | reverse complement strand
CCGGCACTCCCTAGTGAGATGAACCCAGTACCTCAGCTGAAAATGCAGAAATCACTGGTCTTCTGTGTTGCTCGTGCTGGGAGTTGGAGACTGGAGCTGTTCCTATTCGGCCATCTTGCGCCGCCCCCTGTTTTTCTTTATATATTCATTTTGCAGGTATTTTCCCTTAATCAATATGTTATTTCATTTTGTCTTTTTTGGGAACTAATACAAATGCAGTCACACTATATGTCTTATATTTTGGCTTCTTCCTTTTTTCTCCCAACTTGGTTGATGAAATTTGTCTATGTTGATGTGTGTAGCTGCAGTAATTATTTTTCACTATAGAATAGTTATCCATGATATGAAAATTCCACACTTTATTAATTCACTTATTGACAAACATGTGGGTTGTTTCCAGTTTTATGCTTTTGCAAAGGATGTTGCTATGAACCTTCTCATGCATATCTGCTAATACCCATGTACAAGAGTTTTTCTAGGGCAGTGGTTCTCAACTGGATGTAATTTTGCCCACCTCCAGAGAACATTTGTCAGTGTCTGGAGACATCTTTTGTTATTACAACTTAGAGTAGGGGTGCAATTGGCATCTAGTGGGATAGAGGTCAGGGATGCTGTTAAACATCCTACAATGCTTAGAATGCAATCCACAAATGTCTTAATTTATTTTGTGCAGCTGTAACGGAATACTTGAAACTGGGTTAATTATAAAGACCAGAAATTTATTGACTCATGGTATTGAGACTGGGAAGTCCAGGATCAAGGGGCCACATCTGATGAGAGCCTTCTTGTTGTGTCAAGTGGGGGCAGAAGGCATCATGTGGCAAGAGAGAGATGGTGAGAGAGAGAGAGAGAGAGAAACAAAGAGAGAGAGAGAGAAGAGAAGAGGGGAAATATCATCCTTTTATCAGGAATCCACTCCTGTAATAACTGCAGTCATCCATTCATGAAGGCAGAGCTCTCATGGCCTAATCAACTCTTTAAAATCCCACTTCTCTATACTGTTGCATTGGGGATCAAGTTTACAACACATAAATTTAGAGGGACACATTTAAACTGCAGAGACAGCAAAGAATTATCTCCCTCTAAATATTAACAATGCCAAGGTTGAACAACTGATCTAGAGCATATGCCTAGATGTGAAATTTCTAGGTCATTGATTGAGTTTTCTCAAGTTCAACTTTACTAGGTAATGTCAGTCTACTTGCAAAGTGGTTGTACTAATTACACTCCCAGTGACAGAGGATAAGAGCTCTACTTGTTCCATATTCTCACAAACTCAGTAGTGTTACCTTTATTACTTCTTTTTTTGGTGAGAATAGTCTTTATTAAGTAATAACCATCACAATGGAGAAGAGAGTCCAGTGTGAACTCAGATCAACTTCCATTTTTGCAGAGGTGACTGGGTGTTTTATTTTTTTATTTTTTATTTTTTGTTGTTTTTATAATTTCAAGTTTTATTTTAGATATAGGGGGTACATGTACAGGTTTGTTACATGGATTTATTATGTGATGCTGAGGTTTGTGGTATAAATCCCATCACCCAGGTATAGTGCCCAATAGATAGTTTCTCAGCCCACACCCCTCCCTGCCTTCCCTCTCTAGTAGTCCCAAGTGTCTATTGTTACCATGTTTATGTCCATATGCACTCAATGTTTAGCTCCTACTTATAAATGAGAATGTGTTAGTTTTCTGTTCCTGCATTAATTTACTTAGGATAATAGCCTCTAGCTGCATGGATGTTGCTTCAAACAACATTATTTTATTCTTTTAATGGCTGCATAGTATCCCATGGTGTATATGTTCCACATTGTCTTTCTCTAATTCTCCATTGATGGACACCTAGGTTAGTTCTATGTTTTTGCTACTGTGAATAGCACTGTGATGAACTTGCAACTGCATGTGTCTTTTTGGTAGAATCATTTATTTTCTTTTGGATATATACCCAGTAATGGGATTGCTGGGTCGAATTGTAGCTCTGTTTTAAGTTCTTTTAGAAATCTCCAAACTGATTTCTACAATGACTGAACTAATTTACATTCTGATCAACAGTGTATAAGCATTCACTTTTCTCTGCAGCTTCGCCAACATCCATTATTATTCAACTTTTTTTTTACATTTTTTTATTATTCTTTAAGTTCAAGGGTACATGTGCACAACGTGCAGGTTTGATACATAGGTATGCATGTGCCATGTTGGTTTGCTGCACCCACCAACTCATCATTTACATTAGGTATTTCTCCTAATGCTATCCCTCCTCCAGCCCCCCACCTCCCGACAGACCCTGGTGGCAAGTAATCTCATTGTTCAATTCCGACCTATGAGTGAGAACTTGCGGTGTTTGGTTTTCTGTCCTTGTAATAGTTTGCTGAGAATGATGTTTTCCAGCTTCATCCATCTCCCTGCAAAGGACATGAACTCATCCTTTTTTGTGACTGCATAGTATTCCGTGGTGTATATGTGCCACATTTTCTTAATCTGGTCTATCATTGATGGACATTTGGGTTGGTTCAAAGTCTGCTATTGAGAATAGTGCCACAATAAACATATGTGTGCATGTGTCTTTATAGCAGCATGATTTATAATCCTTTGGGTATATACCCAGTAATAGGATGGTGGGGTCAAATGGTAATTCTAGTTCTAGATCCTTGAGGAATTGCCACAGTGTCTTCCACAATGGTTGAACTAATTTACATTCCCACCAACAGTGTAAAAGCATTCCTATTTCTCCACATCCTCTCCAGCATCTGTTGTTTCCTGACTTTTCAAGGATAACCATTCTAACTGGTGTGAGATGGTATCTAATTGTGGTTTTGATTTGCATTTCTCTGATGACCAGTGATGATGAGCATTTTTTCATGTGTCTGTTGGCTGCATAAATGTCTTGTTTTGAGAAGTGTCTGTTCATATCCTTTGCCCATTTTTTGATGGGGTTGTTTGGATTTTTCTTGTAAATTTAAGTTCTTTGTAATTTCTGGATATTAGCCCTTTGTCAGATGGATAGATTGCAAAATTTTTCTCCAATTCTGTAGGTTGCCTGTTCACTCTGATGGTAGTTTCTTTTGCCATGTGGAAGCTCTTTAGTTTAATTAGATCCCATTTATCTATTTTGACTTTTGTTGCCATTGCTTTTGCTGTTTTAGTCATGAAGTCCTTGCCCATGCCTATGTCCTGAATGGTATTGCCTAGGTTTTCTTCTAGGGTTTTTATGGTATTAGGTCTAACATTTAAGTCTTTAATCCATCTTGAATTAATTTTTGTATAAGGTGTAAGGAAGGGATCCAGTTTCGGCTTTCTACATATGGCTAGCCAGTTTTCCCAGCATCATTTATTAAATAGGAAATCCTTTCCCCATTTCTTGTTTTTGTCAGGTTTGTTGAAGATCAGATGGTTGTAGATGTGTGGTGTTATTTCGGAGGCCTCTGTCCTGTTCCATTGGTCTATATATCTGTTTTGGTACCAGTACCATGCTGCTTTGGTTACTGTAGCCTTGTAGTATAGTTTGAAGTCAGGTAGCATGATGCCTCCAGCTTTGTTCTTTTTGCTTAGGATCGTCTTGGCAATGCAGGCTCTTTTTTGGTTCCATATGAACTTTAAAATAGTTTTTTCCAATTCTGTGAAGAAAGTCAGTGGTAGCTTGATGGGGATGGTATTGAATCTATAAATTACCTTGGGCAATATGGTCATTTTCACAATATTGATTCTTCCTTTCCATGAGCATGGAATGTTCTTCCATTTGTTTGTGTCCTCTTTTATTTCATTGAGCAGTGGTTTGTAGTTCTCCTTGAAGAGGTCCTTCACATCCCTTGTAAGTTGGATTCCCAGGTATTTTATTCCCTTGGTAGCAATAGTGAATGGGAGATCACGATTTGGATCTCTGTTTGTCTGTTAATGGTGTATAGGAATGCTTGTGATTTTTGCACATTGATTTTGTATCCTGAGAATTTGCTGAAGTTGCTTATCAGCTTAAGGAGATTTTGGGTTGAGATGATGGGGTTTTCTAAATAAACAATCATGTCATTTGAAAACAGGGACAATTCCTCATTTCCTAGCTGAACACCCTTTATTTCTTTCTCTTGCCTGATTGCCCTGACCAGAACTTCCAGTACTATGTTGAATAGGAGTGGTGAGAGATGCATCCTTGTCTTGTGCAGGTTTTCAAAGGGAATGCTTCCCATTCAGTATGATATTGGCTGTGGGTTTGTCATAAATAGCTCTTACTATTTTGAGATACAGTCCATCAATACTTAGTTTATTGAGAGTTTTTAGTATGAAGGGCTGTTGAATTTTGTCGAAGGCCTTTTTTGCATCTATTGAGAAAATCATGTGGTTTTTGTCATTGGTTGTGTTTATGTGATGGATTACATTTATTGATTTGCATATGTTAAACCAGCCTTGCATCCCAGGGATGAAGCCAACTTAATCGTGGTGGATAAGCTTTTTGATGTACTGCTGGATTCGGTTTGCCAGTATTTTATTGAGGATTTGTGCACTGATGTTCTTCAGGGATATTGGTCGAAAATTCTCTTTTTTTGTTGTGTCTCTGCCAGGCTTTGGTATCAGGATAATGTTGGCCTCATAGAATGAGTTAGGGAGGATTCCCTCTTTTTCTATTGATTGGAATAGTTTCAGAAGGAATGGTACCAGCTCCTCTTTGTACAGCTGGTAGAATTCGGCTGTGAATCCATCTGGTCCTGGACTTTTTTTTTTTTTTTTGGTTGGTAGGCTATTATTGCCTCAATTTCAGAGCCTGTTATTGGTCTATTCAGAGATTCAACTTCTTCCTGGTTTAGTCTTGGGAGGATGTATCTGTCCAGGAATGTATCCATTTCTTCTAGATTTCCTAGTTTATTTGCTTAGGGGTGTTTATAGTATTCTCTGATGGTAGTTTGTATTTCTGTGGGATGAGTGGTGATATCCCCTTTATCATTTTTTATTGCATCTATTTGATTCTTCTCTTTTTTTCTTCTTTATTAATCTTGCTAGTAGTCTATCAATTTTGTTGATCTTTTCAAAAAACCAGCTCCTGGATTCATTGATTTTTGAAGGGTTTTTTGTGTCTCTGTCTCCTTCAGTTCTGCTCTGATCTTAGTTATTTCTTGCCTTCTGCTAGCTTTTGAATGTGTTTGCTCTTGCTTCTCTAGTTCTTTTAAGTGTGATGTTAGGGTGTCGACTTTAGATCTTTCCAGCTTTCTCTTGTGGGCATTTAGTGCTATAAATTGCCCTCTACACACTGCTTTAAATGTGTCCCAGAGATTCTGTTATGTTGTGTCTTTGTTCTCATTGGTGTCAAAGAACATTTTTATTTCTGCCTTCATTTCATTATGTACCCAGTAGTCATTCAGGAGCAAGTTGTTCAGTTTCCATGTACTTGTGTGGTTTTGAGTGAGTTTCTTAATCCTGAGTTCTAATTTGATTACACTGTGGTCCGAGAGACAGTTTGTTGTGATTTCTGTTTTTTTACATTTGCTGAGGAGTGTTTTACTTCCAGTTATGTGGTCAATCTTAGAATAAGTGCGATGTGGTGCTGAGAAGAATGTATATTCTGTTGATTTGGAGTGGAGAGTTCTGTAGATGTCTACTAGGTCCTCTTGGTGCAGAGCTGAGTTCAAGTCCCGGACATCCTTGTTAACCTTCTGTCTCGTTGATCTGTCTAATGTTGACATTAGGGTGTTAAAGTCTCCAATTATTATTGTGTGGTAGTCTAAGTATCTTTGTAGGTCTCTAAGAACTTGCTTTATGAATCTGGGTACTCCTGTATTGGGTGCATATATATTTAGGATAGTCAGCTCTTCTTGTTGAATTGATCCCTTTACCATTGTGTAATGGCCGTCTTGGTCTCTTTTGATTTTTGTTAGTTTAAAGTCATCAGAAACTAGGATTGCAACCCCTGCTTTTTTTTTTTTTCTTTCCATTTGCTTGGTAGATATTCCTCCATCCCTTTATTTTGAGCCTATGTGTGTCTCTGCACATTAGGTGGTTTTTCTGAATACAGCACACTGATGGGTCTTGACTCTTTATCCAATTTGCCAGTCTGTGTCTTTTAATTGGGGCATTTAGCCCATTTATATTTAAGGTTAACATTGTTATGTGTGAATTTGATCCTGTCATTATGAGGTTCGCTGGTTACTTTGCCCATTAATCGATGCAGTTTCTTCATAGCATCGATGGTCTTTACAATTTGGCATGGTTTTGGTTTTGCAGTGGCTGGTTCTGGTTGTTTCTTTCCATGTTTAGTGCTTCCTTCAGGAGCTCTTGTAAGGCAGACCTGGTGGTGACAAAATCTCTCAGCATTTGCTTGTCTGTAAAGGATTTTATTCACTTATGAAGCTTAGTTTGGCTGGATATTAAATTCTGGGTTGAAAATTCTTTTCTTTAAGAATGTTGAATATTGGCCCCCACTCTCTTCTGGCTTGTAGAGTTTCTGCCAAGAGATCTGCTGTTAGTCTGATGGGATTACCTTTGTGGGTAACTCAATCTTTCTCTCTGGCTGCCCTTAACACTTTTTCCTGCACTTCAACCTTGGTGAATCTGACAATTATGTGTCTTGGGGTTGCTCTTCTCGAGGAGTATCTTTGTGGTGTTCTCTGTATTTCCTGAATTTGAATGTTGGCCTGCCTTGCTAGGCTGGGGACGTTCTCCTGGATAATATCCGAAGAGTGTTTTCCAACTTGGTTCCATTCTCCCCATCACTTTCAGGTACACCAATCAAACATAGATTTGGAGGCTTTGTTAATTTCTTTTTGTTCTTTTTTCTCTAACCTTGTCTTCTCACTTCCTTTCATTAATTTGATTTTCAATTACTGGTACCCTTTCTTCCACTTGATTGAATCGGCTATTGAAGCTTGTGCATGCATCACGAAGTTCTTGTGCCACCGTTTTCAGCTCCATCAAGTTATTTAAGGTCTTCTCTACACTGTTTATTCTAGTTAGTCACTCATCTAATCTTTTTTTCAAGGTTTTTAGCTTCCTTGTGATGGGTTCAAACATCCTCCTTTAGCTCGGAAAAGTTTGTTATTACCGACCTTCTGAAGCCTACTTCTGTCAACTCGTCAAAGTCATTCTCCGTCCAGCTTTGTTCTGTTGCTGGCAAGGAGCTGTGATCCTTTGGAGGAGAAGAGGCACTCTGGTTTTTAGAATTTTCAGCTTTTCTGCTCTGGTTTCTCCCCATCTTTGTGGTTTTATCTACCTTTGATCTTTGATGTTGGTGACCTACAGATGGGGTTTTGGTGTAGATGACCTTTTTGTTAGTGTTGATGCTATTCCTTTCTGTTTGTTAGTTTTCCTTCTAACAGTCAGGTCCCTCAGTGGCAGGTCTGTTGGAGTTTGCTGGAGGTCCACTCCAGACCCTGTTTGCCTAGGTATCACCAGCAGTGGCTGCAGAACAGCAAATATTACAGAACAGCAAATATTGCTGCCTGATCCTACCTCTGGAAGCTTCATCCCAGAGGGGCAGCCGCCTATATGAGGTGTCTGTCGGCCCCTACTGGGAGGTGTCTCCCAGTTAGGCTACACAGGGGGTCAGGGACCTGCTAGAGGAGGCAGTCTGTCTGTTGTCAGAGCTCAAACGCCATGCTGGGAGAACCACTGCTCTCTTAAGAGCTGTCAGACAAGGACATTTAAGTCTGCAGAAGTTGTCTGATGCCTTTTGTTCAGCTATGCCCTGCCTACAGAGGTGGAGTCTAGAGGCAATAGGCTTTGTTGAACTGTGGTGGACTCCACCCAGTTCGAGCTTCCCAGCCGCTTTGTTTACCTACTCAAGCCTCAGCAATGGCAGACGTCCCTCCCCCAGCCAGGCTGCAACCTCGCAGTTTGACCTCAGACTGCTGTGCTAGCAGTGAGCAAGGCTCTGTGGGCGTGGGACCCGCCGAGTCAGGCACAGGTGAGAATCTCCTTGTCTGCTGGTTGCTAACACCTTGGGAAAAATGCAGTATTTGGAGAGAAGTTTCCCATTTTTCCAGGTAGTCTGTCATGGCTTCCCTTGGCTAGGAAAGGGAAATTCCCCAACCCCTTGCACTTCCCGGGTGAGGCAATGCCCCGCCCTGTTTCAGCTCACCCTCCATGGGCTGCACCCACTGTCCAACCAGTCCCAGTGAGATGAACCAGGTACCTCAATTGGAAATGCAGAAATCACCCATCTTCTGTGTTGATCACGCTGGGAGCTGCAGACCGGAGGCTGTTCTTACTCAGCCATCTTGGCTTTTATTTTTATTTTATTTTATTTTTTGAGATGGAGTCTCACTCTGTCACCCAGGCTGGAGTGCAGTGGCATGATCTCCACTCACTGCAAGCTCCGCCTCCCAGGTTCATGCCATTCTCCTGCCTCAGCCTCCCAAGTAGCTGGAGCTAGTGGTGCCTGCCACCTCGCCCGGCTAATTTTTTGTAGTTTTAGTAGAGATGGGGTTTCACCATGTTAGCCATGATGGTCTCGATCTCCTGACCTTGTCATCTGCCTACTTTGGCCTCCCAATATTATTCAACTTTTTACGTAATAGTCATTCTTACTGGTGCCTTTACTACTTCTCACCTGAAATTTTTTCCTGCATAGCATCCTAACTTTTCTTTTATTTTCATATCTTTTCCCACAGATATGTTCTTCATAATATTGCCAAACTGAACCCCCAAAACCTAACTCTGATCATGTCAAATTCCTATGAGGAAACTTCTATGGATTCTGCTATATACAAAATAAACCTGGCATTGAAGACTTATACAAAGGCTTCCCTAACTCTGCACACCTAGTAATACCAATTTATTTGATGGCACTTAAATAAGCTCTGTGTTCTATATAATTTTTGTTGTCAAAGTTTTGCCCTTTCTTACAGTCATTTGTTCCTTCAATCAGTCAGTTAATAATCATTTACTTTACTGAGCACCTAGTATGTACCAGGCATGATTCTAAATTCTGGAAATGTAGCAATCAACAAGACAGCCAATATAGCTCTCTGCTTGCTCCTCTCTCGGCTTCCCCCACCCTCAAACCCTCTAAGCTAAGAATCACCTCCCAAGATTAATCCCAGGAAGCTTCCAGAGCCTGGAGACTAGTGTTTTCCATGGTCCAACCAATCCCTGTTCCCCATCCATCAGTATTTATCTTTTAATCAAGATTTGTGATGTGGGCATCCAAAGGGGCTGGAGGAGAGAAGAGCTCAAAGGAGTGGGAAAAGGAGAGCTCAGCTCTTTCTTGCCTGGCCTGCCAGAGTTGGCCTTGGCAGGCTCTCTTGGGGTCTTTCTTGAATGCTTTCAGTCCCTCTTCTTGCATTCTGCCTTGTGTTCTTGATTACCATCAGGCAGACTTGGAAAAGGTTATGGTGAGGGAACAGGATAGGAGTGTCATGGCCTTCCTTGTTCCTGGGCCCAGTGGAGCTGTGT
Source organism: Mandrillus leucophaeus (assembly GCF_000951045.1). Lineage (NCBI taxonomy): Eukaryota > Metazoa > Chordata > Mammalia > Primates > Cercopithecidae > Mandrillus > Mandrillus leucophaeus. The sequence goes on along the minus strand of NW_012101390.1, from coordinate 66,637 downwards.
GGGGCCTTGGGCTCTAAGTAGGGAGTTTCTAGCCTGATCTAGGTCCAAACTGAGAGAGGAAGGCATAAAGAGGCTTCCCATTGTTGTGTCTTATTTCAAACACTCCTTTGCACCCCACAAGAAGAAAACTGCCACCTTTAACTCCATGGTTTGGTGGGGGAAGTGAAACAAAATTTGAAAAATAGGCCCCATGGAAAGGCTGCCAACTTTTGCATTATATTTTCCCTGCTCCACGTCCTGTGTTTCTGTACAAGAGTAATCACAAGTACAGACTACACTTCTTTAAAACTCTTTTTTGTTTCCTGACTTTTAGCTTTAGAGACTGCTTTGCAAGTCTCCTCACAGCTGCACTAGGATTAACAACTTTGTCCTTCAGTTAGTGTAGGCTTCAGGGTTCCTCAGTGTGGCTGAGAAAAGTCAGTGACATTGATGCTACTTTTTACATTACTTAGTGTACCCTAAACCACGTGAAAGTTGGCCTGCTTAGGCCCCAAACTCTGTAGGCCTACTTGAAATCAGTCTCCATTATGTATCCCAACTACTCAGACTTCCAAGAGTTATGTGTATGTTAAATTCAAATTTATTTGTTTCTTCCTCTCTTAAAATTCATTGATAACTTCAGGGATTCCTTTTGGGGTGGTCTCTTGCCAAGCTACATCTACAAGACAGGTCTCTGTGAGGCCTTTACAGCAACCTAGTTGACTCACACCTAGTTTTAGATAAAAAATAAGAGGATTTTACTGGTTTTTTTGCTCTACGTTTAGCTCTGTATTTTGCTAAACAAGTTTTCAAAATCCTGGAAAACAATTTTATTACTTTTACTGAGGCATCATTAGGACCACATTGAAGTCCAAGAGAGATGGAAAACACTCTTCACTCAACATTTCTTCACTCAACCAATAAAAATTTATTAAAAGACCGCCTATCGTGTACCTGGCCTTGATCTTGCAACCAGAGGCTCAAAAAACAAGACATCATCTCTGACCCAAGATTTGCTCAAAGTCTGTTGTCTAGCACAAGCTCTAGTGGCTAGCTCAATGTATCTTGACTAACAGAGTAATGACCGGAGTTCATTTGGATAAGTGCCCTATACTGCAAAGTGAGCACACAGGAGAATGAGGTAAGCTACATTTTGAAAGATGAGGAGTTACTTAGAGAGAGAAGTAGTGACAGGGAAAGGACCTCCAAGCAAAGGGGACAGCAATTTCAAAGACAGTCATAGAGACATGAAAGAGTATTATTCACTTGGAGTGTTGCCAATGTTTGAGTGTGACTGCAGTGAAAAGATTTTGTAAGGTGGAATGGTGGAAAATGAGGGTAAAGAGGCAGGCAGGGATTTTGGATGCCAAAGTCAGTAGTTTGGAGTTATCCTTAAGGCTAGAAGAAGTCATCAGAAAACTTTAATTAGGGAAGTAATTTGTATTTTAGAAATATCATTCTGAAAACATTGTGGAGGAAAGATCAGAGAGGGGCAACAATGCAGTGCAGAAACTTATGTGAGAGATGCTGAACTGCTGATCTAAGATAGCTGGCGAAGGCACATAGAGAGAAATATAGAATTTAGAATCAACAATTGGATGTGGTTCATTACTGAATGTGGGAATGCAAGGAGATGTTGAAAATATAGGAAAATAAGTGATAGGTGATATATTTACAACTTAGTAAGTCTGCATAGAAACAGAAAAAAGCGAGTAGAGAGTTTCACCAAACCAAATCAATGGGGAGATGAGGGGGAAAAAGAGGAGAGGAAAGATGGGCAAAAAATAGAGAGGTCAAGGGATGGAGATCTCAATAAGATCAAAGAACAGGTTTAGAGGGAGTAGGAGAATGAGAGAGCAGGATGACTAGGAGGTTGTAATCCAAAATTGATGTTTTAACTTATGCTGTCAGAGGTAGAGTAGTTTCAGGTAAAGAATAAACCCAAACTGTATGTGTAGATGAGTGTGGCTACTACAGGGTAGAGAAGTTCACTAGAAATGAAAAGGTCAAACTGCTGGGTGGTTGATGTGGATATTGAAGTCATCTGAAAGATGGTAGGATGGAGCAGAGAGAAAGACCATGAGTCAGAGCATAAGCCAGATCCCCAAGCCCACGCGAAGTCAGAATAGCTAGGAGGTCAATGGATGCTAGTAGGAAGGAGGCATAGAAGATGACATAGTGGAATGGCTTAAACCTCAAAAGGGCAGATATTTTTTGGCCTAGAAGCAACAGAGGATTGGGGAAAACCCAACTCTTTTCTGGCCCTAAGGTATTTGGCATATGAGAGAACAGAGTCTCCACTAGGGAGGACTTCAGGGTAAGCTATGTCTTCAGTGAATAACAAGGTTGCAATTAAGGCCTGAATATTAAGGGATCATTGAAAGAAGATGGTGTAGTGGAGCTGTTTCTAGGTTTTCTATTCTGTTCCACTGATGTATTTAACTATCTTGGGCTAGGACTTCACTGTCTTAATTGCTATAGCCTTAAACTGATATTTGGCAGAGCAAATATCCTCACCACTTTCTTTAGGAGTATCTTGATTACTCTTGGACTTTTGCTTCTCTGTATAAATTTTCAAATTATATTGAAAAATTCTACAAAATAGAATCTGTTAGAATTTTTATTGTAATTACATGGAATTATCAATAAAGTGAAGGAATGCTGACGTATTTATAATATTGAGCCTTTCAATCTATGAATATAGTATCTGTATTGAGTTCAGTCTTGTTTGCTGTCTCCCAATATGATTCTGTCATATTCTCTGTGAAAGTCTTACACATTTTAATTAGAGTTTTTTGTTGGTACTTCATGTTTTTAATACCACTGTAAATACTAGTTTTTAATTTCATTTTCTAACTATTCGTTTGAGACAGTGTTGCTGTCCTTTTTCTAACTTCTTGGAAAGAATACTTAGCTCATTAATTTTAAGGCTTTCTTCCTTTTCCTTTGATTCTTACTTTAACTACATCCCACAAATTTTGTTACTTGCTATTTTCATAGTTTTTCAGTTCAAATTATTTTCAAGTACCCACTATGATTTATTCTTTTTATCTATAATTTATTTTAAGTTGACTATTTTCAAACATGTAGAGATTTTTTCTAGTTGGCTATTTGTTATTGATTTCTAGCTGAATTCCACTCTGGTTAGTGTAGATGCTCTGTATGGTTTCAATCCTTTGCAATTTGTTAAGATTTTCTTTCTGGACATAATGTGGTCATTTAAAAAAAATTATACATGTGCTGAAAAAAAGCTGTGCTTTTCAGTTGTTTGGCAGATATAGACATAGATGTACAGATAGATATAGATAATCTAGGCAGAGATAGGTAGATGTCGAGGTAGAGGTAGCATATATATATATAATCTTTATCAGGTCAAGTTTGTTAATCACTTTTTTTTCAAATCTTCCATGTACTTAGCTGATTTTTGTTCTGCTTGTTCTATCAATTACTGAGAGAAATGTGTTGAAATATCCAACTGTGATTGCTTATTTTTCCCTATAGTTATGTCAATTTTTGCTCTTGTATTTTTACACCATGTCATTAGGTGACCAAGTTTTAAGACTGTCAGGAGAAACACACACATTAATAATCATATCTAGTGATTTTAACCGACCACTTTCAGAAACTGAGAGTTCAAACAAACAGAAATAAGCAGTGATATCAAAGACATAGTAATAAATCTGAGTGATTAGACAATATAAAACTCTATGCCCAACAAAAAATATTTATATTATTTAGAGGTGCACTGCTGATTTACAGAAATAGAATATGAATTTAGGAAAAGAGAAAAAAGCCTCAATAAACTCCAAAGGATCAATATCATACAAAATAAGCTCTCTGATCATAATGCTAACGCAGAAGTTAATAACACAAAGACAGCATTTGAAAACCAAAATGTACACTTCATTATCCTCAGCAAACTAACGCAGGAACAGAAAACCAAACACTGCATGTTCTCACTTATAAGCGGGAGCTGAATAATGAGAACACACAGACACATGAGAGGGAAAAACACACACTGGGGACTGTCGAGAGGGCAGGGAAAGGGAGAGCATCAGTAAGAACAGCGAATGGGTACTGGGCCTAATACTTGGGTGATGGATTAATCTGTGCAGCAAACCATCATGGCATACATTTACCTATGTAAAAAACCTGCACATGTACCCCAGAAATAAAAATAAAAGCTGATAAACAATAAATAAATAAAAATCAAAATGTCTGGAAATGAAATAGCATATTACTAAGTTTTGGATAGAAGGAATTAATAAATATTTAGACATTAATAGAAACACTGCGTTAGTACACCAAAAAGTTTAAAATATGTTTACCCTAAGACCCAGCAATACTACAGCTAGGCACTTAGACTCGAGAATCCCATGCACACATGCCTTGGGAGACACCGCCCAGAAGGCTCAGAGCTGCTTTGCTTGTAATTGTCCCAAACTGGACACAATACAAATTCCAAAACTAGTTGAGTGGTTATACAACATGTGGCATATCCATCAGTGGGATACCACACAGGAAAGAACATGAACAAAGTTGGCTACATGCAACAAATTGGATGAATCTTGCAAACATAACACTGAGTCAAAGAATCCAGACACAAGAATATATACTACATGAGGCATGCATATAAAACACACACACACACACACACACACACACACACACATTAACTGGGGGGCTCGTGTTGGGAAAAACCATGAAGGACTTGTGGGAGACTGGTCATATTTGTTTTTGATGTAGATAGTGGTTACATTAATGCCCACCTCATAATTATTCTTTAGGCCATATAGTTACATTCTATGCATTTTTCTGTAGGTGTGTTTTCTTTCACAAAAAATGTCTTGAATATTATACAGTACTGTGATATTCCCACAGTTGAACCCCTCTATAGTGCTGAGGTTGAAGGCTAACATGTTCCTCCATGCATTAGAGCAGGCTCTGGGTGTGTATGTGTGTGTTGATGGCTATAGGAGTATTTAAATTTGTCTGAAAAAAAGATGGTCTAAGGATTTCTCTGGTTTGTGATTGACTCCATCTTTAAAATGGAGTCAATCTTTAAAATTGACTCCATCTTTAAAATGGAACTACAGCTACAGTGTCGGCAGGTCCACCTTCATTTGTGACAGAAGGCCCATTCCAGAACTTTTTCACTGGACAAATTAGTTGTGGTCAATATCAGTTGTTCTCAAAACTTGGTGTACATAGAAATTGCATTATGGAAAAATTATTTTCAACAAGCACATGTAGAGATTCTAATACAGAGGATTCAGGAACATAGGGAATCAACATTGCAGCATCCAATATTTCATTCCATTATGGCTGCATGAATAAAAATGTTTGATCAATGCAGCCCCAAACTAGATTTGGTCATGTGGACAAAAATACCAAGACAGTGGAACATTCCATTGTTAGATGGGCTCAGCCAAACCCTATCAGTGACCCCAGCAGTAGTCTCTGTGTGCAGACTCTGCCCGGAGGACAAGAGGCTGGAGACCAACACAAGCAACTGGAGGTTTGATGACAGAAAACTGAGGAAATTCCCATTTGGATTTTGCAGTTCTCTGTTTTCTCCATGAAGTAGGAGAGTAAGGTAATCTGCTGTGGGAAAAGGTTCTTAAGGACCATGTACAAGATAAACTATAATTGTGGAGAAAGGATGAGATAGCTAGCTGGGAAACAAAGTAGGAATGCTAAGCAGTGTGGAGGGTCTGGATAAGATTTGTGATTATGAATTTACAGTGCCACAGAGACCGTAACAGTGTCTGGCAGCAATGAGAAAACAACTTAAATCGCCTGAGGCCCAGGCAAGGGTGGGAGACAAGGCATTGGCAGTTGTCCTGGGTAGTTCAGTTGATGCCTACAGTCTGTGGCCTGGGAGCTGTTGGTAGTTGGGGCTGGAAGGCTGGATGTTGAATTCTACCCTGGTTTCAAAGCACTTCATAGTCTCCTGTTCACTGACACTGTGGTTTCTGATTCTCTGTCTTCCTGGCCTAGTCCCTCTCCAGAGCATCCACATCATCTGATTCCTATAGGATAGTCCTTTCCTAGTCAGCTCCCTGACCCTTATTGGACAGTAACTCATCTACCCACTTTCTTTGTAGATAGGATCTGTGGCTTTTCCCTTCCCTGCACTCATCCCAGAATGCCTAGTGCAGGGTTGAATATACAAGAGAGGTTTGCAAATGATTTTTTGCAATGATAAGAACCCAAACGCCCTGTTTTATTACTTCCCAAACGACCAGACAAGACCAAGTACATGCTTTTTTGGAAGAAAATGCCAAATAAGCCACAGAGCAGGTCATGAACGAGCCTTCTAATTGGATGCCAATGATGTAACGGCACTCATTGCAGACGCAGGTCTGGCTGTTATTCACACTGCTTGCATATATAATTTTTGTTTCACAATTGCAAGAATATTCTTCAGAAAATGCCACCTGTCTCGGGTGGTTTGTGTTTTCAGTCTTTGGCATTTTGGCATCTAACCCTCCTTAAACATCCTGGTAGTGTTGAAAAATGTACAGTATTTTCTATTTCTTCTTCCTCCTTCTGAATTCCTAGCTATATTTGCAATGCATGTGGGATCTGCTTTTCCCTGGAACCCACCGAAAAAGTCAGACATGGCCTCTTCCTTCATGAAACTTGTATTCCAGATGATACACAAAAAACCAAGTAAACAAAATGATCCCAGAAAGTGATGCATGCTCTGCAGAAAATCAAGACAGTAATGTCAAAGAGAGTGAAACTGGTCTACCATGGATTAGAAAAAGATGACTGGCATGATGTAGAAAGCTGAGCCACACACTTATCTAGAGAGGAAGAGTATTCCAGGTACAGAGAAATATCAAATGCAAGACCCTGAGGTGGGGGTGTTATTGGTGTGTTTCAGGAACAGCTAGTAGCCAAGCAGAGCTTCCATGAAGTGAGCCAGAGAAGAATGAAAGGAAATTAAGAGCTTGACTTGTATTGCAAGTGGCACAGAAAGCCATTGGAGGGTTTTGAGCAAAGAAGTTAGGATACTTTTTTTAAACATTTCCTTTAGCTTTTGTGTAGAGAGCAAAGTGCAGCGTTCTCTTATGGAAAACAGAAACCATGTTAGCCCATTTAAGTAGAAAGGGGGAATTTGGTGCTTCCAAAATTGTTGAAGGAATCAAAAGAACAGATTCTAGGTTGAATTTCCAAACCTGTTTCCCAGAATAACACCACATATAACTGGCACCATTGGGAGAATCAGGAAGCCACTGCCTTAATAACTGACCCCAGGACCTCACCACCTCTGCTAAGTTCATCACAAATCTTGGCTCTAAGACCATGCTGCCTCATTCTCCATCTACATAAGCTAGGTGGACACCCCATGACCTGCCTTTTGATGTCCACAAAACTAAGAACATTACCTTGGGATCTCTGTGACTGCTGATGCAGAAGAATCAAAAACTTCCAGCACCATGCTCCCTAACAGAAAACAGAAATCTCAGAAGCAGAAGTATGGACTCTCTGCTTCATTCCCCCTTCCAAATCACATACAAGTTTGTCTACTTGGCAGAGGTTACATCACCTGTGGAATCCAGGCTGTTAGGAGGCATGGGAAATATAGTCTTTAGCTTTCCAACCTCTATCATTTAGTAAGGTCCACTACAATTGGGGTTGGAATGGAATGAAATGAGCTAATCTATGATACTTGCCACAGGAGACAAGATCAGAAGTAGGGGAGCTGGTTAGAAGCTACTATAGTTGTCCATCCACCTGAGAAATAATGTAACTGGACCAGAGTGAAAAAACGAAGTTATAGAAAAGTGGATGGGTTTAATATTTTACTCTTAAGTAGGACTTGTTTATAAATTGAGGCAGAGTTGATGTTAAAAAGGTGTGAAAGAATAAAAATTAAAACTTCCAGTCACCCCTGTTTTCCTTCCTGAGCCCTCAAGCCTGATTCAGAAGCCCCTCTAATGTATATCACAACATCATACTGTATTGGAATCCCTTGTTTCATTGTGTATATTTCTACTAAAATTTCACTTCCTCAGAAGCACAACATGTGACTGGTTGTGCAGGGCACAGTGCCTGAACATGGTACAATGTCAATAAATATTGTTCCAAGAATGGTTGAAGGAAATGAGTGAACTAGTGCCTACCAAAACTGACTGAAGAGTAAATACAAAATCTGAATAAACTGTAGCAAATAAAGAGATTGAATCCGTAATCAAAACATCCCAACAAAGAAAACCCCAGGACCAACTGGCATGATTGGATAATTCTACAAATTATCTAAAAAGTTAATACCAATCTTTCTCAAACTCTTCCAAAAAATAGAAAAGTATGGAGAACCTTCTAACTCATTCATAAGGTCAGCATTACTCTGATGTCAAAATCAGACAAGAAAAGAAAAATACAGGCCAATATATTTTATGAATATAAATGCAAAAATCTTCAACAAAATGCAAGCAAACTGAATCCAGCAGCATTTTAAGAGGAGTATACATTATGACTATGTGGAATTTATCCCAAGAATCCAAAAGTAGTTCAATATATGAAAATCAATCAATGCCATACAGTGCACTGATAGAATGAAGGTGGGAATAAACAGGTGATCATTTCAATTTATGCAAAAAATGAATTTTACAAAAGCCAACATTCTTTCATGATTATGAAAAACACTCAACATACCTGGAAATAGAAGGGAAGAAATTCCTCACAAAATAAGAGACATTTATGAAAATCCCACAGCTAACATCATATCAATAGTGAAAACTGAAAGGTTTCTCCCTAAGGTTAAGACAATGATGCTGTCTTTTGTCATTTATATTCAGCATCATACTGCAAGTTCTAGCCAGATAAATTAGATATGATAAAATGAAAAAGGCATCCAAGTAGGAAAGGAAAAAGTAAAACACTCTATTCAGATCTGGAATGATCCTATATAGAGAATATCTGAAAGGATTCCCCAAAAAATATTTAATTGAATTGGGCAAATTTTCAGGATACAAAATAAACACACAAAAATTAGTTATATTCCTATATACATTCATGCACCATATAACAACATTTCAGTCAACAACAGACTGCATATAAGACCACGGTCCCATAAGATTATAATGGGAGCTAAAAAATTCCTATGGCCTAGTGAAGCCATAGCCATCATAACATTACTCATGTGTTTGTGGTGATGCTAGTGTAACCAAACCTACTGCACTGTAAATCATATAAAAGTCTGACACATACAATTACAAACAGTACATAGTACTTGATAATGATAATAAATAACCGTGTTACTGGTTTATGTATTTACTAAACTATACTTTTTATCAGTAATTGAGACTGAAGTCCTTCTACCTATTAAAGAAGTTAACTGTAAAACAGCCTCAGGTAGGTCCTTCAGTGGGTATTCTGGAAGAAGGCATTATTATCATAGAAGATGACAGCTCCATGTGTGTTATTGCCCCTGGAGATCTTCCAGTGGGAAGTAGTATGCAATAATGTCCTATGCACACTACTGTATAGGACACAATCACTCACCTTCACAGTCACCCACCACTCATTCACTGACTCACCCAGAGTAAATGCCAATTCTGCAAGTTCCATTCATGGTAAATGCCCTATACAGATATGCCATCTTTGCCTTTTATACCATATTTTTACTATATTTTTTCTATGTTTAGATATGTTGATATACACAAATATCATTGTGTTACAATTGCCTACAGGATTCAGTTCTATAAAAAGTCATACAGGTTTGTCTATGTTGTGTGAGTATGCTTTGATATTTGTGCAATGACTAAGTCGCCTAATGATACATTTCTCAGAGTGGATCCCCATAATTAAGTGATGCATGACAGTACTAGCAACGAACAATCCTAAAAGCAAGTTAAGAAAACAATTCCATTTACAATATCATCAAAAATAATATAATACTTGGGAATAAACTTAACCAGTGTAGAGAAATACTTGTATACTGAAAACTATGCATTGATGAAAAAAATTAAAGAAGAAACTGATCTATGGAAAGACATCCTGTATTCATGGATTGGAAGATTCAATGTTGTTAAAATGTACATATTACCCAAAGTGATCTGCAGATTCAATGCTATTCACATCAAAATCCGAATGGCTTTCCCCCCCTACAAAAAAAACTCTAAAATTCATATGGAACTAAAAAAGATCCAGAATAGCCAAAGCAGTTTTGAGAAGGAAAACAAAGCCAGAGACATCACACTTCTTGATTTAAAAATAAATTACAAAGCTAGGTAATCAAAACACCATGATATGTGCACTTAAAAATTTGTTAAAAGGGTAGATGTCACAGTAAGTGTTCTCACAACAAAAAAACAAACAGAACAGAATGAAAAAGAGGCATCAGGAAACTTTTGGAGATGATGGGTATATCTATTGCTTTGATTGTGGTGATGGTTTCAAGGGTATGGGCATATGTGTAAGCTCATCAAATTGTACTTATTAAATATTTATGGGGTTTTGTAGATCACTTATACTTCAGTAAAGCTGTTCTTAAAAATACACAATGAGATACTACTTTACTCACTAGGATAGCTATTATTTTTAAAAATTGTAAAAGGCAAATGTTGGTAAAGATACAAAGAAATTGGACCTTGATATATTACTGATGGGAATTTTAAATGGTGTAGTCTCTATGGGAAACACTTCAGTGGTTCTTCTACAAGTTAAGCATAGAATTACCATTTGACCTAGCAATTCTACTCCTAGGTATATACCCAAGGTAATTGAAAACAGATGTTATCACACAGTGTGTACACAATGAAGCATATACTTGAGTTTTCGTAGTAGCACTTTTCACAATATCCACAAGGTGGAAACCACATAAATGTCCATCTACTGATGAATACATAAACAAGATGGGGCATATCTATACAATGGAATATCATTTAGCCTTAAAAAGAAATGCAGTACTGATACATGCTACAATATGGATGAATACGGAAAACATTAAACTAAGTATATGAAGCTAGTCACGAAAGGTTACATATTGCATGACTCCATTTATATGAAATATCCAGAATAGACAAATTCATAGAGACCGAAAGTAGTTCAGTGGTTGATAGGGCTAGGGGGAAGGGGGTGTGGGAAGTGACTGCTTAATGTGTAAAGGGTCTCCTTTGGGAGTGGTGAAAATGTTTTGAAGCTAAATGGAGATGACAGTTGCACAACTCTGTGAAAACGCTAAAATACATTGAATTGTATGCTTTAATACAGTGAGTTGTGTGGTATGTCAATTATATCTTAATAAAGATGGTATTTTTAAGAGAAGAAAGAAAAAATGGATGGAGGGGTACTGTATCACCTTGAGTTCACCTATTTAGTAGCCTGGTGAATCTATACTAAGGGGCTCTTCTTCTCACTCATTGCCAGTATCTCTGGATGTGAAACCCTTTGGGTAGTCAGAAACTGAAACCCAACTCCAAGTGAGGGGCATGATATCTAACCTTACTCAAGCCAAGAGTCCCCATGCTCCATGTCCCCCAAAGAAAATCTATGCCAAGTGGTCCGTTGCTTTGTAAATTGCCACATCTAAATTAAGAAGGTGAATTAATTGTTTAAAAATGAATTGTGGCTCATTGAACTTAGTAGTTTGCGTATTACTTGGGGTTCTCAACTCTTCTTATAGTCTTGTCTGTGTAGGAAAAGGCCTCTATTCATTTCCTGGGCTTTAGGAGCTTCAGGCTGGGGCAGACACATTTGGGACACATCCCAAGCACTGACTCCCTCTGGCCTGCATTCTGCAACCTTTCTATACATGTGCCTCTGCCCCAACCAGAATCACATAGCTTATCCCAGTAGCTATGGGTAAGTCCAGCCTGCTCCAATGACCCACATTTTTTGTTCTCTTCATCCCATTTATCTTACTGATTGACCAGAAAACAGCCACCTAACTCCAGAAGATTTCCCATTACTTGAGCATTGACCATGTGCTCAGCAATTTTAGGTACTCTCCATGTATTAATTCATTTTACACCATAAGGAATTCCTATTACTATACCCATTACAGGTGAAGAAACTGAGGCACAGAGAAGTTAGGTAATTTGCTTAAGATCACACAGAAAGTGAGTGTCAGAGCTGCGATTCAAACCCAGACAGTCGGGCTTTAGAGCTCAAGCTCTGACCCCCATCATGTCTTCTCCACTCCTGGCTGGAAAATGGAAGGATAATAGTACCCAGATTACAGCACTATTGTGATGATTAAATTATTATTATTGGTTTCTGGAGTAGGCTGGCCATTTTCTGAGCAGTGGGCTGGAATAGTGAGTACATTTTGCAAATTAGGTGTCTGGAACAAGCATTTAGTTTAATAAATCTAAGTGAACCTAAAGTGAAGTACTGTATAAGGGGAGTTCTATAATAGTGCATTTCATTGGGAAGAAGCTGTCTCAGTATATTCACATCTAATGGAACACAAGAAGGGTCATTTTGACTTTATTTCTAAAACTGACTCCCAAGTAGCATCTTCAATTCAAAATAAAGCTTTTCCGGTCATAATAACTTGTGGAACAGTGTCATGCACTTGAATATGAGTGCACCCTGTTCTGAAAGCCCTTTGCCATACTTTAGTGGTGAAAGTGTTAGTAAACATCGCTTTGGTGGCTGTTTGTCCACTAGGGCATGTTGACCCTTCATGCTCCACCTCAACTCATTAGGCATCATGTGGAAGAAATTTGTCTAGGGGAACGATTCACTATATAAGCAATGCTCTTATAAACATCAGGAATATGGGAGCTGACAGAAGGACTGCAGCGAGTTCCTGTCACCTTCTTTTATCGAAATTCATGCTGCTCAAATAAATGCTACACTCACTTCTGGTTTCTATGCTAGCCCACTCTGTAAATTCAAGGGATTAGATGAATGCAATATGCCCATATCCTGAAGAGCAAACTAGAGAATGGCTCAATTCTTAAAAGCCCCATAATCCTCAAGAACAAACCAAAGGCTTAAGCTAGTCAAGCTCAGAAGCTAAGAAATGAATCAAATAAATAGTTTAAACACCTTTCCCTTGGGCTTGGCTTTTCTAAAGGAGAGAAAAGGGCACCAGGGGAGCAAATGTGGCTCCTTGTTGATTAATTAAGAGCACTTAGGCAACATTCAGCAGAATCAATCATTTGCAGCCTGAGTTTGTTTTCACTCAGACTTCTACATTGTCAATTAGTCCCTAAAATTACTTACGCGATTTGTGCTTTTAGGATGTCAGGTGTTAAAATTACTTTTCAGTACAACCCACAGAAATCCTGACTGGGTTTATTCATTTATTTCTTTAATGAGGTAGGGATTCAGGGGAGAAATCATGGTGGACAAAAAGAGTTTGTTTTCAAAATGAGGAGAGATATGGAGATAATGTAGCTACTGATGAGAGAAATGAAGCTCCCAGACTTTTAAGGGAAATAAGATGCACACATGGGACTCTAAAAAAAGGCACCATGTGATCAGGGCACAAATAAAGCCACCCAGTCAAAACCATCACAACTAGCTTTGGGGAAAAGGGTATCTGGTCTTGGGTTTAAAAGATAGATTTAATTTTGGCAGATGAAGGAGACTAACTGAATAACTGCCAGGTGGGGGTCACTCAGAGAAAGGCCGGTAGCCCCTATGCACTGGAGCTGGGTGGGCATGACAGGAAGGAGGAAGAGGAAGGAGCTAAAAGTGTAAGTTGGAATCAGAGTGGATTAAAGATAGGGTGAACACCAAAGGGGCAAACCAATTAAAAGACTATTACAAGAGTGCAAGACAGGGATGAAGGCCTGAGCTCGGGGTAGGAGCAGGGTGTGAGGAGGACACAGTGGGGAGAAGCATCACAGAGATAGTCTCAAAGGTCAAATTGAAAAATCAGTGGTAACGCCACACAGTAAAACCAAGATAAGCAGCAAGCATTCTCACTGTACCACCTCCTGAAGCCTTTTCCCCAAACGGGAGTCAATTATGATTATACTGCAAAGGAGTAAATGAGAGATTAGCACGGGACGCCCCAGTTGACTGAATCAAAGAGTAAAAGGAACATGCAGTCACTTCAGGGGCCTATTTGACTATGGAAGGGACATGTAGTGCTGAGGCAGCATGCCAGGTGTGGCAGCAGCAGGCAGCACAGCTGGCGGTGTGCTCTCAAAGCAGCAACAGCACTGCTGCCCACACAACATCGCCACACAGACAATGCTGCCAGGCACACACAAGCCTTTGGAAAAGACCCCATTGGCACATGAGTGCTCCACTATGAGTAGAGTGGTTTCAGTAGTAACATTTGTATCTGCATTTCTATTCCTTGGGATTCTTAGGATTATAAAACTCAAGGCTAAACTGGACCTCAATTTTCAACTGGTCCAACCATTAGAATCCTTTCCATGATGTTCCCACAAAATGGTAATGCAGTCTGTCCTTGAATATCTCCAGGAATGGGGAACGCATTCTATCTTTGGTTAGCCCTGCTATTGCTTCTCTTTTGTCCACTCTTCCCTAGCAATTACTGTGTCAGTAACTATTGAAGGCTCTTTACCAACTTGATTGCACTTAATCCCCACAACATCAAATTTTACAGATGAGGAATCTGAGGATTAAGGAGAGAAAGTTACTTGTCACACAGCTGATGAGTGGCAGAGCTGGGACTTGAGCTGCTAAATTTGTCTGACTCTGGTGCTCCCTTCATTAGAACTAAATCTAAGCCAATCTGTCTCCTTATAAATCCCATCCACTACTACAGTTACAGCATTTCTTCCAGGGAAGAGGATGCCCTCTTTGAGGTGCAATTAGAGACACAAATCTTGATCCCTTTCATCACCTAAACACTTGAGAAACACTGACAAGACTATCAAAATGAAAGGCAAAAAAGGCCACATATCAACACTTTCAGAAGGGTATCCTATTCCTGACTCCTCAATGTGGCTCTCAGGCTTCTGCTGTCCCAGGGGTCACCGATGAGCCTTCTAACCCATAAATATGGTGGCCACTTCCAAGTCTTCATTTTTCATGAGCTCCAGCTTATGGAAAATTTATTCTCATTTGTGGGATGCTTCATTCAGCAAATATATTCTGAAAGCCTACCATAACCCAGACTCTGGACTGTGTTCTAGGCAGGCACAAGATGAACCAGAAATAGTCCCTGGACTAAAGGAGTGCCCAGTCAGTCTGTCGTGGAAGAGAGGTGAAAGGCAGTAATGACAATACAGGAGTAAAATGCTGTTCTACAGGACTGTTGAAGGCTCCCTTGTAGCATGAAGGAAGGAGTCACTATCTTTGCTTGGCCAGTTGGGAGAAAAGCTTCATCACAGCTGAACTGGGCCTTAAAGGATGAGTAGAAATGTTCTGCGCAGGGAAAGTGACGATCATATATACAAATTCCTATGTAACATCATCACTTAGCTGCCTAACATCAAAGCAAACTTAAAATGTTCAAAATAAAATTATTGGCTATTCACGCACTTTAACTTCTTCCTCCCAGAGTCTTTCCCAACTCAATGAATGGCAAATCAGTTACCTCACCTAGTCAGGCCAAAACTCTTGGAATCCTTTGTAACTCCTCTCTTTCTTTCATATCCTCTGTCTGATCTGTCAGAAAATCCTTTCAACTCTGCCTTGAAAAGATATCCAGAATCTGACCACATCTCACATCTTCCACTGCTACCACCCTGGTCTGTTGAGCCCATCATCTGTCACCTGGGTTATTGCAGCAGCTTCCCAACTGCTCTCTGTGCTTCTGCCCTACCCCCACCCCAGGAGCCTATTCTCCAATCAGCAAAGAGCATGATCCCACTATCATGATATAAATATGCTCATGTCATTCCTATGTCCAAATCTGCCATCAGCTTCCTTTCTCACTCTGTGTAAAAGCCAAAGTTCTTATGGTTTACAAGTCACTACATGATCTAGCCCCCGTTATACTTTGGCCTCATCTCCTATTTCTTTTCTGCTTCACTCACTTGTGTTCCAGTCTCACTGGCCTCCTTATTATTCTTTGCATACACCAAAAAACTTCAGGCATTTCCCCTTCTTGTCCACTCTCCTGGAATCATTTTCCCCCAAATGTCTACACGGCTTTACACCCTGGTCTCTGCTCAAATATCACCTTCACAATGAGTTCTTCCCTGACCACCTTATTTAAAATAATATCTTTGCCCTCCAATCATTACCACCTCATTTGCCCAGCATTCTCTACCCTCCTTCCCTGATTTGCTTTTCTTTGTTGCACTTATCATCATCTAATAAACCAGATACTTTATTTATTTCAATTCTGTGTAATCTGCCTCCTGTTCCTATATAATATAAGCTCCACTATATCAAGGATTTCTTTTACTGTTTTATTTTCTACTTTTATATCCCCGTTCTCAGAGTAGTACCTGGTACACAAAAGGTACTCAGTAAACAGCTAATGAATGAATGAGTGATGACTTTCTGAATATGGGGGTGGGGAGATAGAAGGAAATGCTATAGATGTATTATAGGTCCCAACCGGGTCCCAACTGAATATGAGACCACAGAGACTGAGAACACACCAAAAGGAGCATGTTTGCAGAGTAGTAGGAGGAGACTGGGATATTTTGGATTCAAGCTACCTGTGAAGCATGCAGAAAGAGTTGCACATGGGACTTGAGAATAATGGTACAGGAACTGAGAGGAGTGCCAGAGTCTATTTATCAAGTTAGGCTAAGCTTTGCTGAAATCATAACTAAGTCCCTAAATCTTAGCCGCTTAGCATACCAAAGCTTGATTTCCAGGTCACACATGGTCAGATACAGGTCACATCCTCTATTGGAAGACTCAGGGTCTAGGTTCTCTCCATATTTGAGATTCCCACTTCAACATATGGCTTTCAGGGTCACCAGGGCAAGGAAAGAGAGAGCTTAAGGATAGTAAACTGACTCTCAAATGCCTCATCCTGAGAATAGTCTGTGCCACTTATGTTTGCATCTCATTGTCTAAAACCAGTTACATGGCCCCAACTAACTGAAAGGAGCCTGCAGATTGAAGTGAGTACTACTGACTCTGTCTCAGAGATCATGCAGAAAAGCATGGTTTTGAGCAATTTGGAGAAGTACAAGGGACTAGAGTTGCTGAAAGATTCAATGCCTTATTATGAATTATTGCTGTTACCACAAATGTAGAGTATACTGATGTCAAAAGACTATCTAAAAGAAAATCCTCTGGTCAGGTAGAACTTAACCTGAGGGAGGAGCAGAGAGCACATGGCTAAAGATACAAGAGTACATTAATTAGGGGCTAAGGGGGGTTATGTAACCCAAAATGATTTGAGGACAGGTGCAAGACTAGCAGGGTGTATTAGTCGGTTCTCACACTGTTAATACATACCCGAGACTGGGTAATTTATAAAGGAAAGAGGTTTGTTTAATTGACTCACAGTTCAGCACGGCTGGGGAGGCCTCAAGAAACTTACAATGATAGCTGAAGGGGAAGCAAACACATCCTTCTTCACATGGCGACAGCAAGGAGAAGTGCCAAACAAAAGAGGGAAAAGCCCCTTATAAAGTCATCCAATCTCATGAGAACTCATTCACTATCACGAGAACAGCATGAGGATAACTGCCCCCATGATTCATTTACCTCCTACCAGGTTCCTCCCATGACACGTGGGGATTTATGGGAACTGCAATTCAAGATGAGATTTGGGTGGGGACACAGCCAAACTATATCACAGGGGTAAGGGAGTCAGGTAAGAAAGCAGTCTTTCTCACCAGGTGTACCACATGTGGCCACTCTGGCTGTGCCCTCCACAACTCCAGGAGATATCCGTTCACAATTTGTACAGGATCAATGTTTCTCACCCCTTGGGAACAGGGGCAGGAATGCACACAAGTTAGCCATCACCATCCTCACTGAGGGGCAGAGTAGCTGATGGCAGCAACGACCCCAGTGTAGAAATAAAGGTCTATCCATCTGTGCACTAAAACTTCCTCCTTTAAAAAAGTCTCTGCTCCCTGTGCTTATCCCCTTCTGTTTCAGTGAGCTTCTGAATAAGGTGTTTTGCTGTTGTTGTTGGATTCAGGGAAACAATTACTTAATAGATAAATGGAAAGGTTTGTTCCACAATTAGACCAGGGGAGCTTAGGCCTTCTAGTAGCTCTATCTGGTAGTGACTGCAGCCTTTCCAGATGGAGAAAGGAGAAATCTGACTGGATAAGGGAGGTGAGGTACCAAAGCTAGGAAGTTGTGATGGAAAGGGAGCCCCTTTTGTCTGGATTGTCCCATTAACAAGTAGGTATTATTATCACCCCCATATTCCAGATGATAGAGTTGAGCTTCAGAGGCTGAGACACATGCCTATGTATAATAGCTGGTGACAGAGCTCCAATCTAGATCTTCAAGTTCATAATCAAATGCCCTTTTAATACACGATGATACAACCTGTCTTTGGGAGAAAAACTCTAGAGTTAGTGGAGTATTCTCACTGCTCCTGCCCTTTCATAGTTAGGGAGGGAGATGCTTTTAGAAGATGCTATACCTAATGCAGTACCCATTTCTGCAGGCTTGGGGGGAGAGAGGGAGCTGTGACCTACATAAACTGTGAATTCCCAGAAAAAGTGAAGAGAAAATATGAAAACTCAGAACCAAAAATTCAGCACCCCCTCCCTTTGTGACAGTTAGTCAAAAGTGTGGGTCACATACTGAATGCTACAAGTGAAGGTAGGTCTGTGTCTTCACTGTCAGACAGCATTCTGATTGATTTAAGGTTAGGCAATAGAGAAGGCTTTCCTGCCCTTCCACTCTCCACTCTTGGAAAAAGAGATTTCTGTGGTGGTGGTGGTGGTGGTGGTTGTGGTGGTGGTGGTGGTTGTGGTGGTGGTGGTGGAAGAGTCCTTAAGGGTACATAAAAATGCTTGTCCCTCAAGTAGAATAAATGCATGAAGGATTTTGAGCCAAACACAGGAGCTCTAATGCAACTTCCCATATGGAGCAGAATTTCCTCTATTCTACCCATGACAAGAGGCCATTCATTCAGTCTTTGTATAAACAGCTCTAGTAACAGATAAGGAGCCCACACTCTCAAAAGACAGCCTATTTCATTTTTAGCTCGGTGTATTATAATATAAACCCCTGCAGGAATGTTACTCTGCTCCAACATGAGATAGCCCAAGGAGCAAGTGCATATAGTGAAGCCCAAGTGTAGCAAGACACCCTGAGAACCACAGAACTGTTCATTTTGTATATTTTTCCTTAGAAATAGTGAATGATGGGGGCAGGGTAAGCAGAAGGGAACTTTTCTACAAAGATTCACTTTTATTCTGATTTCTCTTAAGAAGCCATATATAAGCACATTTCTCCAGCCTTAGACCTCAGCAGCAACTAGCATTTTACACCCATGGAAAATATTTGCCTCTTTAATGGCCCATGAGATGATGGACACACACTGATAGAACAATGGCCTTCCAAACATGACAACTAGGGAGGGCTCGTGGGTGTCAGGTTATTCTAACAAGTGCCTTTTTCAACTTGGAAAAAAATGAGTAAAAGCATTCTAAAGTCCAGGGTCTAACTTCCATCCCCTAGTCTCAGTCTCTCCTGTTCTTGCTCTAGGTCATGAACTCATTATTTTTAATTGGACCAGTAGTATAGCCTTCTTTGTTTCCGGCTTTCTTTATGGCTTTCTGGCTTTCTTTTCACTATGACGTGTCTAGGAGTAGATTTCTTTTTATTTATCTTGCCTATGATTTATTGGGCTTTTTGAATTTGTGAATTCAAATTTACAGCCATCATCTTCAATTGGGACTTCAATTAAATATATGGCAGACCTTCTCACTCTATTAATTGAGTCTCTCATCCTCCCTTTTTTATTTTTCCAAATAATTGGTTTATCCAGACAGAACTCTGGGCAATTTCTTATGACCTATCTTCCAATTCAATAATTCTCTTTTTAGTTGTGTTTAGCCTTCTCTTAAACCTATTCATTAAATTCTCAAGTTTCATTGTTATAGTTTTTAGTATAACTAAACTAGTTATAGTTTCGTTTTTTGCCTTGATTTTTTTCAAAATAGCTCTATTAGTCTTTATGATTATCTGTTCCTTACAGATATTTTCAAACTTAATTTTAATTTTTTGGAATAAAGTGAACCATAGTTATTGTAGTCTTTGTCACGTAATTCTGATACCTGAAGTCTTTGAGAGTTTGTTTTTGTTGTTTATTCTTTTCTACTGGCTGTCATGGTCTATGTTTTTCCTTTTATGCCAAGTTATCTTTGACTATATGCTGGCATATTTTTGAAAAAATATTGTACAAATGATTCTACGACTCTCTACCTTCCAGTAGAGAGTCTTTTCATTTGCTGGGGGTATTTTCAAATGCCTGAGGATACTACTTGTCCAAGGCCATTTTAACCCAAGATCATGGCTTTAGGTTCCTTGGACTGCCCACATGATGAGTATCTAGGTTTACAAGACCACACAAGGGCTGGTTACTTATGGGTCGCCATTAACCCAAAGGGGTAGCCACTCAAGGTTTCAGCTGAGAATGACAAGAATGCTAATCAAATCCCCTACTTCCTTGGACCTTGAGCTTTCACTTTTTTCCTTATGATGCCACCAAAACTGCAGCTCAATTTCATAACTCTCTTCCAGATTCAGTAGAAGCCATCAGGACAAAAGAGGATTCTAGTGCTGGGCTTTCCTCCCTGGGTTCTTGTCTTCTTCTGGATTTTAGCCTCAGTATCTCTCAGTTCTTTATAACAATTATTTCTTTCTACATTCAGCCAGTTTGTTTCATTGTCCTCACTGGAACAGTTAGTTCAAGCTACCTAGCTGGCTATTATCAGAAGGAGATGTGTGCTCTTCTTGCCCCCAGTCCCTCTTCCTCCCAGTGTTTCCTTCAGTGCCAAGGTGCCACTCTGATTGTGTCATTCCCTTGCACAAATCCTTCAAAAGATTACTGTTGACTCTAAAATAAAATACAATTTTTTATTTTGGAAAATTAGGACCCAGATACTTTCTCTTGCCTCATTCATTACACAAGAATTTATTGTGCACTGAGTGTGTGTTGCTTACAAAGTCAAGTTCTACCTAATCTCTCACCTCTTACCTATTTCACCTGTTTTCTTACCTCCAAACTTACTCTACCCTCCAGCCAAACTGGAATATTCACTGTCGTGGGCAGAGCTGGGTCAGAACACAGATGGGCTAACTTCCAGATGAGTGTTCTTTGCCCTACACCATTATCCTACATTCAGGCTTAAGCTTATTCAATCTAGATCTTTATGGATATTATAATAAATTAACTAGACAAACGCTTAATAAGTTCAAATTATAATGGCATTTTTGTATTTCTTGTTGCATTTTGCCTATCCTTTTCTTGTGAGTCAGAAATTTCAATGAAGCATTACCTCTAGGGAGACCCGAAGTAGGGGAGGGCCTTCTGGGATGTAAGTTCTGGAAGAGAATTCATCGTTGCCATCAACTTTTTGTCGATCTTCATAGTCACAAGGGTATCTAAGAACAAAATTTCAGGCTTCAGGCTTCAGGCTTGTTTCCTCTGACAAGTGAGGGACCAGACCAATTGCCTGTGGAATTTGATTCCTCAGTGCTGGGAACATCCCACATTCAAACAAATCTACTCCCACCTGCTGGTGGTTTGCTTGAACTTCCAGTCAAAGCTGACTTGGACTGAAAATGCACTCTTCTCGAAGTAAGCAAACCTGGAAATACGGATTTTAGTTTTGGCCTCCGCTACTGTGTGACATTGGGCCAATCCCTTTTTCTTCTTTGGGCTTCAGTTTCCCTACATTACAACCAAGGTGGCTGGACAAAATGCCCCGGAATGGCCCTAACATTTTTGGCAAACAAGGATTTTCTCTACAACGACATCTGTGTGACCAGAGGTCATGGGGCAGGACTGATAGCAGTAGGGGTGGGTTTAATCTGCTCTTATATGTGATCCTGACAAATGGGTCCCACCATCCTTTTTCTTACTGCAATGGACAGGGAAAGAGGGGAGATGGGAAAGAAAGGTGAAGGCAGGAAACTATGAGCGACATTTTTAATAAAAGTACGGTTCTAAAATGATTTTAAATGGGGAGTGGTAAAAGAGTTAAACGCTCAGCTGTGCAAAATCGCTTGGCCTACCAGGTTAAGTCATGCTTTGCTGGGCACAAGCAATCTCAACTCATTTCATCAAATACTGAGGGGGAAAAAACGGGGAGATGTTTTGTTTCTCAGTGAATGTTCAGTTAACCAAAAGTAAACCTGAAATCCATTTTGATTGCAACTCTTCTCAATGGCATGATGTGGGAGGTGGCATGCTGGTGAACATGGCAGCTCTATTTGTTGATTACCCATTTGACCTATGGGCTCTGGTGAGGTCACTTTCTAAGCTTTCTGAACTTGCTTTGTCATGGGATAGGAAGGACATAGGAAATTGGGTGGAGGCATTTCTTATCCTCCACGATTTTTCTGTCCCAGAGGGGCAGTGTCTGAGGTAGTGGAAAGAATAAGAGCCCTCTAGTCAAGATGCCAGGCTTTTCCATATGATGGAGTCAGAACGCAGGAACATGAGCATACCCTGGTCTCCAGTGCCTAACTCCCTTGAACACCCCCAAACACTGACCTTGGCCTTCTTTTCCCCTTCTGGTGTCAGCCCTGAACCATCATTCTGCATCCCCTAGCTGATGAGACACGACCACATCTCAGGGAGACCCCAGTTGGTGAGCCCTTCCAGTTCCCTGAGTCGTTTTCCTGAGTACCCAAAGTTGGGGTGAAGAGCACTCGAGGAAATTTAAGTCTTAAGCAACTCTTGGGCTCCTGTAGCCCAATGTCCGTTCTGATGGAGGAGCATTCCTATGTGGCCGGAGCCCTGTAACAAAACCCATTAGGATCCCCCTTGACCTCACTCAGAGGCAAGGCACGCGGGGTTACTGGAGGCTCAAGGGTACTGAGTGACCAGTCGTTGGGTACTTCCTGATCCCCCAAATTGTCCAAGTCTTTCAGAATGCAGATTCAGCCATGGCAGTCAAATTACCATACTCCCTTCACCATAAAATACAACTCTCGCGCACAGGCTCTTTCTTCCAAGAAAAACACACATTTCACATTTTGCAGAGAAGAGAGAGGACCCAGTGCCCCTTGAGGCGGATTCCCCGCCCAACCCCCGAGGAGCCAGCCCTCC